>NC_080085.1:36334583-36700295 GCF_949987535.1 Balaenoptera acutorostrata
CCTGCCTAATTTTTCCTATTATTTTTAATGCTATTATTAATGGGATTGTTTTCTTTTTCAGATATTTCATTGTTAGCATATAGAAACACAACTGATTTTTGTATGTTGATTTTGTATCCTACAAGTTTTCTGAATCTATTGATTAGTTCCAGCAGTTTTTTGGTGGAGTCTTTAGGATTTTCTACGTATAAGATCATATCATCTGCAAACAAAAACAATTTTATTTCTTTTTGTTTATATGTAAGTTTCAGGTGTACAACATTATAATATACACTACAAAGTGATCACCCCCAAAAGTCTAGTAACTATCCATCCCCATATAATTGACTCCCTTCACCCTTTTCGCCCACCCCCAACACCCTTCCTCTATGGTAACCACCAAGCTGTTCTCTGTATCTGTGAGTTTGCCTTTGTTTTGTTTTGTTTTGTTTAGATTCCACATATAAGTGAAATCATATGTATTGGTCTTTTTCCATCTGACTTATTTCACTTAGCATAATACCCTCAAGGTCCATCCATGTTGTCACAAATGGCAACATATTCTTTTTTATGGCTGAGTAGTATTCTATTGGATATACACACCCCATCTTCTTTATCCATTCTTCTGTCAATGGACACTTATGTTGTTTCCATATCTTGGCTATTGTAAATAATGCTGCAATGAACATAGGGGTGCCTATATCTTTTCAAATTAGTGTTTTCATATTCTTGAGATAAGTACCCAGAAGTGGAATAGCTGGATCATATGGTAGTTCCATAGTTCTATTCTTAATTTTTTGAAAAATCTCCATAGAGTTTTCCATATTGGCTGCACCAATTTACAATCCCCCCCCCCAATAGTGTACAAGGGTTCCCTTTTCTCCACATGCTCTCCAACACTTGTTATTTCTTGTCTTATTGATAATAACCATTCTAATAGGTGTGGGGTGATATCTTATTGTGGTTTTGATGTGCATTTCCCTAATAATTAGTGATGTTGAACATCTTTTCATGTGCCTGTTGGCCATCTGTATGTCTTCTATAGAAAAATGTCTATTCATATATCTGCCCATTTTTTAATTGAATTATTTTTTGTTGTTCAGTTGTATGAGTTATTTATATATTGCTAGTAACCCCTTATTGGATTTGCAAATATCTTCTCCCATTCAGTAGGTTGCCTTTTTGTTTTGATAATAGTTTCCTTCACTGTGCAAAAGGTTTGTAGTTTGACATAGTCCCATTTGTTTATTTTTGTATTTGTTTCCTTTGCCTTTGGAGTCAAATCCACAAAAACATCACTAAGACCAATGTCAGTGAGATTATTGCCTATGTTTTCTTCTAGGAATTTTATGGTTTCAGGTCCTACATGCATGTCTTTATTCTACTTTGTGTTCACATCTGTGCATTGTGTAGGATAGTGGTCTAGATTCATACTTTTACATGTGGCTGTTCAGTCTTCCCAGCACCATTTTTTTAAAAATATTTATTCATTTGGTTGTGCCAGGTCTTAGTTGCGGCAGGTGGGCTCCTTAGTTGTGGCTCACCAGCTCCACAGTTGCAGCATGCGGGCTCCTTAGTTGCAGCATGCGAATACGAACTCTTAGTTGTGGCATGCATGTGGGATCTAGTTCCCTGACCAGGGATCAAACCTGGGCCCCCTGCATTGGGAACACAGGTCCTATCCACTGCACCACCAGGGAAGTCCCCCAGCACCATTTATTGAAGAGACTTTCCTTTCTCCACTGTATGTTCTTTGCTCTTTTGTCATAAACTAATTGTCCATACATGTGTGGGTTTATTTCTGGGCTTTCAATTCTGTTCCATTGATCTGTGTGTCTGTTTTTGTGCCAGTACCATACTGTTTTGATTACTATAGATTTATAGTATAGTTTGAAATCAGGGACCATGATACCTCTAGCTTCATTCTTCTTTCTCAAGGTTGTTTTAGCTATTCACAATCTTTTGTTATTCCATACAAATTTTAGAATTATTTGTTCTAGTTCTGTGAAATATGCCATTGGAATTTTGATAGGGATTGCACTCAATCTGTAGATTGTTTTGGGTACTATTGACCTTTTAATGATATTAATTCTTCCAATACATGAGCACAGAATATATTTCCATTTATTTCTGTCTTCTTCTATTTCTTTCATCAGTGTCTTATAGTTTTCAGTGTACCGGTCTTTCACCTCCTTGGTAAATTTATTCCTAGGTATTTTATTCTTTTTGATGCAACTGTAAATGTGATTGTTTTCTTAATTTCTCTTTCATAGAAATGCCACAGATTTCTGTATATTTTGTAACCTGTGACTTTGCTTAATTCACTCCTTAGTTCTAACAGTTTTTTGGTAGTCTTTAGGATTTTTCTATATATAGTATCCTATCACCTGCAAATAGTAACAGTTTTAATTCTTCCTTTTTGATTTGGATGCCTTTTATTTCTTCTTGCCTAATTGCTGTGGCTAGGATTTCCAATACTATGTTGAATAAAAGTGGCAAGAGTGGGCACTCCTGTCTTGTTCCTGATCATAAAAGGAAAGTTGTCAACCTTTCACCACTGATTATGATGTTAGCTGTGGGCTTGTCATGTATGTCCTTTATTAAGTTGAAGTACATTCCTTCTATACATAATTTATTGAGAGTTTTATCATGAAAGGATGTTGAATTGTTATCAAATGCTTTTTCTGCATCTATTGAGATGTTCATGTGATTTTTATCCTTCATTCTATCAACGTGGTATACCATATTAATTGATTTGTGTATGTTAAACCATACTTACATCCCAGGGACAAATCCCACTTGATCATGATGTATGATCATTTTACTGTTCTGCTGAATTCAGTTTGCTAGTACTTTGTTGAGAACTTTTGCATCTATATTCACCATGGATATTTGCCTGTAGTTTTCTTTTCTTGTAGTATCCTTAGCTGGCTTGGTATGAGGGTAATGCTGGCCTCATAAAATGAGTTTGGAAGTGTTTGCTTCTCTTCAATTTTTTGGAAGAGTTTAAGAAGGACTGGTATCAATTTTTCTTTATATATTTGATACAATTCACCAGTGAAACCATCTGGTCCTGGGCTTTTCTTTGTTGGGAGGTTTTTGATTACTGATTCAATCTCCTTGCTCATTATTGGTCTGTTCATATTTTCTATTTCTTCATTACCCGGTCTTGATAGGTTCTATGTTTCTAGGAATTTTTCCATTTCTTCTAGGTCATCCAATTTTTTACTGTATAATTGTTCATAATAGTCCTTATTATCCTTTGTATTTTTGTGATGTTAGTTGTAATGTCTTCTATTTCTGACTTTACTTATTTGAGTCTTCTTTTTTGCTTGGTTAGTCTAGATAAAGGTTTGTTGATTTTGTTTATCTTTTCAAAAAACCAGCTCTTAGGGACATCCCTGGTGGCGCAGTGGTTAAGAATCTGCCTGCCAATGCAGGGGACATGGGTTCGTGCCCTGGTCCGGGAAGATTCCACATGCCATGGAGCAACTAAGCCCATGCACCACAACTACTGAGCCTGCACTCTAGAGCCCACGAGCCACAACTACTGAAGGCCGTGTGCTTACAGCCCATGCTTCACAACAAGAGAAGCCACCTCAATGAGAAGCATGCATACCACAATGAAGAGTAGCCCCTGCTCTCCACAACTAGAGAAAGCCCGCGCGCAGCAACAAAGACCCAAAGCAGCCCAAAAATTAATTAATTAATTAATTAATTTTTAAAAACAGCTCTTAGTTTTGTTGATCTTTTCTATTTTTTTTCTGGTCTCTATTTCACTTGTTCCTTTTCTGGTCTTTGTTTTTTCCTTCCTTCTGCTAACTTTGGGCTAGCTTGCTCTTCTTCTTCTAGTTGAGGTGTAAAATTGGGTTGTTTATGTGAGATCTTTCTTTTTTCTTAATGTAGGTCTTTATAAACTTCCCATTTAGAATTTCTTTTGTTGCATCCCATGAGATTTGGCATGTTGTGCTTTCATTTTTGTTTGTTTCAAGATTTTTTTAAATTTCCCTTTTGATTTCTTCTTTGGCTCACTGGTTGTTCAAGAGTGTGTTGTTTAATTTCCACATATTTGTGAATTTTCCCAGGAGGGGCAGAACTTCAGTATTTATCATTCCACCCTCTAGGTACCTGTTGCAGAGGCTAAGTTCCAGGTGAGCATGGTTGAGCAGTCATGGGCTCCTGTCTTCCACACAGTCCCCACTCCTTGGGTGGAAGATCTACTTCAGGTGCAGTACACTGAGAATACTGGGGCATTGATCACTCTTTTCCCAGCTTGTTCATGGGGCAAAGGTTTCATGAAGGAAGAGGCAAACTGAGAAGACCAGAGGCTACCACCCCCTCCTCAGTGCCGAGCTCCTAAAGCAGGTATATCACTTAGAAAGAAGCTGCCACTGTTCCTGCCCCAGCTATGAGCCATGGCTTAGAAATTTTGCCCAAAGGGAGAGGCAGGGCATAAAACAGTGCTCTGGAGCTCTTTCCAAAGGAACTTTATTTGAAACATAATGTAGGGAACTTCAAGCCTAAGGATACTATCAAAAACAATGGAGGAAAGATGGAAAGCAATTAGGAGGAGACTGATCGTTTCATTAGCGATATAAACTAAATCACAGGCCAGCTAGTTTACAGGGAGAACCAGGGAAAGTGACAGCTAGAATAGCCCTCCTAGGGTCAGAAAAACCCTCAAACACTACCCCTCCAAAGTAGTCTGAATTTAAAGAGTTCATTCTGTGGGGCAATTTATGCCCCAGGGCATTGTTGAAAGCAATAGAGCAATCAGCCAGCAATTAGTGGAGTTTAACAGCTGGGTGTGATCAGGGAAAGAGAGTCAAGAGAGCCCTGCTAAAACCACTTTCATCCCAGGCTGATTGCTCATGCCCAAGACTTTGCCCTCTGAGGAGCAATATCAGAGGTTTAACACTGAAGGGGAAATCGACTTCACTAAAATAATCCAGCCAGTCACTAAGCAAATAAACAAACAAACAACAATAACTAGCCCCAGGGCAAGGGAATCAGTGCCCAGAGTTGCTATAACACATTATATAAAATGTCCAGTTTTCAACAAAAATTACAAGACATGAAAATAAACAGGAACGTATGATTCATACACAGGGAAAAAATCAGGCAACAGAAACTGCCTGTGAGAGCAATCAGATGTCAGATTTAATAGAACCAAGACATCAAAGTAGCCATTACAAATATATTCAAAGAACTAAAGGAAATCTTGCTTAAAGAAGGAAAGGAAGGTATGATGACTGTGATAGACTGAATGTTTGGTTCCCCTCAAAAATCATATGTTGAAATCTAATCCCCGATGTTACGGTATTTGGAGGCAGAGCCTTTGGGAGATAATTAGATCATGAGGGTGGAGCCCTTAAGAGAGGGATTACTGTCCTTATAAAAGAGACCCCAGTTATAAAGCAGAAACTAACACACGATTGTAAAGCAATTATACTCCAATAAAGATGTTTAAAAAAAAAAGAGAGAGACCCCAGAGAGATCCCTTGCCCCTTCTGCCTTGTGAGGAAATAATGAAAACATAGCTGTCTATGAACCAGGAAGCAGGCCCTTACCAAATATGCCACCACCTTGATCTTGGACTTCCCAGTCTCCAGAACTGTGAGAAATAAATGTTTGTTGTTTAAGCCACCCAGTCTGTGGTATTTTTGTTATAGCAGCCCTAATCAACTAAGAGAATAACCATGTCTTATCAAGTGGGGAATAGCAATAAAGAGATAGAAGTTATATATTTTTAAAAAAACCAAAATGCAAATTCTGGAGTTGGAAATACAATATCTGAGACTTTCGGTTTCTGGTTCTACATGTAAGAAGTTTGGAAGTTGCCACTCTGTCCTAAAAGCAAGTGAAAAGCTGAACAGACTGAAAAAGCAACAGCTCTTCTTGGATCTGTAAGAGGGGAGAACATAGAGCAAATCACTGCCCCAAAGATTGAAGAGATAGACAAGTGAACACAGGGAGTCACAGCTTACTTGAACAGAGACTCACAAGTGGAAACAACCATAGGAACCACTGCAAGGGTGGAAAAACCTGAACTATAATTGACAAATTGCTGGAGGCTCACTGTGCAACTCTGAAAGCTAAAAACTCCATGGGGACCCAATTAAGGGGGCCTCCACGATATTGTGAGATTTACCTCCAGAACTCAACCAATTTCCCACAGTTAATATCGGAGAAAAATCCCCTCATGCTTGTGGGGAGGGGGAGAGGAAAGGAAGCATTTTGAAATACACTACTACACTCTGTTCTTCTTAACAAGGTCTGCCCTCATGAGAAACTAGTTAACCAGAGCCTAACCTACTGCGGTATTATCAGAGCCTAGCTGACCTAGGGGGAAGGGAAATAACAAACTACAGCCCATTCTAGCCATCCTGCCCCAACTATGGGAGAAGAAAAAAACAGAAACTCTTATGAAGTTCACAGTCTAGAGGCACAGTGTCACTAAAAGACTGAGATCTAATCACAGGACAGTACAATGCTTCCCTTCCCCCGACACCTCACCACCACAATACTAAGGCCTGTTTACAGCAGTTTCTTTTACCCAGTACACCATGTCTGGCTATTAAGAAAAAATTACAAGGCATACCAGAAGGCAAAAAACACACTTTGAAGTGAGAGTAAGCCTCAGAACCAGACATGGAAGGAATGTTGGAATTATCAGACCAGGAATTTAAAACAACTATGATTAAAATACTAAGTGCCCTAATAGATAAAGTAGACAGCATGTAAAAACAGATGGGCAATGTAAGCAGAGGGATAAGAATCCTAAGAAAGAGCCATAAAGAAATTCTAGAGATTTAAAACACTGTAACAGAAATGAAGAATGCCTTTAATGGGCTTATTAGTATACTGGACATGGCTGAGTAAAGAATCTCTGAGCTAGAGGATACATCAATAGAATCCTCAAAAACTGAAAGCAAAAAGAACAAAGTCCAAAAAAAAAAAAAAGAAAGAAAAGAATATCCAAGGTCTGTGGGACAACTAAATAAAAGTATAACATAGGCATAATGAGAATACCATAAGGAGAAGAAAGAGAAAAAGGAATAGAAGAAATATTTCAAACAATAATGACTGAGAATTTCCCCCAAATCAATGTCAAACACCAAACCACAGATACAGGAAGCTCAGGGAACGCAAAGCAGGATAAATTACAATAAAACTACACTTAGGCATATCATTTTCAAACTACAGAAAATCAAAGATAAAGAAAAAACCTGAAAGAAGTCAGAGGTTAAAAAAAACAAAAACAACAAAAACCCACAACACCTTACCTATAGAGGAGCAAAGATAAGAATTACATCTAACTACTCCTCAGAAACCATGCAAACAAGAAGAGAATGAAATGAAACATTTAAAGTGTTGAGAGGAAAAAAACATCAACCTAGAATTCTGTACCCTGCAAAATTAACCTTCAAAGGTAAAGGAGAAATAGACTTTCTCAGACAAACAAAAATTGAGAGAATTTGTTGCCCGTAGACCTGCCTTGCAAGAAATGTTAAAGGATGTTCTTTTGAGAGAAGGAAAATAATATAGGGCAGAAACTCAATCTACATAAAGTAAGGAAAAATATCAAAGAAGGAATAAGTGAAGGTAAAATTAAAACTTTTCTTTTTCTTATACTTAATTGATCTAACAGACAACAGTTTGTTCAAAATAATACCAATGTATTTGATTATATGTGTTTAATGTATATATCATATATATAGATATATGCTTATGTATGCTTAGATATTAGTGAAATGAATGACAGCAATGATACAAGGGATAGGAGGAAGGAATTAGGATTATTTTGTTACTATAACCTCACACTACCCATGAAGTGGTATAGTGCTATTTGAAAGTGGACTTGGTTTAACTATAATTGTATATTGCAAACTCCAGGGCAACCACTAAAAAAGTTTAAAAAGAATTGTGACTGATATGTTGTGAAAGGAAAGAAAATGAAATTATAAAAAATGCTCAATTAAAACCAAAAAGGGAAGAAAAAAGTGGAAGACAAAAATAGGAACAAAGAGCCACAAATAGAAAATAGTAATGAATATGGTAGATGTTAATCCAACTATATCAATAATCACTTTGAATGTCAATGGTCTAAATGTATCAATTAAAAGACAAAGAATGTCAGAGTGGATCAAAAACCAAGACCCAACTATATGTTGTCTACATGAAACCCACTTTAACTATAAAGACACATATAGATTAAAAGTAAATGGATGGAAGAAAATATACCATACTAACACTAATCAAAAGAAAGCAGGAATCATTATTTTAATTTCAGACAGAGCAAACTTCAAAGCAATGAACATTATCAAGGATAAAGAAGGGTATTACACAATAATAAAGGGGTCAATTCTCCAAAAATACATAACAATCCCAAATGTGTGTGTGCCTAATAACAGAGTGTCAAACTATGTAAGGCCAAAACTAATAAAATTGCAAAGAGAAGTAGATGAGTCCACTATCATAGTTGGAGACTTCAACTCTGTCAGAAATGGACAGATTCAGGTGGCAGAAAATCATTAAATTATATCAGTAGTTGAATTCAACAACACTATTAATCAACTGCATATACTGACATCTACAGACTATTCATCTAACATCAGCAGAATATACATTCTTAAGCTCACATGGAACATTTACCAAGACAAACCAAATTCTGGGCCAAAAACACACCTTAACAAATTTAAAAGAATAGAAATTATACATCGTCTGCTCTCAAACTAGAAATCAATAACAGAAAGATAACTGGAAAATCATAAAATATGTGGAGATTAAGCAACATCCTTCTAAATAACACTTGGAACAAAGAAGAAATCTCAAGAGAAATTTTTAAATATTTTAAACTAAATGAAAACAAAAACACAACTTATCAAAATTTGTGGGATGCAGTAAAAGCAGTGCTTAGAAGGAAATGTGTAGCATTGAATGCATATATTAGAAAATTCAATAACTGAAATGAAAAATTCACTGGAGGGGCTCAAAAGTAGCTTTAAAATGGGAAGAGAAAGAATTAATGAACTTAAAGACAGATCAATGGGGGCTTCCCTGGTGGCGCAGTGGTTGAGAGTCTGCCTGCTAATGCGGGGGACGCGGGTTCGGGCCCTGGTCTGGGAGGATCCCACATGCCACGGAGCAGCTGGGCCCGTGAGCCACAATTGCTGAGCCTGCGCGTCTGGAGCCTGTGCCCCGTGACGGGAGGGGCCGCGATGGAGAAAGGCCCGCGCACCGCGATGAAGGGCGGTCCCCGCACCGCGATGAAGAGTGGCCCCCGCTTGCCGCAACTGGAGAAAGCCCTCGCACGAACCGAAGACCCAACACAGCCAAAAATAAATAAATAAATAAATAAATAAATAAGAAAATCCTTTAAAAAAAAAAAAAAAAGATCAATGGAGATTATGTAATCTGAAGAACAGAGAAAATAGAATGAAGAAAAATGAACAGAGTTTCAGAAATATCATCCACCATTAAGCACACCAACATCAATGTAATGGGAATGCCAGTAGGAGAGGAAAGAGCAGAAAAAAATATTCAAAAAAATGTCTGAAAAATTCCTAAATTTGATGAAAAGCCTATGCATCCAGGAAGCTCAGCAAATTCCATGTAGGATAAATTCAAAGAGAACCACAAACAGACATATCACAGTAAAAAATGTGGAAAGCCGAAGACAAGAAGAAAATCTTGAAAGCAGCAAGAAAAAAACGCCTAGTCACTTACAAGGGAACCCCAATAAGATTAACATTTGACTTCTCAGCAAAATAACAAAAGCCAAAAGGCAGTGCGATAACATATTCAAAGTGCTCAAAGAAAAGTCTACCAAGAATCCTATATCTAGCAAAGCTGTCTTTCAGAAATGAAGATGAAATAAAGACATTACCAGATAAACAAAAACTGAGAAAATGTATTGCTAGCACACCCACCTTACAAGAAATACTAAAGAAAGTTCTTCAGGTTGAAAGCAAGTTACCCCAGCCATTTGAATCCACAAGAAAAAACAGTACCAGTAAAGGTAATTATATAATTATAGAAGACAGTATAAATGCATATTTCTTCTCCTAACTTATTTTTAAAGCAATTATTAAAACAATATATATATAATTGTATTAGTGGGCCTATAACATATAGAAATGTAATATATTTGCCAATAATAGCACAAAGGAAATGGGTGGTGGCTGACCTGTACTGGACAAAGGAAATGACATCACATAGTAACAAAAATCCATAGGAATAAATGAAGAGAATTAGAAATGATAAATAAGAAGGTTAATATAACCACATATTATGGTTATAATAATATAATGGCATGATATAATGCCATAAATACATACTTGCTCTCCTTTCTTCTCTCTGCTTCTTTAAAAGACATAAAATTATATAAAGTAATAATTACAGCAATGTATTGTTGGGTTTGTAACATATATAAGCTGTAATATATATAATAATAACAGCACAAAAAGGGGGAATGGAATAGAGCTACATAGGAATAACATTTCTGTATCTCACTGGAATTAGTATAAATCTGAAGTAAATATTGGTAAGTTAAGATGTACAGGGTACGCCCTAGAGCAACTAAGGAAATAATTCAAGAAATATAGTGAAAAAAATCATTAAATTAACTAAGATTTACATTAGAAAATATTCACTTAATGCAAAATAGAGTAAACAAGGAATAGAGGAAGAAAAGAGATACGACACATACAGAAAACAAAATATAAAATGGTAGCCATAATTCTAACTATATCAATAAAAACATTAAATGTGCATGGATTAAACAATCCAATAAAAGAGCAGAGGAGAGGAGAAGATGGCGGAAGAGTAAGACGCAGAGATCACCCTCCTCCCCACAGATACATCAGAAATACATCTACACGTGGAACTGCTCCTATAGAACATCCACTGAACGCTAGCAGAAGACCTCAGATCTCCCAAAAGGCAAGAAACTCCCCACGTACTTGGCCGTGTGGATGAAAGGCTCTTGGTGCTCCAGCCAGGCGTCACGGCTGTGCCTCTGAGGTGGGAGAGCCAACTTCAGGACACTGTTCAACAAGAGACCTCCCAGCTCCACATAACACCAAATGGCGAAAATCTCCCAGAGATCTCCATCTCAACACCAAGACCCAGCTTCACTCAATGACCAGCAAGCTATAGTGCTGGACACCCTATGCCAAACAACCAGCAAGACAGGAACACAACCCCACCCATTAGCAGAGAGGCTGCCTAAAATCATAATAAGGTCACAGACACCCCAAAACACACCACCAGATGTGGACCTGCCCACCAGAAAGACAAGATCCAGCCTCATCCAGCAGAACACAGGCACTAGTCCCCTCCACCAGGAAGCCTACACAACCCACTGAACCAACCTTAGCCACTGGGGGCAGACACCAAAAACAACGGGAACTAAGAATCTGCAGCCTGCGAAAAGGAGACCCCAAACACAGTAAGTTAAGCAAAGTGAGAAGACAGAAAAACACACAGCAGATGAAGGAGCAAGGTAAAAACCCACCAGACCTAACAAATGAAGAGGAAATAGGCAGTCTACCTGAAAAAGAATTCAGAATAATGATAGTAAAGATGATCCAAAATCTTGGAAATAGAATGGAGAAAATACAAGAAACTTTTAACAGGGACCTAGAAGAACTAAAGAGCAAACAAACAATCATGAACAACACAATAAATGAAATTAAAAATTCTCTAGAAGGGATCAATAGCACAATAACTGAGGCAGAAGAACGGATAAGTAACCTGGGAGATAAAATAGTGGAAATAGCTACAGCAGAGCAGAATAAAGAAAAAAGAATGAACTGAGGACAGTCTCAGAGACCTCTGGGACAATATTAAACACACCAACATTCGAATTATAGGGGTCCCAGAAGAAGAAGAGAAAAAGAAAGGGACTGAGAAAATATTTGAAGAGATTATAGTTGAAAACTTCCCTAATATGGGAAAGGAAATAGTTAAGTCCAGGAAGCACAGAGAGTCCCATACAGGATAAATCCAAGGAGAAACATGCCAAGATACATATTAATCAAACTATCAAAAATTAAATACAAAGAAAACATATTAAAAGCAGCAAGGGAAAAACAACAAATAACATATGAGGGAATCCCCATAAGGTTAACAGCTGATCTTTCAGCAGAAACTCTGCAAGCCAGAAGGGAGTGGCAGGACATATTTAAAGTCATGAAAGGGAAAAACCTACAACCAAGATTACTCTACCCAGCAAGGATCTCATTCAGATTTGACAGAGAAATTAAAACCTTTACAGACAAGCAAAAGCTAAGAGAATTCAGCACCACCAAACCAGCTTTACAACAAATGCTAAAGGAACTTCTCTAGGCAGGAAACACAAGAGAAGGAAAAGACCTACAATAACAAACCCAAAACATTTAAGAAAATGGGAATAGGAACATACATATCGATAATTACCTTAAATGTAAATGGATTAAATGCTCCAACCAAAAGACACAGACTGGCTGAATGGATACAAAACCAAGACCCGTATATATGCTGTCTACAAGAGACCCACTTCAGACCTAGGAACACATACAGACTGAAAGTGAGGGGATGGAAAAAGATATTCCATGCAAATGGAAATCAAAAGAAAGCTGGAGTAACAATTCTCATATCAGACAAAATAAACTTTAAAACAAAGACTATTACAAGAGACAAAGAAGAACACTACATAATGATCAAGGGATTGATCCAAGAACAAGGTATAACAATTGTAAATATTTATGCACCCAACATAGGAGCACCTCAATACATAAGACAAATACTAACAGCCATAAAAGGGGAAATCAACAGTAACACAATCATAGTAGGGGACTTTAACACCCCACTTTCACCAATAGGACAGATCATCCAAAATGAAAATAAATAAGGAAACACAAGCTTTAAATGATACATTAAACAAGATGGACTTAATTGATATTTCCAGGACATTCCACCCAAAAACAACAGAATACACATTTTTCTCAAGTGCTCATGGAACATTCTCCAGGATAGATCATATTTTGGGTCACAAATCAAATCTTGGTAAATTTTAGAAAACTGAAATCGTATCAAGTATCTTTTCCGACCACAACGCTATGAGACTAGATATCAATTACAGGAAATAATCTGTTAAAAATACAAACACATGGAGGCTAAACAATACACTACTTAATAACCAAGTGATCACTGAAGAAATCAAAGGGGAAATCAAAAAATACCTAGAAACAAATGACAATGGAGACAGGATGACCCAAAACCTATGGGATGCAGCAAAAGCAGTTCTAAGAGGGAAATTTATAGCAATACAATCCTACCTTAAGAAACAGGAAACATCTCAAATGAACAACCTAACCTTGCACCTAGAGCAATTAGAGAAAGAAGAACAAAAAACCCCCAAAGTTAGCAGAAGGAAAGAAATTATAAAGATCAGATTAGAAATAAATGAGAAAAAAATGAAGGAAACGATAGCAAAGATCAATAAAACTAAAAGCTGGTTCTTTGAGAAGATAAACAAAATTGATAACCCATTAGCCACACTCATCAAAAAAAAAGGGAGAAAACTCAAATCAACAGAATTAGAAATGAAAAAGGAGAAGTAACAACTGACACTGCAGAAATACAAAGGATCATGAGAGATTACTACAAGCAACTCTATGCCAATAAAATGGACAACCTGGAAGAAATGGACAAATTCTTAGAAATGCACAACCTGCTGAGACTGAACCAGGAAGAAATAGAAAATATGAACAGACCAATCACAAGCACTGAAATTGTAACTCTGATGAAAAATCTTCCAACAAACAAAAGCCCAGGAGCACATGGCTTCACAGGCGAATTCTATCAAACATTTAGAGAAGAGCTAACACCTATCCTTCTCAAACTCTTCCAAAATATTGCAGAGGGAGGAACACTCCCAAACTCATTCTATGAGGCCACCATCACCCTGATACCAAAACCAGACAAAGATGTCACAAAGAAAGAAAACTACAGGCCAATATCACTGATGAACATAGATGCAAAAATCCTCAACAAAATACTAGCAAACAGAATCCAACAGCATATTAAAAGGATCATACACCCTGATTAAGTGGGGTTTATTCCAGGAATGCAAGGATTCTTCAATATACGCAAATCAATCAACATGATACACCATATTAACAAATTGAAGGAGAAAAACCATATGATCATCTCAATAGATGCAGAGAAAGCTTTCGACAAAATTCAACACCCATTTATGATAAAAGCCCTGCAGAAAGTAGGCATAGAGGGAACTTTCCTCAACACAATAAAGGCCATATATGACAAACCCACAGCCAACATCATCTTCAATGGTGAAAAACTGAAACCATTTCCACTAAGATCAGGAACAAGACAAGGTTGCCCACTCTCACCACTATTATTCAACATAGTTTTGGAAGTTTAGGCCACAGCAATCAGAGAAGACAAAGAAATAAAAGGAATCCAAATCGGAAAAGAGGTAAAGCTGTCACTGTTTGCAGATGACATGATACTATACATAGAGAATCCTAAAGATGCTACCAGAAAACTACTAGAGCTAATCAATGAATTTGGTAAAGTAGCAGGATACAAAACTAATGCACAGAAATCTCTTGCGTTCCTATACACTAATGATGAAAAATCTGAAAGTGAAATTAAGAAAATGCTCCCATTTACAACTGCAACAAAAAGAATAAAATATCTAGGAATAAACCTACCTAAGGAGACAAAAGACCTGTATGCAGAAAATTATAAGACACTGATGAAAGAAATTAAAGATGATACAAATAGATGGAGAGATATACCATGTTCTTGGATTGGAAGAATCAACATTGTGAAAATGACTCTACTACCCAAAGCAATCTACAGATTCAATGCAATCCCTATCAAACTACCACAGGCATTTTTCACAGAACTAGAACAAGAAATTTCACAATTTGTATGGAAACACAAAAGACCCCGAATAGCCAAAGCAATCTTGAGAATGAAAAATGGAGCTGGAGGAATCAGGCTCCCTGACTTCAGACTATACTACAAAGCTACAGTAATCAAGACAGTATGGTACTGGCACAAAAACAGAAATATAGATCAATGGAACAGGATAGAAAGCCCAGAGATAAACCCACGCACATATGATCACCTTATCTTTGATAAAGGAGGCAAGAATATACAATGGAGAAAAGACAGCCTCTTCAATAAGTGGTGCTGGGAAAACTGGACAGCTACATGTAAAAGTATGAAATTAGAACACTCCCTAACACCATACACAAAAATAAACTCAAAATGGATTAAAGACCTAAATGTAAGGCCAAACACTATCAAACTCTTAGAGGAAAACATAGGCAGAACACTCTATGACATAAATCACAGCAAGACCCTTTTTGACCCAGCTCCTAGAGGAATGGAAATAAAAACAAAAATAAACAAATGGGACCTAATGAAACCTGAAAGCTTTTGCACAGCAAAGGAAACCATAAACAAGACAAAAACACAACCCTCAGAATGGGAGAAAATATTTGCAAATGAAGCAACTGACAAAGGATTAATCTCCAAAATTTACAAGCAGCTCATGCAGCTCAATATCAAAAAAACAAACAACCCAATCCAAAAATGGGCAGAAGACCTAAATAGACATTTCTCCAAAGAAGATATACAGATTGCCAACAAACACATGAAAGAATGCTCAACATCATTAATCATTAGAGAATTGTAAATCAAAACTACGCTAAGATATCATCTCACACCGGTCAGAATGGCCATCATCAAAAAATCTACAAACAATAAATGCTGGAGAGGGTGTGGAGAAAGGGGAACCCTCTTGCACTGTTGGCGAGAATGTAAATTGATACAGCCACTATGGAGAACAGTATGGAGGTTCCTTAAAAAACTAAAAATAGAACTACCATACGACCCAGCAATCCCACTACTGGGCATATACCCTGAGAAAACCATAATTCAAAAAGAGTCATGTACCAAAATATTCATTGCAGCTCTATTTACAATAGACAGGACATGGAAGCAACCTAAGTGTCCATCATCAGATGAATGGATAAAGAAGATGTGGCACATATATACAATGGAATATTACTCAGCCATAAAAGGAAACGAAATTGAGTTATTTGTAGTGAGGTGGATGGACCTAGAGTCTGTCATACAGAGTGAAGTAAGTCAGAAAGAGAAAAACAAATACAGTATGCTAACACATATATATGGAATCTAAGGGGGAAAAAAAGGTCATGAAGAACCTAGTGGCAAGACGGGAATAAAGACACAGACCTACTAGAGAATGGACTTGAGGATATGGGGAGGGGGAAGGGTAAGCTGTGACAAAGTGAGAGAGTGGCATGGACACATATACACTACCAAACGTAAAATAGATAGCTAGTGGGAAGCAACCGCATAGCACAGGGAGATCAGCTCGGTGCTTTGTGACCACCTATAGGGGTGGGATAGGGAGGGTGGGAGGGAGGGAGATGCAAGAGGGAAGAGACATGGGATCGTATGTATATGTATAACTGATTCACTTTGCTATATGTAGAAACTAACACACCATTGTAAAGCAATTATACTCCAATAAAGATGTTAAAAAAAAAAGTGAACTAAAAAAAAAGCAGAGACTGTTAGACTGGATTAAAATACAAGATCCAACTATATGCTGTCACAATTTAGATTCAAAGATACAAATAGATTGAAAGTAAAAGGATGGAAAAAGATATATGGTGCAAACAGCAACCACAAGAAACCTGGAGTGGCTATACTAATATCAAATAAAATAGACTTTAAAACAAAAAAAATGTTACTAGAGATTAAAAAGTATATTTTATAATGATAAAAGGGTTAATACATCTGGAAGATAAAACAAGTATAAACATATATGCACCTAACAACCCAAAATACATGAAGTAAAAACTGACACACATTAAGGGAGAAATGGACAAGTCAACAATAATGGAAACTTCAATAGCCCCCAGTCAATAATGGATAGAACAATTAGGTAGAAGGCCTAACTGGCAGATGATCAACAAGGAAATAAGACACTTGAGCAGCATTATAAACCAACTAAACAGACACCCATAGAACACTTCACTCAATAACAGCAGAATATAAATTCTTCTCAAGTGCACAGAAACATTCTCCAAATAAGACCATATGTTAGCCCAGAAAATAAACCTCAAAGAAAGAGAAAAACAAATATCATATGGTAAGGCATATATGTGGAATCTAGAAAAATGGTACAGATGAACCTGTTTGCAAGGCAAAAATAGAGACACAGACGTAGAGAACAAAAGTATGGACACCAAGGGGCGAAGGGGGGGATGGGATGAGCTGCAAGATTGAGATTGACATATATACACTAATATGTATAAAATAAATAACTAATGAGAACCTGCTGTATAGCATAGGGAACTCTACTTAATGCTCTGTGGTGACCTAAATGGGACGGGAATCCGAAAAAGAAGGGATATATGTATACATATAGCTGATTCACTTCACTGTACAGCAGAAGTTAACATTATAAAGCAACTATACCCCAATAAAAAAATTTAATAAGTAAATAAAAGGATTGAAATAATAGGAAGTATGTTCTCTAATCACGACAGAATGATATTAGAAATCAATAAGTGAAAGAAATTTGGAAAACTCATAAATAAGAGGAAATTAAACAACACACTCCACTCTGACTTGCTTGAGACATTTTCTGAGGTGTCTGAGACTCCTCCTTACTATTTAAGAGTCTTCCTGTCAGACTGAGACACTTTTTGACATGTTTGAGGTCCTTCCTCCTTTCATCTTTTTGGTCACAAATAAGACTTTTTATTTGTCACGACTAAAAGTCTGAATTTTAAACAGATTCTTGGACTGGTGGCTCATATCCATCAGCTTGTTCAACTTTAGTACCTGTCTCATCCCCAGTAGATTTTCCAGAACTACTACCGTCACAATTAAGCCCCATGAGTTTTCCCAATTCAAACATGGGCTTCTTTAGCATCCTTACTTCTCTAACAAAGACATCATGGAGTGGATAAATACATTGGCAAACCTCTTCTATGTCTTTTCCAATGCTGTCTGGAATCAATTTATTGACCACTTCTTTCAAGTCATTTGTCTACACCTCTAGGGTCATGATTTCCATCATCTTCTTCTGGATTTGGCAGACGTGTTGGTGCTAATTATAAGACCTCTTCCAAATCTAATTCTTGCATTTTTTAATAAAATAGACAAAGCAAATAACTTTCAGTAGTCTTGACATTGACATGAGCGTCAATCATGGGCTGCCATTTTTTGACCATGGAGCACATTTTGTCCCAGGTAAACTCCATGCTATGGAAGTTAGTCAGGCAGTTTTGCCCTGAATATCCTCAGTAATTAGCTTGAGTATTCTAAATGCAACTGCATCATTCTGCAGATCAGCAAGGCTCATTTCAAAAACATGATATCATTTGGTTCCTTGAGTTCTCATGACTAGTGTTTTTCCAACATTTCTTTTTTTTTTTTTTTTTTTTTTTTTTTTTAAAGGATTTTCTTATTTATTTATTTATTTATTTATTTATTTATTTTTGGCTGTGTTGGGTCTTCGGTTCGTGCGAGGGCTTTCTCCAGTTGCGGCAAGCGGGGGCCACTCTTCATCGCGGTGCGGGGACCGCTCTTCATCGCGGTGCGCGGGCCTTTCTCTATCGCGGCCCCTCCCGTCGCGGGGCACAGGCTCCAGACGCGCAGGCTCAGCAATTGTGGCTCACGGGCCCAGCTGCTCCGCGGCATGTGGGATCCTCCCAGACCAGGGCTCGAACCCGTGTCCCCTGCATTAGCAGGCAGATTCTCAACCACTGCGCCACCAGGGAAGCCCTCCAACATTTCTTATATTGAACACAGCTGGTGCTTTCACATCATACCAGTCTTTCTTAGAAATTGGATCAACCACTTTCTTCTTGGCTCCCTTTTTGCTGCCTTTCATTAGGTGCTTGTTCCTGCCAACTGTCAAGGTGCTGCTCAGAGCCCTTCCTTGGTTTTGAGACTCTTTCTGACTTCTCCATCCAGACATGTTTTTGATCCTTCCCTTCCTATTTGAGATTCTCCCTGACTTGTCTGACCCTCTTCCTGACATACGTGAGTGTCTTCCTGGCCTATTTGAGACCCATCCTTAAATATATATATATATACATATAAGAACACTAAGACTTTGCCTGACATTTTTTTAAACATTTTTATTGGACTATAATTGCTTTCCAATGGTGTGTTAGTTTCTGCTTTATAGCAAAATGAATCAGTTATAGATATACATATATCCCCATATTTCTTCCCTCTTGCGTCTCCCTCCCTCCCACCCTCCCTATCCCACCCTTCTAGCTGGTCACAAATCACCAAGCTGATCTCCCTGTGCTATGTGACTGCTTCCCACTAGCTATCTATTTTACATTTGGTAGTGTATATATGTCCATATATACACTACCACTCTCTCACTTTGTCCCAGCTTACCCTTCCCCCTTCCCATGTCCTCAAGTCCATTCTCTAGTAGGTCTGTGTCTTTATTCCCATCTTGCCTCTAGTTTCTTCATGACCTTTTTTTTTTTTTTTTTTAGATTCCATATATATGTGTTAGCATACTGTATTTGTTTTTCTCTTTCTGACTTACTTCACTCTGTATGACAGACTCTAGGTCCATCCACCTCACTACAAATAACTCAATTTCGTTTCTTTATATGGCTGAGTAATATTCCATTGTATATATGTGCCACATCTTCTTTATCCATTCATCTGTTGATGGACACTTAGGTTGCTTCCATGTCCTGTCTATTGTAAATAGAGCTGCAATTAACATTGTGGTACATGACTCTTTTTGAATTATGGTTTTCTCAGGGTATATGCCCAGTACTGGGATTGCTGGGTCGTATGGTAGTTCTATTTTTAGTTTTTTAAGGAACCACCATACTGTTCTCCATAGGGGCTGTAACAATTTACATTCCCACCAACAGTGTATGAGGGTTCCCTTTTCTCCACACCCTCTCCAGCATTTATTGTTTGTAGATTTTTTGATGATGGCCATTCTGACTGGTGTTAGATGATACTGCATTGTACTTTTGATTTGCGTTTTTCTAATGACTAATGATGTTCAGCATTCTTTCATGTGTTTGTTGGCAATCTGTATATCTTCTTTGGAGAAATGTCTATTTAGGCTTTATGCCCATTTTTGGATTGGGGTGTTTGTTTTTTTGATATTGAGCTGCATGAGCTGCTTGTAAATTTTGGAGATTAATCCTTTGTCAGTTGCTTCATTTGCAAATATTTTCTCCCATTCTGAGGGTTGTGTTTTCGTCTTGTTTATGGTTTCCTTTGCTGTGCAAAACCTTTTAAGTTTCATTAGGTCCCATTTGTTTATTTTTGTTTTTATTTCCATTTCTCTAGGAGCTGGGTCAAAAAGGATCTTGCTGTGATTTATGTCATAGAGTGTTCTGCCCATGTTTTCCTCTAAGAGTTTGATAGTGTTTGGCCTTACATTTAGGTCTTTAATCCATTTTGAGTTTATTTTTGTGTATGGTGTTAGGGAGTGTTCTAATTTCATTCTTTTACATGTAGTTGTCCAGTTTTCCCAGCACCACTTACTGAAGAGGCTGACTTTTCTCCATTGTATATTCTTGCCTCCTTTATCAAAGATAAGGTGACCATATGTGCGTGGGTTTATCTCTGGGCATTCTATCCTGTTCCATTGATCTATATTTCCGTTTTTGTGCCACTACCATACTATCCTGATTACTGTAGCTTTGTAGTATAGTCTGAAGTCAGGGAGCCTGATTCCCCCAGCTCCGTTTTTCGTTCTCAAGATTGCTTTGGCTATTCAGGGTCTTTTGTGTTTCCATACAAATTGTGAAATTTCTTGTTCTAGTTCTGTGAACAATGCCAGTGGTAGTTTGATAGGGATTGCATTGAATCTATAGATTGCTTTGGGTAGTAGAGTCATTTTCACAATGTTGATTCTTCCAATCCAAGAACATGGTATATCTCTCAATCTATTTGTATCATCTTTAATTTCTTTCATCAGTGTCTTATAATTTTCTGCATACAGGTCTTTTGTCTCCTTAGGCAGGTTTATTCCTAGATATTTTATTCTTTTTGTTGTAATGGTAAATGGGAGCATTTTCTTAATTTCACTTTCAGATTTTTCATCATTAGTGTATAGGAATGCAAGAGATTGCTGTGCATTAGTTTTGTATCCTGCTACTTTACCAAATTCATTGATTAGCTCTAGTAGTTTTCTGGTAGCATCTTTAGGATTCTCCACATAGAGTATCATGTCATCTGCCAACAGTGACAGCTTTACTTCTTCTTTTCCAATTTGGATTCCTTTTATTTCTTTTTCTTCTCTGATTGCTGTGGCTAAAACTTCCAAAAGTATGTTGAATAATAGTGGTGAGAGTGGACAACCTTGTCTTGTTCCTGATCTTAGTGGAAGTGGTTTCAGTTTTTCACCATTGAGGATGATGTTGGCTGTGGGTTTGTCATATATGGCTTTTATTATGTTGAGGTAAGTTCCTTTTATGCCTACTTTCTGATGGGTTATCATAAATGGGAGTTGAATTTTGTCAAAAGCTTTCTCTGCATCTACTGAGATGATCATATGGTTTTTCTCCTTCAATTTGTTAATATGGTGTATCACACTGATTGATTTGCATATATTGAAGAATCCTTGCATTCCTGGGATAAACCCCACTTGATCATGGTGTATGATCCTTTTAATGTGCCATTGCATTCCGTTTGCTTGAACTTTGTTGAGGATTTTTGCATCTGTGTTCATCAGTGATATTGGTCTGTAGTTTTTTTTGGTGACATCTTTGTCTGGTTTTGGTATCAGGGTGATGGTGGCCTCATAGAATGAGTTTGGGAGTGTTCCTCCCTCTGCTATATTTTGGAAGAGTTTGAGAAGGACAGGTGTTAGCTCTTCTCTAAATGTTTGATAGAATTCACCTGTGAAGCCATCTGGTCCTGGGCTTTCGTTTGTTGGAAGATTTTTAATCAGAGTTACAATTTCAGTGCTTGTGATTGGTCTGTTCATATTTTCTATTTCTTCCTGGTTCAGTCTCGGCAGGTTGTGCATTTCTAAGAATTTGTCCATTTCTTCCAGGTTGTCCATTTTATTGGCATAGAGTTGCTTGTAGTAATCTCTCATGATCCTTTGTATTTCTTCAGTGTCAGTTGTTACTTCCCCTTTTTCATTTCTAATTCTATTGATTTGAGTCTTCTCCCTTTTTTTCTTGAGGAGTGTGGCTAATGGTTTATCAATGTTGTTTATCTTCTCAAAGAACCAGCTTTTAGTTTTATTGACCTTTGCTATCGTTTCCTTCATTTCTTTCTCATTTATTTCTGATCTGATCTTTATAATTTCTTTCCTTCTGCTAACTTTGGGGGTTTTTTGTTCTTCTTTCTCTAATTGCTTTAGGTGTCAGGTTAGGTTGTTTATTTGAGTTGTTTCTTGTTTCTTAAGCTAGGATTGTATTGCTATAAACTTCCCTCTTAGAACTGCTTTTGCTGCATCCCATAGGTTTTGGGTCATCCTGTCTCCATTGTCATTTGTTTCTAGGTATTTTTTGATTTCCTCTTTGATTTTTCGGTGATCTCTTGGTTATTAAGTAGTGTATTGTTTAGCCTCCATGTGTTTGTATTTTTAACAGATTATTTCCTGTAATTGATATCTAGTCTCACAGCATTGTGGTCAGAAAACATACTTGATACGATTTCAATTTTCTTAAATTTACCAAGGCTTGATTTGTGACCCAAGATATGATCTATCCTGGAGAATGTTCCATGAGCACTTGAGAAGTGTAATCTGTTGTTTTTGGATGGAATGTCCTATAAATATCAATTAAGTCCATCTTGTTTAATGTATCATTTAAAGCTTGTGTTTACTTATTTATTTTCATTTTGGATGATCTGTCCATTGGTGAAAGTGGGGTGTTAAAGTCCCCTACTATGATTGTGTTACTGTCGATTTCCCCTTTTATGGCTGTTAGTATTTGCCTTATGTATTGAGGTGCTCCTATGTTGGGTGCATAAATATTTACAATTGTTACACCTTCCTCTTGGATCGATCCCTTGATCATTATGTAGTGTTCTTCTTTGTCTCTTGTAATAGTCTTTGTTTTAAAGTCTATTTTGTCTGATATGAGAATTGCTACTCCAGCTTTCTTTTGATTTCCATTTGCATGGAATATCTTTTTCCATCCCCTCACTTTCAGTCTGTATGTGTCCCTAGGTCTGAAGTGGGTCTCTTGTAGACAGCATATATACGGGTCTTGGTTTTGTATCCATTCAGCCAGTCTGTGTCTTTTGGTTGGAGCATTTAATCCATTTACATTTAAGGTAATTATCGATATGTATGTTCCTATTCCCATTTTCTTAATTGTTTTGGGTTTGTTATTGTAGGTCTTTTCCTTCTCTTGTGTTTCCTGCCTAGAGAAGTTCCTTTAGCATTTGTTGTAAAGCTGGTTTGGTGGTGCTGAATTCTCTTAGCTTTTGCTTGTCTGTAAAGGTTTTAATTTCTCTGTCAAATCTGAATGAGATCCTTGCTGGGTAGAGTAATCTTGGTTGTAGGTTTTTCCCTTTCATGACTTTAAATATGTCCTGCCACTCCCTTCTGGCTTGCAGAGTTTCTGCTGAAAGATCAGCTGTTAACCTTATGGGGATTCCCTCATATGTTATTTGTTGTTTTTCCCTTGCTGCTTTTAATATGTTTTCTTTGTATTTAATTTTTGATAGTTTGATTAATATGTATCTTGGCATGTTTCTCCTTGGATTTATCCTGTATGGGACTCTCTGTGCTTCCTGGACTTAACTATTTCCTTTCCCATATTAGGGAAGTTTTCAACTATAATCTCTTCAAATATTTTCTCAGTCCCTTTCTTTTTCTCTTCTTCTTCTGGGACCCCTATAATTCGAATGTTGGTGTGTTTAATATTGTCCCAGAGGTCTCTGAGACTGTCCTCAGTTCATTCTTTTTTCTTTATTCTGCTCTGCTGTAGCTATTTCCACTATTTTATCTCCCAGGTTACTTATCCGTTCTTCTGCCTCAGTTATTGTGCTATTGATCCCTTCTAGAGAATTTTTAATTTCATTTATTGTGTTGTTCATGATTGTTTGTTTGCTCTTTAGTTCTTCTAGGTCCCTGTTAAAAGTTTCTTGTATTTTCTCCATTCTATTTCCAAGATTTTGGATCATCTTTACTATCATTATTCTGAATTCTTTTTCAGGTAGACTGCCTATTTCCTCTTCATTTGTTAGGTCTGGTGGGTTTTTACCTTGCTCCTTCATCTGCTGTGTGTTTTTCTGTCTTCTCACTTTGCTTAACTTACTGTGTTTGGGGTCTCCTTTTCGCAGGCTGCAGATTCTTAGTTCCCGTTGTTTTTGGTGTCTGCCCCCAGTGGCTAAGGTTGGTTCAGTGGGTTGTGTAGGCTTCCTGGTGGAGGGGACTAGTGCCTGTGTTCTGCTGGATGAGGCTGGATCTTGTCTTTCTGGTGGGCAGGTCCACATCTGGTGGTGTGTTTTGGGGTGTCTGTGACCTTATTATGATTTTAGGCAGCCTCTCTGCTAATGGGTGGGGTTGTGTTCCTGTCTTGCTGGTTGTTTGGCATAGGGTGTCCAGCACTATAGCTTGCTGGTCATTGAGTGGAGTTGGGTCTTGGCGTTGAGATGGAGATCTCTGGGAGACTTTCGTCATCTGATATTACATGGAGCTGGGAGGTCTCTGGTGGGCCAATGTCCTGAAGTTGGCTCTCCCACCTCAGAGGCACAGCCCTGACGCCTGGCTGGAGCACCAAGAGCCTGTCCTCCACACGGAAAAAGAGAAAATGGGAAAAAATATATTTATATCATTGCTCCCAAAGTCTACCTCTTCAAACTGGGATGATCTGTTGTCTATTCAGCTATTCCACAGATGCAGGGTACATCAAGTTGACTGTGGAGCTTTAATCCACTGCTTCTGAGGCTGCTGGGAGAGATTTCCCTTTCTCTTCTTTGTTCGTACAGCTCCTGGGGTTCAGCTTTGGATTTGGACCCGCCTCTGTGTGTAGGTCGCCTGAGGGCATCTGTTCCATGCCCAGACAGGACGGGGTTAAAGGAGCAGCTGATTCGGGGGCTCTGGCTCACTCAGGCCAGGGGGAGAGAGGGGTACAGAGTGCGGGGCGAGCCTGCAGCAGCACAGGCCAACATGATGTTGCAACAGCCTGAGGCGTGCCATGCGTTCTCCCGGGGAAGTTGTCCCTGGATCACAGGACCCTGGCAGTGGCGGGCTGCACAGGCTCCCAGGAGGGGCGGTGTGGAGAGTGACCTGTGCTCGCACACAGGCTTCTTGGTGGCGGCAGCAGCAGCCTTCGCGTCTCATGCCCGTCTCTGGGGTCCACGCTGATAGCCGCGGCTCGAGCCGGTCTCTGGAGCTGCTTTAAGCAGCGCTCTGAATCGCCTCTCCTCGCGCACCAGGAAACAAAGAGGCAAGAAAAAGTCTCTTGCCTCTTCAGCAGCTCCAGGCTTTTTCCCGGACTCCCTCCGGGCTCGCTGTGGCGCACTAGCCCCTTCAGGCTGTGTTCACGCTGCCAACCCCAGTCCTCTCCCTGTGATCCGACCGAAGCCTGAGCCTCAGCTCCCAGCCCCGCCCGCCCCAGCGGGTGAGCAGACAAGCCTCTCGGGCTGGTGAGTGCTGCTCGGCGCCGAGCCTCTGTGCGGGAATGTCTCCGCTTTGCCCTCCGCACCCCTGTGGCTGCGCTCTCCTCCGTGGCTCCGAAGCTTCCCCCCTCCGCCACCTGCAGTCTCCGCCTGCGAAGGGGCTTCCTAGTGCGTGGAAACCTTTCCTCCTCCACAGCTCCCTCCCACTGGTGCAGGTGCCGTCCCTATTCTTTTGTCTCTGTTTTCTCTTTTTTCTTTTGCCCTACCCAGGTACGTGGGGAGTTTCTTGCCTTTTGGGAGGTCTGAGATCTTCTGCCAGCGTTCAGTAGGTGTTCTGCAGGAGTTGTTCCACATGTAGATGTATTTCTGATGTATTTGTGGGGAGGAAGGTGATCTCCACGTCTTACTCTTCCGCCATCTTGAAGCTCCTCCCCTGCCTGACATCTTTAAGGCCCTTTCAGTTTTGTTTGAGACTCTTTCTGATGATATTGAGACCCTTCCTGAGTGCTGAATCAATCCCTGGTGCAGTCTTAAGAAGAGGCAAAAAGACCGTTAGCCTCAGACCTGAAAGAACCTTTCTTTAAGCATCTAGTCAAGAAATGTCTATGACCATATATCAAGAAAAACTCATCAATACGTTTTCCAACCCTCAATTGCAAATGGAAAATAGAGACTTTTGTTGGTCATTTTCCTAGTCTTTTAATAAAAATTTTCTACAATTTTGTTTGTGTCAGTGTTTTTCATTAGAATATAGTTTTAGCTGTTGTCTTGGAGAGCCAAAATAATAATGTCTTACACAATAGAAAGCAGTTCATTTCTCCTTCGTGTTAATATCTGGGCACATGTGGTCCAGGGCTGCCCTCTCAGTACCATGATGGTTCCCAGGCTCCTCTGTCTTATGGAATTGCCATGCCCAGGTGGAGCTTTTCCACATGGTCCAAGATGGCTCATTAGCACATCCCTCTTCCATCTTCCGGCCAAAAAGAGGAGGGAAAAGATAGGGGGTAGCAAACTCTGCCCTTTTAAGGACATGACCCGCAAATTGCACATATCACTTCTCCTCACATATTGTTGGCCAGAATGCAGTCACATGACCATACCTAGCTATAAAGGAAGCTGAGTAATATAGTCTCTATTCTGGGAAGCATTTTACCTTATTAAACTCAGGTTTCTATTACTACCAAAAAAAACCCAAAAAAGACAAAAAGGCTGCTGGGGAAAAATGAGCAGTCTCCCATTCTGAAACTTGGAAATTTTTAATTTGGCTTAAAAAAAATTTCCCTCTCTTACAAGAGACAAAAGTGGAATTTTCCTCCCTTTTCTCTTCCTTAACTTGGTAGCTCCCACAGAATAGTTTTAAATTCTAAAGCAATGAAAACCAAGGGAAAAAAGGTTGCTGAAAACTGGAGTATTTATTTGTAACCAAAAATGACTTGGACTATCACACTGGTACCTAAAGACCAACCTGAATTTTGTAATTGAATGCCTGTGCATGCAGCAAAAGCTCAGAACATTTTGAGATGCAGAGCAGTATCAGATCACCATCTGGACCATAAATAATTTATACATTTTAAATACCTGGGAATCACATGGGTCAAGAATAAATAATATACGAAATCTCAGTGAGAAAAAAATTCTCCAAACATTGTATCTGTGAATCCAATTTAAACCCTAATGACAGTTCTGAGAATTGGATTAAAATTCAGGAAAGGCCCCTAGTGCTTACGTAAAACTAAATGAACATTATTCTTGATTTTTTAAAATATATAAAGAATGGCTGATCAAATTAAGCTTAAATCTCCACAATCCAGTCATAGGACTGTGGCACCAACTGGGATTGAACTCCACATCCAATGCCCTGTCTTTGGGTAAGACTTTGAGGTAAGACTCCCTTATCAGATTCTGACCAAATAGTGACTTTACACACTGGGCCCTGAGTTTGTGCAATATGGTCAATGCTTTAGGGGTTTTTGAGAGAGTTTGCTGAGGTATCTGATTCTTGAAGAAAGAATACGGCAGAAAGAGATACGGGGGGCTGGTCTTAGTTGGTGGTGAGAAGGTGAGACAGAGCACTGGTCTACCCCAGATCCTGGGGGTGGGGCACTGGCAGGGGGTAAGGTCAAGCTGGACATTGTCATAAAGTCACAAGAGAAGCTCTTCCAGGGTGGAGCCAGGAGCCTGAAGCCTAGAAATAAACTAGGTTAGGAACTGGCAAGGTAACTTGACCACTGACCTTCACCAAGCACTTGTCAGTGACCTTGGTCAGCCTTTACAGGCCCAGCCATCTACCTGCCAACCACTCTCTGGGCAGTGCCTTAAAGGCCCCGCAGATGAAGCTTCAGCATTATACTCTCTAGGATGGATTTCAATGAGTTGGTTGGGCATTTTTCTGTCTTACTGGGAAATGAGGGGTCATGTGCAGTCCCCCTGAATTTGAATATGTGTGAACACAAATGTGTGTTTTTGAGTACTGAGAATTTTTATTTCAAATATATTGAAAGAGTTCTTTTGGACTTAGATGTTTGTTTTTATCATCTATCACTTTGGATATACATAAAAAGGAAAATTATATTATAAAATAAATTGGTGAAGGTATTCCTGAGGCTTCTTCACATTCAGAACCCCACTTTTCTGAACTTTTTAAATTGAGGTATAGCATACATAAAGTATATAAAGTGCACTAGTCCTAAAGTTGATTTTCACTTATATGTGGAATCTAAAAAAAAAAAACAAAAAACAAAAAACTTGTAGAAGCAGGGGGTAAAATGGCGCTTACCAGGAGCTGGGGGTGGGGGAATGGGAGAGTTATTGTTTAAGGGTACAAACTTGCAACTAGTAGATAAATAAGTCCTGGACACTATACACAGTACAGTGATTATAGATACCAAAATTGTATTATAAACTTTAAACTTGCTAAGAGACTAGATCTTAATTGTTCCCAACAGTAGAAGAAATGATACTTATGTGACATGATAGAGGTGTTAACTAATGCTACAATGGCAATCATACCACAATATAAATATATCAATCTATATATTGTACACCTTGAACTTACACAATCTTATATGTCAAATATATCTCAATAAATAAAATAAATTTATATATATATAATTGGTGGGAATATAAATTGATACAACCACTTTGGAAAATAGTTTTACAATATGTACTAAAGTTAAACATATTCTTACCAGCAATTCCACTCCTGAGTATATACCCAAGAGAAATGAGTGCATATGTTCACCAAAATACATGTATAAGAACATTCATAGCAGCACTATTCATACTAGTCAACATTGGCAACAACGAAAATGTCCATCAACAGGAGAATGGATAAATACATTGGTGGTATATTCATACAATAGAATAATACACAGCCACGAAAAAGAACAATGACTAAGATACACAATAACATGGGTGAATATCACAGATACCATGATGAATGAAAGAAGCCAGACACAAAAGAGTACATACTGTATGATTCCATCTATATCAAGTTCAAGAACAGGCAAAACTAAGAGATTGTGATAGAAGTCAAAATAATGATTACCTCTTGGAGGTGGTGTTATTAACAAAAGCAATAAACGCTCATTGTAAAACACAAACAGTGCTGCCAGGGCCTCTCTTCCCCCATGTATCTGCAAAAGTAACTTCTCACCTTTAAGTCTTTGTTCAAATGTCACCGAGTCAGCAAGGCCTATCCTGACCACCCTATTATAAATTGCAATCCACACCCCTCAACTCCTGATCCTTTGTACCATACTTTCTCACTTTTTCTATTTTACCTTTTTCCTTCTAAAATACTCTAGAATTTACTTATTATATTTTTGGCTTACTACCTTGTCCCCTCGCTAGAATGTAAGCTCCACATCCAGTGACTAGTCTTTGTGGGGAGTATAAAGACCCAGCCCACTTGCCCCAGTTCAGGGCATCACGATAGGCTTATCCCCACTCCAGAGCTCCCCATGGGATCCACTGAGGCCTTTGTTACAACCACATCCAAACCCAACTTTTCCCTCTGCCCAAGCAGGCTTCACTCACTCTCCAAAGGTACTGATTTTTACACAACTTCCCAGTAAGTTTCCTGCATGTGAATCACAGTCTCAAAAGTCTGTTTCCTGCGGTACCTGAACTGTGACACTGTCATTCCCTGAAACAGAGAACAAGGCAGGATCAGGTACTGGGGAAGAGTCATGAGTTCAGACTTGGACATGTTCCCTTTGAAGCAACTTTGCCATATCTAAGAAATGTCAAGCAGGCAGTTGCATATATGAGAAAAAGAATAGATTTTTTCCCTCAAGCTGTTCATGATATAATCAAGAAGACACGTGCTCCAAAAAAATCCATAATATGAGGTATTATATTACATAAGGTTACAGATGACGTACTAGAGGGGTTCAGAGATGGTCAGGAAAGATTTCCTGGCAAAGGTGACATTTTTTTAATGTGATCAGTGAAGATGGGAGCAGAGGCAGAGCAATGTGAGCTAGGCCTGAAGATAAAACACTCAGAGCAAACACAGGGAGCAGTGGGCAGTTCAGTTTGAATGGAGGTCAGGTGCACAAAGGGGCTTAGAAGGACACAACGTTAGGAAGTGTATTAAACCAGGGTTCTCCAGAGAAACAGAACCAATAGGATATGTATATGTATTGAAAGAGATTTGGTACAAGGAGTTGGCTCACATGATTATGGAGGCTGGCAAGTCCAAAATCTACAGGGTGGGCTGGCAGGCTGGAGACCCAGGAGAGCTGATGCTGCAGTTCAAGTCCAAAGGCCAGTAGGCTAGAGACCCAGGAGAGCTGGTAGTGCAGTTCTAGTCTAAAGACCAGCTACTGTAGAGCCAGGAAGACCAATGTTGCAGGTGAAGTCTGAAAGCAGTCTACTAGAGAATCCTCTGTTGCTTGGGGGAGGCTGGTTTTGTTGTTCTATTCATGTCTTCTAGTGATTAGATGAGGCCCACCAAATTAGAGAGGGCAATCTGCTTTACTCAAAGTCCACCAATTTAAATGTTAACCTTATCCAAAAACGTCCTTACAGAAACACTCAGGATAGTTTGACCAAAGATCTTGGCACCCCATGGACCAGCCAAGTTGACATGTACAGTTAACCATCACAGGAAGGTATGGGCCAGCTGAGGAAAGACCTTGACTGCCAGAGTTTAGGCTGTGGGAACTTCTAAAGGTTTAGAGGCCAGAGGACTTGAATGAGAGAGCCTAGAGGCAGAGAGAGAACTTAGGAGACTACTGTGACCATCTAGGCAAGAGGGAAAACAGGATAATGACAGTGAGCCTGGATGTCAGTAAGACCTTGAATGCTAGAGATTAGGCTGTGGGAACTTCTAAAAGTTTAGAGGCCAGAGGACTGGAATGAGAGAGCCTAAAGGCAGAGAGAGAACTTAGGAGACTACTGTGACCTTTTAGGCAAGAAGGAAAACAGGTAATGACAGTGAGCCTGAAGGGAAGAAACAGAGGCAAGCAATATGGAACTGACAAGACTTGGCAAGTGACCAGTCCTGGGGATGAGGGAAAGTATGCAGAGAATGACATTGTAGTTTTAAACCTAGGCAACCAGGAGGATGGTGAAGCCACTGAGAGAAATGAAGGGATTGGGAGAGAGAAGATGACTGTGTCCCTGGGGGCTCCTCTGGTTGAGGAGATTGGGGCATGTTCAGGTTTATCAATTGATGTGTAACAAACCACCCAAAAATGGTGACCTAAAACCAATAAAATATTTTGCTCACAAATCTGAGAATGACTAGACTCACATAGCTGTTCTCACTCCATATAATGATGCACTGTATTAATTTTGTGTTGGTAACAGGAAATTAATTCTTCACATAAGAATTATTAAATGGCTAATGAAAGCAAACATTTCTGCATATTACCTACCGAACTTTTTTTAAATTCAGCACCATTTTTATCTACTGACACTGATTAATTTTAGATCCTACTTCATTGCCCTAAAAGAAAATTATCTACTGTGTGTACCTCTCCTGTGCTCAGAAAGCATTCTGAGTTAGAGTATGAAATGTCTAACATGTTTTAAAAGTAGAACTTGGTTGAATGTAAAATGGATGGCTAGTGGGAAGCAGCCGCATAGCACAGGGAGATCAGCTTGGTGCTTTGTGACTACCTAGAGGGGTGGGATAGGGAGGGTGGGAGGGAGACGCAAGAGGGAGGGGATATGGGGATATATGTATACATATAGGTGATTCACTTTGTTGTACAGCAGAAACTAACACAACATTGTAAAGCAATTATACTCCAATAAAGATGTTACATATATATATAAAATAAGTAGAACTTGGTTGAATTACCTGTCTATCTTTTAAATTAATTTTAGATTTCCCTTTGATTGTAGTTTTATTGGATTTTATTAAGTATTCTAGATCCACTTGAAAATTTTTAAATAACTTTACTGAGTCATAACTTACTACCATAAAGTTCACCCTATTTTTAAATGTGCAATGCAGTGATTTGTAGTAAATTTATTGAGTTGTGCAGCCATCACCACATAAAGTTTTAGAATATTTGTATCATCCCAGCCCCAGGCAACCACTGCCTCTACAGATTTCCCTTTTCTGGACTTTTCATATAAATGGAATTACACAATATATGTTCTTTTGAGTCTGGCTTCTTTCACTTAGCATGATGCTGTCAAGGTTCATGCATGTTATAGCATGCATCAATACTTCATTATTTTTTATAGCAAAATAATATTCCACTGTATGTATATACCACATTTTGTTTGTCTTTTCATCAGTGGGTGGATGTTTGGGTTGTTTCCACCTTTGAGCTATTATGAATAATGCTGCTGTGAATATCTACATGCAAGTCTTTGTGTGGACATAAGCTTTCATTTCTCTTGTGTAGACACCTAAGAGTGGAACGGCTGGGTCATATGGTAAATTTATATTTAACTTTTTAAGAAACTACCAAACAATTTTCCAAAGTTATTTTACCATTTTTTTCTTACCTACCACCAGTAGGGTTCCTATTTCTCCACCACATTCTTGCCAGCATTTGTTACCGTCTGTCATTTTTATTCCAGCCATCCTAGTGAGCATGAAATTGTTATCTCATGGTTCTGATTCACATTTCCGTCATAACAATGATGTTAAGCATCTTTTCATGTGCTTAATTAGCCATTTGTACATTGTCTTTGGTGAAATATCTATTCAAATCCTTTGCTCATTTTTTTTTTAATATATTTTATTTATTTATTTATTTATTTATTTATTTTTGGCTGTGTTGGGTCATCGTTTCTGTGCGAGGGCTTTCTCCAGTTGCGGCGAGCGGGGGCCACTCTTCATCGCGGTGCGCGGGCCTCTCACTATCGCGGCCTCTCTTGTTGCGGAGCACAGGCTCCAGACGCGCAGGCTCAGCTGTTGTGGCTCACGGGCCCAGTTGCTCCGCGGCATGTGGGATCTTCCCAGACCAGGGCTCGAACCCGTGTCCCCTGCATTAGCAGGTAGATTCTCAACCACTGCGCCACCAGGGAAGCCCCCTTTGCTCATTTTTAATTGGGTTGTTTGTCTTTTTAAAATTGAATTGTGGGCTTCCCTGGTGGTGCAGTGGTTAAGAATCCGCCTGCCAATGCAGGGGACACGGGTTCGAGCCCTGGTCCGGGAAGATTCCACATGCTGCGGAGCAACTAAGGCCACATGTCACAACTACTGAAGCCCACGCGCCTAGAGCCTGTGCTCCACAACAAGAGAAGCTGCCACAATGAGAAGCCCGCACACCGCAACAAAGAGTAGCCCCCGCTCGCCGCAACTAGACAAGCCCACGCGCAGCAACAAAGAGCCAACGCAGCCGAAAATAAATAAATAAATAAACGTATTAAAAAAAAATTGAGTTGTAAGAGTTCTTTACTCTGGGTTGAAACTGAATATAATCAATAACCACCTTTCTAGAGTACAATATGGTATTATGTTCCAAATGCCCTAGAACTTTATTTTTGTTTATCCCTCCAAGTGGGCATCGTGGTGGATACTGTGATGCACCACCCAGATCTTTCTTCTTCTTGTCCAACTTCAAGAGTATGGTCAGCAGACAGCCCTTATATATCAGCCCTCCGGGGTCTGCCTCAGCTGCAGAGAACCACCAGGGCAGCCCACATCCAATGACTGATCAATGCAGGGGTATAAAGGTCTGGCCATATCCACCCAGCTCTGGACAACTCTGCAGGGCTATTCTAACTCCAGCACTCCCTGTAGGGTCAGCCAAGTCTGTCACCAGCCTTGCATCAAAGCTTAACTTCTCCCTCTTCCCAGTCCTGCTTTCTTCCCCTCCCCTCCACAGGTGTTGAGTTCAAGAGCACTTTTCCCAGCTTTACTGAGATATAACTGACATATAACGTTGTGTAATTGAAGGTGTATGATGTGTTGACTTGATATATTTGAATATTGCAAAATGCATATTTTAGCATTTTAGCATTAGCCAACACCTCCAACCTATCACATAATTACTACTTCTTTGTTGTGGTGAAAACATTTAAGATCTACTCTCCTAGCAACATTCAAATATATAATACAGTATTATTAGCTCTAATCATCATGTTGTACATTAGATCCCCAGAACTTGTTAATCTTATAACTGGAAGTTTATACCCTTTGACTAACATCTCCCCATTTCTCCCATCCCCAGCCCCTGGTAACCACCATTCTACTCTCTGTTTCTCTGAGTTCAGCTTTCTTTCTCCTTTTTTTTTTTTAACATCTTTATTGGAGTATAATTGCTTTACAATGGTGTGTTAGTTTCTGCTTTATAACAAAGTGAATCAGTTATACATATACATATATCCCCACATCTCTTCCCTCTTGCTTCTCTTCAGCTTTCTTAGATTCCACAGATAAGTGATATCACACATATTTGTCTTTCTCTGTCTGACTTATTTCACTTAGCATAATGCCCTCAAGGTTAATCCAAGTTTCACAAATGACAGGATTTCCTTCTTTCTCATGGCTGAATAATATGTGTGTGTATGCGTGCGTATGTCACATCTTTATCCATTCATCCATTAAGGGATACTTTGGTTGTTTCCATATCTTGGCTAATGTGAATAACACTGCAATGAACATAGGAGTGCAGATATCTTTTTGAGATACGGATTTCATCTCCTTAGGGGACATATGCAGAAGTAGGATTGCTGGTTCATATGGTAGTTCTATTTTTAGTTTTTTGAAGAACCTCCATACTGCTTTTCAAAATGGCTATACCAATTTACATTCCCACCAACAGTACACGAGGGTTTCCTTTGCTCCACATCCTCACCAACTCTTAACTCTTGTCTTCTTGATAAAAGCCATTCTAATGGGTGTGAGGTGATATCTCACTGTGGTTTTGATTTACATTTCCCTGATAATTAATGATGTCAAGCACCTTTTCATATGTCTGTTGGCCTTTTTTTATGTCTTCTTTCAAAAAATGTCTATTCAGGTCCTTTGCCCATTTTTTAATTGGACTTTTTTGGGTTTTGCTACTGAGTTGTGTGAGTTCTTTATATATTTTTGATATTAACCCCTATCAGATCTATGATTTGCAAATATTTTCTTCCATTCCGTAGGTTGCCTTTTCATTTTGTTGACTGTTTCTTTGGCTGTGTATAAGCTTTTTAGGTTGCTGTAGTCCCACTTGTTTACTTTTTATTTTGTTGCTTGAGCTTTTGGTATCATATCCAGGAAATCACTGCCAAGACCAATGTCCAGGAGCTTTTTCCCTACATTTTCCTCCAGGAGTTTTACAGTTTTAGGTCTTATGTTTAAGTCTTTAATCCATTTTGAGTTAATTTTTGTTAGTGGTGTAAGACAGGGATCCAATTTCATTCTTCTACATGTGGTTATCCAGTTTTCCCAATACCATTTGTTGAAAAACTGTTCTTTCCCCATTGAGTATTCTTGGCTCCCTTGTCAAATATTAGTTGACCATACATGTGTGAGTTTATTTCCAGGCTCTCAATTCTGCTGCATTGGTCTATGTGTCTATTTTTACAGCAGTACCATACTGTTTTGATTACTATAGCTTTATATATAGTTTGAAATCAGGGAATACGATGCCTCCAACTTTGTTCTTCTCTCTCAGAATTGCTTTGGTTATTGGGGATCTTTTGTGGCTCCATCTTTCATACATATTTTAGGATTTTTTCTTTTTTTTTTTTTTGGCCATGCCACATGGCAATGTGGGATCTTAGTTCCCCAACCAGGGATCAAACCCACACCCCCTGCATTGGAAGCATGCAGTCTTAACCACTGGACTGCCAGGGAAGTCCCAGGATTGTTTTTTCTATTTCTGTGAAAAATGCCATTGGAATTTTGATAGAGATTGCACTGAATCTATAGATTGCTTTGGGTAGTATGGACATTTTAACAATATTAATTTTTCCAATCCATGAGCACAGAATCTTTCTATTTATTTGTGTCTTCAATTTCTTTCATCAAAGTCTTATAAATTTCAGTATACACATCTTTCAACCCCTTGGTTAAATTTATTCCTAAGTATTTTATAGTTTTGATGCTATTATGAACGGGATTTTTTTTCTTTTTCAGATGTTTTATTGTTAGTATATAAAAACCCAACTGTTTTCTGTGTGTCAACTTTGTATCCTGCAACTTTCCTGAATCTGTTGATTACTGCCAGCAGTTTTTTTGTGGAGTCTTTAGGATTTTCTATATATAAGATAATATCATCTGCACACAAAGACAATTTTACTTCTTCCTTTTTGTTTTGGATACCTTTTATTTCTTTTGCTTGCCTAATTGCCAAGAGCACTTCTTAATTAACATCCTACACACTAAACTCCATCTCAGAATCAGCTCCCTGGAGAAGCCAAGCTCCAACAGGCAGCTTTCATTTCAACTCCACAGAGATTGGCACATGCACACACACACCCATGCACACATACTATCACTTGATTGGCCCAGAAATGAGCACACAACACAAGATGGATGAATCAGAGCCCTTCCCTGGGAGTACTGAACTTGGGAATCTGAGAGACTAAGTTGCTGCCCTTCTCTGGTGCAAACCTGGACAATAGGAGGGTAGGAAAGAGTAACACAGGGACTTCCCTGGTGGCTCAGTGGTTAAGAATCTGCCTGCCAATGCAGGGGACACAGGTTCGAGCCCTGGTCTGGGAAGATCCCACATGCTGCGGAGCAACTAAGCCCGTGCACCACAACTACTGAGCCTGCACTCTAGAGCCCGCAAGCCACAACTACGGAGCCCCTGTGCCACAACTACTGAAGCCAGCACGCCTAGAGCCCGTGCTCTGCAACAAGAAAAGCCACTGCAATGAGAAGCCTGTGCACCGCAAGGAAGAGTAGCCCCTGCTCGCCGCAACTAGAGAAAGCCCGCGCATAGCAACGAAGACCCAACATAGCCAAAAATAAATAAATTTTTAAATAAAAGGAGTAACACAGTATGTCTGGTTGCTCACTCCTTGCATGTCTCCAAGGGAACCTAGAACCATGATCAAGCATTGCCCAGCACCTGGGAACGTAGGTTTTTTATGTTAATGATTGATGATTTCGTTGTGTACACCTGGAGCAATGAACCATGCTGTACCACCTTGTCAGGATTGCTTTGCACAAACATCAGGATTGATGATATGCACCTAAAGGGAAACAGCTGTCCAGCTGGGCTCTGTGAGGAGATGAAGGGAGCAGGAATGTCCATCTCTAAAGCACGCCATCTACCATCAAGACGACTGTGCATCTGCCTTCTCCAAGCTCCATAGTGAAGCCAGCAAGTCTCCTACAGTCTTTTGATCTTAGATCCAGACCAGAGAATAGTAAATGGCAACCTGGAGACTAATATCTCTGCCTTGGCAATCATTTTTTCTCCTAGAACAGATCTACCACAAGAACTCAGAACACATCCAACTGTCCCAGAATCATCTCAGTTACACATGTCTGTATTATCCACAGGTAAATTTTGAACCTAGAAGCTTTTTTTAAAATTTATTTATTTATTTTTGGGGTTTCTTGCCTGCATTGGGTCTTCGTTGCTGCGCACAGGCCTTTCTCTAGTTGCAGTGCGCAGGTTTCTCATTGCAGTGTTTTCTCTTGTGGAGCATGGGCTCTAGGCACATGGGCTTCAGTAGTTGTGTCACGCAGGCTCAGGAGTTGTGGCTCATGGGCTCTAGAGCGCAGGCTCAGTAGTTGTGGCACATAGGCTTAGTTGCTCCGTGGCATGTGGGATCTTCCCAGACCACGGCTTGAACCCGTGTCCCCTGCATTGGCAGATGGATTCTTAACCACTGCGCCACTGGGGAAGCCCCCTAGAAGCCTTTTTAATCTCTTTGTTGTTAACTAATGTATAATCAAGAAAAGTAGGGAGAGTGCTCATGAATGGCCAAGTCATAAAACAATGACTTCTTCCTTAAACGTTTATTACTTTCTCTAATCATAAAAGTAATATTCACTGTAAAAAAAAAATCTTATAAAATACAGAAAACTACAAAGGAGAAAAAAAAGTCACCCATAATTCCACCACTCAGGGACCATTTCAAATACATTGGTTAATATGTTTTTTTTAATAAATTTATTTATTTTTGGCTGCATTGGGTCTTTGTTGCTGCACGCAGGCTTTCGCTAGTTGCGGTGAGCAGGCATTACTCTTCAATGTGGTGCACAGGCTTCTCATTGCGGTGTCTTCTCTTGCTGCGGAACATGGGCTCTAGGCATGCGGGCTTCAGCAGTTTTGGCACGCGGGCTCAGTAGTTGTGGCGCACGGGCTTAATTGCTCTGCGGCATGTGGGATCTTCCTGGACCAGGGCTCGAACCTGTGTCCCCTGCATTGGCAGGCAGATTCTTAACCACTGTGCCACCAGGGAAGACCGTTAATATGGTTTTAATGTTTCTCCTTGCACACACATAGATACACACATATTACCTACAAAACTAGGATCCCACTAAACATGCTATTTTGAAACCTGCTTCTCTCATTCAACAAATATGTGCCCTTGTCATCATTTCTAATGGCTGCATTAAAAAGAAGCATTATTAACCTACTTAGTCACTCTCTCACTGTCAGACAACCAAGCTGCCTCCCAATCTTTGTTAGTATAAAAAAATGCTGCTAAGGACATGCCCGCACATATACCCTTATACACTTTTCGGTTTATATTTGCTACTCAGGTGACCCCACGTCCTCCAGCATGCACAGTTCATCTTTTCCTTTAATATCTAAGTAGAATGCTAATGACTCCATCCCACAAACCAAGGGAAGTCCAGCGCCTCCCCCCAAGGTCTCCAAGGGTCCTCAGGGAGGTTCCATTTCTCCTGGTCACCTCTCACTCTGTTTTCCTGTTTATCCCTCTAAGCATTTCACCTTCTTGGGCAGCTGCAGCCTTTCAACATGACTGTCTCTGTTCCTTCATCTGTGCAAAGTGTCACTAATGCATGGCAGCCACGTAGAGCGGACTTATACTGATGTTTAGAGGCAATGAAAGCCAATCACACCACAGCAGGAAATAACTTCAAATTTACACCAGATATTACTGTCTCTAGGAAGGTGCTGGCCATTCTCCACCACATGGGGACTTCTCATTGATGATGTTCCTTCATGGACCCTGATGTCCTGCCATGTTCCTGGGACCTTCAGCTGTCTCCACTGACTTCATGTCTTCTCTTTCTCTGTACCTAAACTCCTCATCTCCTCACTCCAGTAGCCCTGAAAATTTCAAGTGCTTTTTACTTTATTATTTAATTCCTCCCACACCCTAGGCAACCACTTCCTCCTCAAGACATTTCCTTCATTTGGCTTCCAGGACACTACATTCTCCTAGTCTTCTTCCATCCTCACTGGTCACTCCTTCTCATCCCCGTAACTGGTTCACTGTCCTCTTCCTGACTTCTAAACATGGAGGTGTCCCAGGACCCAGACTTTAGACATCTTTTCTATCTTTCTACCTTTATACTCCTGGGTGATCTCATCTACTCTAAAGGCTTTAAGTACCATCTCTACACTAATGACTCTCAAATTTATGTCTTCTGCCCTGACCTCCAGACTCATATGCCCAACCGCCTACTCCACATCCTCACTGGATGGTTAATATGCATCTCAAACTTAATCTTTGCAAAACTAAATTTTGCATTACTCCCAAACTTGTTCCTCACCTGGTAGTCCCCATCTCAGGAAATGGCAGCTCCGTGTATCCACTTGCTCTGGCCAAAACTTTGGAGTCACCCTTGACCCTTGTATTTCTATCAACACCTCACATTTGACCTGGTAGCAAATCCTGTCAGCTCCTTCTTCAAAGTGTATGCTGGCTCTGACTACCTCTCACCTCCTCCACCACTAACCTGCCCTGATCCCAGCCTCCTGATAGCCTCCTTCCTTTATGGACTACTGCAACAGATCATACATGATCTGTTTCCACTCTTGCCCATCTATAATTTATTCTGCATTAATATCCCTTCAGTATTTGAGCCAGCAAAAGTCATGCTCCAATTCAAAGCTTTCTAATGACTTCCCATCTGACTTGACCCAAATCAAAATCCAATGTAGTGGGCTTCCCTGGTGGCACAGTGGTTAAGAATCTGCCTGCCAATCCAGGGGACACGGGTTCGAGCCCTGGTCCGGGAAGAGCCCACATGCCGCAGAGCAACTAAGCCCGAGCGCCACAACTACTAAGCCTGTGTTCTAGAGCCCGCAAGCCACAACTACTGAAGCCCGTGTGCCTAGAGCCCGTGCTCCGCAACAAGAGAAGCCACTGCAATGAGAAGTCCACGCACCACAACGAAGAGTAGCCCCCGCTCGCCGCAACTAGAGAAAAGCCCGCACACAGCAACAAAGACCCAACGCAACCAAAAATAAATAAATTTATTTTAAAAGAGAGAGAGAGAGAGGAGACTGTAGAAACCCTGATCTCACTTGCATAGTGGAGAGAAATGTTTTTGGGTTTTTAAAATTAATTTATTTATTTATTTTATCTTTTGGCTTTGGTGGGGGAGCAGCTGCGGGAGAGGAAAGGGAAGCCAAGCGGAGAACAAGGGAAGAACCAGGTACCGGAGGCTGACCTGTCTGGAGCAGCAGAGGAGAGGCAGGGGGATTCCCCAGGAGCAGCCTGTGATGTCACCAGAGGGAAGAGGGCTGAGGTGGGGAGGCCAGCCAACGTGCGGACTCTGCAAACTGCCCACGGGGCCAGGAGGCGAACACCTCTGATTTCGTCAAAAGCAGAACTGAATCAGTGAGATAACTATACCTCAAAGACACGCTGCAGTTATTTCAGCAGAGTCAGGGGAAACGGGGTGTCAGCCCAACTCGACAGAGCTGCTTGACCTTGGCAGTGCTTATTGCCAGTTGGAGGTGAGACATTCAATATAACAAATGGCTTTCCACAGTCCTCTCATTACATTCACATTAAAATCCTACTTTGGGGGCTTTCCTGGTGGCGCAGTGGTTGAGAATCTGCCTGCTAATGCAGGGGACACGGGTTCGAGCCCTGGTCTGGGAAGATCCCACACGCCGCGGAGCGACTGGGCCCGTGAACCACAGTTACTGAGCCTGCGCGTCTAGAGCCTGTGCTCCGCAGCAGGAGAGGCCGCGATAATGAGAGGCCCGTGCACCGCGATGAAGAGTGGCCCCCGCTTGCCACAACTAGAGAGAAGGCCCTCGCAAAGAAACGAAGACCCAACACAGCCATAAATAAATAAAAAAATTTTTTTTTAAAAGAGGAGTGTTTGCAACTTCCTATACATTTATAAAATCCTACTTTGACTCACAAACATGGAAAACAAACTTATGGTTACTAAAGGGGACAGGTGCGGGAGGGACAAATTAAAAGTTTGGGATTAAAATATACACACTACTATATATAAAACAGATAACCAACAAGGACCTACTGTATAGCACAGGGAACTCTACTCAATTTCTTATAATAACCTATAATGGAAAAGAATCTGAAAAAGAATAGATGTATATATAACTGAATCACTTTGCTATACACTTGAAAATAACACAACATTGTAAGTCGACTACATTTCAATAGTAATTTTTTAAAGATAAAATAAAAATAAAATCCTACCTCAACCAGTTGAATGATGGAAGCGAAAACCGTGCTCGCCAATTTTGTGTTGATTTTCCCACAACTTGAAAAGGGAAGCAGTGCCAGGCTCATGTTTATTTACGCAGGGCTGGGATATGTGTTTTACACACATCTTATTTAAACACCAGTCACCTGATGAGCAAATACAAATCCTCTTTTACACAGAAGAATTCGATGCTCAGAGTTCAGGTTGTTTTGCAAGGTCACACAGTTACTGAGGAAGCTGAGTTTCCAAGTCAGGACCCTCAGACCCCAGCACCTGTGCTCTTTGTTTCAAGTGACCTTAATATACTCTGTATTTGTGAAATTCAGAACATGAAACTCAGTGGAGGGCGGTCCACTTGGAGAAGAAACACAGTGGCCACTAAAGCCACGTAGGGGAGGGCAGGTGCTGTACCAATCTGGCAAGAACACCTTAGGATCTTAAGTGACAACAGACCGACCACGAGGCATAAGATGTAGCAACGTGGCTTTCAAAAGGTCTGCCACAACAATCATTCTTTGCTTCTATTGCACAGTTGGCACACCAATATTTTGAACAGTTTATCATGAAAATTTCCAAGCAAACACAAAAATAAAGAGCATGACAAACCCCGAGGTGCCCCTCACCCAGCTTCACTTGCCTTTAACATTTGTCGGTGTTGCTATGACCTTTGAGAACCTGATGAAAACCATGGGCCCCCACCTCCGCCAAGATAATGCTCAGACACACAGTCGTTCGTCCATTTTCAGAGGGGCTGTGGACTCCTGAGGTGCATTCATGGATCTCCTGGGACACACGGATCCCAGGTTAGGAGGCCTGGGCTGCAAGGATGCAATGGCATTACAGGATGTGGAGACCACGCTCGCATACAGTTCATCAGCAAGTTCTGTTGACCCTCCAAATAAATCTCCAGCAGCTCGCCTTCTCTTTCTTTGCTGCCGCCATCATCTCCTGCCTAGACTCCTATAGAGCCTCCTAATGAAACCCTGGGTAATCATTAGTCAAATCCATTTCACCTGCCTTCACTAATCAAGGTCGTTTTAAGACTTGCAAATCCTCCAAGTAGCAAGTAGGCTAAATAATAAGGTGTTCGCCAGAGTTGTTTTCCAAGATCTTGGAATCAGCTGTGTCTAGTTTGAGCAGGGCTCGTTAAGACTGAACAGGGCCAGAGTTACTTAGTTTTCCTGAGTCCCTCCCATGTGTATATTATTAAATGTTTGCTGGATTTTCTTCCTGTTTAAAAAAAAAAAGACTTTATAGGACCACTGAGACCCTCCAACTGGGCATGCAGAAATGTCCCGCTCAGTGACCTTTTGACAGCAGAGGGCCAAAAACTCCACCCCCAGGTCATGTTAAGAACCTCCATTTTTGAACATGCAGAGGCCTGTAGCTTAGTTACACCGGCACAGAACTAAGATTACAGCACCTTTTTCCAATCACCTTTCCCCACACCTCAGCCATGCCCTGCTGCTTTATTCTTTATCCCATAAATACCCTGAGCCCCTTGTTCCTTGTTCTCCCGTCTCCTCGCTTGGCTGCCTTGAGAATAAACCCTCTCTTCGCTGCAAACCTGGGCAAAATGATCCTGGTTCAGTAACACTAACTGGTCTAGGGAGACTAGGGCTCCGCTCTTGCCCACCCTACAGTCAGGCCGTGTCATTTACTGGCTTGAAGCCCTTGGAAGAGTTCCCATTGCTCTATGAGTGAAATCTAAAGCCCTTACCCCAGTGTGCCCCAGAGTGCAGGGCACTGAGAGCTTCTGCACCCCTCTGCTTTCATCTCACATTCCTTTCATCTGCTCTCACTACTCTCCAGTCATCTTAGCTTTTGTAGGGGAGGAAACAATTTTCCCTCTACCCTTCTAGGTTCTTGGCTGAGACACCCTCTACCCCCCGTAATAAAAAAACAGATTAACAGGAGAAAAATGAACTTTAATAACATGCATACCTCTCGTATACATGAGAGAGACCCAGGAAAACTGAGTTACTCCCCAAAATGGCCCAAGTCATCACCTTAAATCCCATCTCCAGCTAAAAACAAAGGAAGATGCTGGGGGTGGGTGGTGGGGCCATTTATGGGAGGTTGTCAGGAAAAGCAGAGGTATGGTTGTTATGCTGACATATCACTGCCATCTCCATTGTTAAGAGTTTCTAGAGGTTTAGTTATTCTCCTCTCCCTGGTACAGAGAGGGAGACACCCTTACAAATGGAGATTTCCCTTATAAATGTAAATGTCTCTTACAAAAGGGTAACTTCTAGTAGATTTTCAGAGCTTTTCCTATGCCTGTTGTTTCTTAAAAATAACCAGCTCAAAATAATTCTTACGCCAAAGAGACATATTTTGAGGTGACAAATTCTGCTCCCCTTCACCTTCCAGCAATTAAAACACACCAAGCTCTTCCCTGCTTCAGGTCCTTTGCACTTACTGTCTCCCAAGCCTATAAGTCAAGTTTTCCCCCTATTTCATACACAGCTGGCTCCCTTATATCTCAACTTATATATCACCTCTTCCCTTACCACCCTAGTCAGAGTACCCTCCACTCCCCCCCACCCTCCCACCCCACCTCCACTCCGTACACCCTGATTCTACGTCACAATGTTCTGTTTATTTTTTTTCACAGCACTTACCATAGCTGGAATTATTTTTACGGATTCACTTGATCATTGGCCATCTCCCAAGTAGGCTATAAGCTCAAAACAGCAGGCCCCAGATTTCTTAACCCTACTACCATTCTACACCCAGAGAAGTGCCTGCCATAGAGTAGGCACTCAGTAACTATTTGCGCTTATTCTTAAACTTGCCTTCTGTCAAGATTAGTCCTGATTGAACCCTTAGGACCTTGTGTCAAGTCTGATTTCCTGGATAAAGGAAAATGGTGAAGAACCTGAAGATGTAGGAGGAGCAAAGGTAGATGTATTAGTCAACTCGGGCTGCCATAACAAAATACCATAGACTGAGTAGCTTAAACAACAGACATTTATTTTCTCACAGTTCTGGAAACTGGAAGTCTGAGATCAAGGTGCCAATATGGCCAGGTTCAGGTAAGAGCTCTCTCCCTGGCTTGCAGATGACTGCTTTCTCACTGTGTCCTCACATGGCTGAGACAGAGAGCAAGAGTGACAGAGAGAGAGAAAGATTTCACCTCTACTCTTATAAGGGCACCAATCCCATCATGAGGTCCCCACCCTCATGACCCCATCTAATCCTAATGACCTCCCAAAGGCTCCAGCTCCAAATACCATCACATTGGGGGTTAGGGCTTCAACATATGAATTTGGGGGGGATACAATTCAGTCCATAGCAGTAGTAGAATTCATTAGAAAAGAAATGAATTCATGGACTTTGAGCATGGACCCAACCACCATCCCATTCATTCATTTAACAAACATCTGTTGACTATCTACTATGAACCAAAGTTATGGTGTTGAGCCTTCTCTACACCTTCTCTATGTAAGCATAGAGAAGATGGTGCTGGCACTCAAGGAGAGATTAAACTTATAAGCAGACACTATAATAAATATGGTGAGCAGTAAACTGGAGATTTGTACAAAATGCCATTGGAGTACAAAAGAAGAAGTAATGGGTTCCATCTGGGGAGGCAGGAAAGGCTTCACGGAGGAGGTAACTTTGACTTGAAAAATGAGTAAAATTCATATTATAACTAGACTTATCGTGGTGATCATTTTGAAATGTATAGAAATACCAAATCACTATGTTGTGTAATAGGAACTAACATAGTGTTGAAGGTCAATTATCCTTCAAACACAAACAAACAAACAAACTCATAGAAAAAGAGATAAGATTTGGGGTTACCAGAGACAGGGGCTAGGGGGAGGGGGAATTGGATGAAGGCAGTCAAAAGGTACAAACTTCCAGTTACAAGATAAATAAGTACCAGGGATGTAATGCACAACATGCTAAACATAATTAACACTGCTGTATGTTATATGTGAAAGTTGTTAAGAGAGGAAATCCTAAGAATTCTCATTACAAGAAAAACATTTTTTTCTATTGCTTTAATTTTGTATCTGTTTGAAAGGGTGGATGTTCACTACACTCATTGTGGTAAGCATTCTATGATGTATGTAAGTCAAATCATTAAGCTATACACCTTAAACTTATACAGTGCTGTGTGTCAATTATATCTCAATAAAACCTGAAGAAAAAAAATTTTTTTAAAGAACAATGAATAAGGGACTTCCCTGGTGGCACAGTGGTTAAGAATCCATCTGCCAATGCAGGGAACACGGGTTCAAACCCTGGTCCAGGAAGATCCCACATGCCGCGGAGCAACTAAGCCCGTGCGCCACAACTACTGAGCCTGCGCTCTAGAGCCCGAGAGCCACAACTACTGAGCTCGCGTGCCACGACTACTGAAGCCCGCACGCCTAGAGCCTGTGCTCTGCAACAAGAGAAGCCACCACAATAAACCTGCGCACGGCAACAAAGAGTAGCCCCCCGCCCGCTGCAACTAGAGAAAGCGCACGTGCAGCAATGAAGACCCAACGCAGCCAAAAATAAGTAAATAAATAGAACAATGAATAAGAGTTCATCAAATGAAAAAGCAGGGTAAAGCATTCCAAACAATAGGAACAGAAGTCCATGGGTTGCTCCTCCCTCTTTTTCTTTTCCTTGCAATTTATTCATTGAAGAAATGGAGTCATTTCTCCTACGGAATGACCTGTTATGCTGGGTTTTGCTTATTGCATCCCCAGAATGTCCTTAACAGGTTCATCTTGCCCCTGTATTTTTTATAAACTGGTGGTGGAATCTAGAAGGTTTATCAGAGACAGGTTTGATTTTTTGGAAAGAATACTTCATAGGTGATGTTGTAAATCTCCATCAGGAAGTACATAATATCTCCTTTTTTGTGATATGGTGGCCATTGATGATCAATGCCCAGATCTGTTACTTTATTAACTATTTGGAAAACAATGATATTCAAAAGTTCTCAAATTTTAGGGGGGTGGGATAAATTGGGAGATAGGGATTGACATAAACACACTTCTATATATAAAATAAATAAGTAATAAGAACCTACTATACAGCACAGGGAAATCAATGCTCTGTAATGACCTATATGGGAATAGAATCTAAAAAAGAGTGGATATATGTACATGTATAACTGATTCACTTTGATGTACACCTGAAACTAACACAACATTGTAAATCAACTATACTCCAATAAAAAAAATTTTTTTAAAGTTCTCAAATTTTAGACTCAGAATTCTTAATAGTTATTGAGGATCCCAAAGAGCTTTTGATTATGTAGGTTATAGCTATTGATATTTACCATATGCAATATTAAGACTGAGAAATTTTAGAATGTATCAGTTCATTTAAATATAACAGCAATAAGCATAGCATAAATAACATATTTTATGAAAAATAACCATATTTTCCAAAACAAAGACAATTAGTGAGAAAAGTGGCACTGTACACTTGTGCAAATTGCTTTCATGTCTGGCTTACTAAAAGATAGCTGGATTCTCACATCTTCTATATTCAATCTGTTGTAATATGTTGCTTTGGTTGAAGTATATGAAGAACATCCTGCTTCTACAGATCTGTAGTTAGAAAAGGGAGGAGCATTTTAATAGCCTCTACAGATAACTGTGGACATTCTTTTTAGAAAGAAGCAGTAGTTTCTTCAAGGTTAATTGCGATGTGGAATCTGAAACCACATCAATGTACTTTTTATAATCTGTTTCGTTAAAAATCTATCTTGTACTTTGAATGGATTCTTACCCATGCATGATTTTGTAACATCATGCATTAGTCATTTCAAAAATATTGGTTCGCTGAGTTATGCAAATATTACAAATATTACAAAAGTTGACACATTTCATTACACAATATCCCCCCAAATCAAATTTGTTAATATTACCAGCCGTCCCATCAGAAAAGTCTTTAAATATTGAGAAGATATTAAACTCACAGTGGTGGATACAAGTTTCCAAAATTCCAATTTTCACTTGAAAGCTTGAATTTTATCATTGGCAATAAATACTGTCAAGTTGTTTTCCTTGAACTGACAAGGTTCACATCTTAATTTCAAGAAAATGTCTGCCAAATACCTCTGTCTGAATAACCATAGCTTGCTTGTCAGTAAAAATAGTTTTCCACCAAAAAAAAGTGGCTAGTTCAGCTCTCCACTCAAATAATTGCACAATTGCTTTTCCTTGAGACAGCCATCATACTTCAGTGTGCAGCAGAAGTGCCTGCTGCATAGTTCCCATTTCATTGCACAGAATATTATAAAGACATGTACTCAAGAGTTGATTTAATAAAATTAATCATTTTTACTGCTTCAACAGAGACATTCTTAAGTAAAACAGGCAATTTTTTTTTTTTTACTGCAAACATGGCAGCAAAGAATAAAGTGACCACTAGCACAGTGAGTACCACTGCCTTAACTCATGCTAAGGCACCAGCAGTTTTAGCTTTTCCACCATCAATGCGATGTCAACCTAGTGAAAAAGGTAAATAACATCTTAGTAATATTATGAAAATTGTTTTGACTTCATGGACCCCTGAAAGAATCCAGGGGTCCACACTTTGAGAATCACTGTTCTAATCCTATCATTCCTTCTCCATTTTTGTTTATATATTGCAATTTATATATATATATTTAAGCTGCTGATCTCTTAAATTCAAACACATTTTAACAACCCTGCATTATTTCTCACACTCCCCCACATTTACTGTTTTTGACATCATATTTTACATCTTTTTGTTTTATATACCCCTTAACTACTTATTGTGGATATAGATTTTACTTTTGTCTTTTAACCTTCCTACCAGTTTTATACATGGTTGATTTACTACCTTTACTGTATATTTGCCTTTACCAATGAGATTTTTCCTTTCATAATTTCATATCTCTAGTTGTGGCCTTTTCTTTTTCGCTTAGAGAAGTCCCTTTAACATTTCTTATAGAGCTGGTTTGGTGGTGCTGAACTCTTTTAGCTTTTGCTTGTCTGTAAATCTTTTGATCTCTTCATCAAACCTGAAGAAAAACCTTGGTGGGTAGAGAATTCTTGGTTGTAGGTTTTCCCCTTTCATCACTTTAAATATATTGTGCAACTCCCTTCTGGCCTGAAGAGTTTCTGCTGAAAAGTCAGCTGATAGCCTTATGGGACTTCCCTTGCACGTAACATGTTGCTTTTCCCTTGCTGCTTTTAGTATTCTCTATCTTTAATTTTTGCCACTTTAATGACAATGTGTCTTGGTGTGGTCCTCTTTGGGTTAATCCTGTTTGTGATTCTGTGCTTCCTGGACCTGGATGTCTGTTTCTTTTCCCAGGTTAAGGAGGTTTTCAGCTGTTATGTCTTCAAATATATTCTCTGCCCCTTTCTCTCTTCTTCTGAGACCCCAATAATGGGAATGTTAGTATACTTGATGTTGTAATAAAAGTCTCTTAAACCGTCCTCATTTCTTTTTATTCTTTGTTCTTTTTTCTGTTCTGCATCAGTGATTTCCACATAGAAAATCTTCATGACACCACCAAAAAACTACTAGAGCTCATCAATGAATTTGGTAAAGTTGCAGGATACAAAATTAATATACAGAAATCTATATCATTTCCATACACTAACAATGAACTATCAGAAAGAGAAATTAACAAAATAATCCCATTTAAATTGCATCAAAAATAATTAAATACCTAGGAAAAAATCTAACTAAGTTGGTAAACGACCTGTACTCAGAAAACTATAAGACACTGATGAAAGAAATTGAAGAAGACACAAACAGTTGGAAAAATACTGTGTTCATGGATTAGAAGAACTAATATTGCTTAAATGACCATACTACCCAAGGCAATCTACAGATTCAATGAAATCCCTATAAAAATATCAATGGCATTTTTCACAGAACAAGAACAAATAATTCTAAAACTTGTATGGAAACACAAAGACCCTGAATAGCCAAGAAAATCTTGAGAAAGAAGAACAAAGCTGAACGTATCACACTCCCTGACTTCAGACTATACTACAAAGCTACAGTAATCAAAACATTATGGTACTGACACAAAAACAGACACATAGATCATTGGAACAGAATAGAGAACCCAGAAATAAACCCACACACTTATGATCAATTAATGCAGAACAAAGGAGGCAAGAATATACAATGGAGAAAAGACACTCACTTCAATAAGTAGTGCTGGGAAAACTGGTCAGCTACATGTAAAAGAATGAAATTAGAACATTTCCTCATACCATATACAAAAATAAACTCAAAATGGATTAAAGGCCTACATATAGGGACTTCCCTGCTGGTGCAGTGGTTAAGAATCTGGCCGCCAATGCAGGGAACACGGGTTCGAGCCCTAGTCCAGAAAGATCCCACATGCCACGGAGCAACAAAGCCCGTGTGCCACAACTACTGCACCTGCACTCTAGAGCCTGTGAGCCACAACTACTGAAGCCCGCACACCTAGAGCCTGTGCTCCACAACAAGAGAAGCCACTGCAATGAGAAGTCCGCGCACCGCAACGAAGAGTAGCCCTTGCTCACTGCAACTAGAGAAAGCCCGTGCACAGCAATGAAAACACAAGGCAGCCAAAAATAAATAAATAAATATTTTTTAAAATTAAAAAAAAAAAAGACCTAAATGTAAGACAAGAAACCATAAAACTCCTAGAAGAAAACATAGGCAGAACACTCTCAGACACAAATCATAGCAATATTTTTTTGGATCTGTCTCCTAAGGCAAAGGAAACAAAAGCAAAAATAAACTAATGGGACCTAATTAAACTTAAAAGCTTTTGCACAGCAAAGGAAACCATCAATAAAATGAAAAGACAACCTACTGAGTGGGAGAAAATATTTGCAAATGATACGACTGATAAGGGGTTAGTATCCAAAATACAAACATAAGGGGTTAGTATCCAAAATACAAACAGCTCATACAACTCAACATCAAAAAAACCCAAACAGCCCAATTAAAAAATGAGCAGAAGACCTGAATAGACGTTTTTCCAAAGAACATACAATGGCTAACAGACACATGAAAAAATGCTCAACATCACTAATCATCAGGGAAATGCAAATCAAAACCACAGTGAGATATAACCCCATGCCTGTCAGAATGGTTATTATCAAAAATACAACAAATAACAAGTGTTGGTGAAGATGTGGAGAAAAGGGAACCTTCGCGCACTGTTGCTGGAAATGTAAATTGGTGTAGCCACTATAGAAAACAGTATGAAGATTCCTCAAAAAATTAAAATAGAACTACCATGTGATCCAGCAATTCCAACCCTGGGTATTTATCCAAAGAAAACAAAAACGCTAATTAGAAATGCTGTATCCCGGACTTCCCTGGTGGCACAGTGGTTAAGAATCCATCTGCCAATGCAGGGAACACGTGTTCAAGCCCTGGTCCGGGAAGATCCCACATGCCGTGGAGCAGCTAAGCCCATGCACCACAACTACTGAGCCTGCACTCTAGACCCTGTGAGCCACAACTAATGAGCCCATGTGCCACAACTACTGAAGCCTGCACACCTAGAGCCCGTGCTCTGTAACAAGAGAAGCCACCACAATGAGAAGCCCACACACTGCAATGAAGAGTAGCCCCCACTCGCCACAACTAGAGAAAGCCCACGGACAGCAACAAGACCCAATGCAGCCAAAAATAAATAAATTAATTAATTAATTAATTTTTTAAAAAGAAATGCTGTATCCCTATGTTCATTGCAGCATTATTTACAATAGCCAAGATAGGAAGCAACAGATGAATGGATGAAGAAGATGTGGTATATACACACAATTGAATATTACTCTACCATAAAAAAGAACAAAATCTTGCCATTTGTGACAACATGGATAGACCTAGGGGGTATTATGCTAAGTGAAATAAGTCAGACAGGAAAAGACAAACACTGGATGATTTCACTTATGGGGGAATCTGAAAAACAAAACAAGTGAATAAACATAACAGAAACACAGTTATAGATACAGAGAACAGGTGGTTGCCAGAGGGGAGGAGGGTGGGGGAAAGAAAGAAATAGGCAAAGGGGGCTTCCCTGGTGGCGCAGTGGTTGAGAATCTGCCTGCCAATGCAGGGGACACAGGTTCGAGCCCTGGTCTGGGAAGATCCCACATGCCACGGAGCAACTGGGCCCGTGAGCCACAACTACTGAGCCTGCGCTCTGCAACAAGAGGCCGTGATAGTGAGAGGCCCACGCACCGCGATGAAGAGTGGCCCCCGCTTGCCGCAACTAGAGAAGGCCCTCGCACAGAAACGAAGACCCAACACAGCCAAAATAATTAATTAATTAATTATTTTAAAAAAGAAATAGGCAAGGGACTTTAAGAGGTACAAACTTCCAGTTGCAAAATAAATGAGACACAGGTATGAAATATACACTGTGGGGAATATACTCAATAACTATGTAATATCTTTTAAAAAATAATAAAAAAATAAAGACCTTGATTTTATACTTTTTCTCTTCTATGCTGAAAATCTTGGTTCCTAATGATATTGCAACAATTAATTATAAGCCTTATCCTACTAAATATATTTTTATATATTTAATATATATTTAAATTTACTAATTTATATAGTTATATATAAGTAAATATAATAAAATATTTAAATTATATTATATTTAATAACTATAATATATAAATATGTAATATTATCAGAAAAACAATCTATTACTCTCAGTTTAAGATTTTTTTTTTAAATGTATTTCCTTTTTTTATCCTTAGGGTATATCCCATTAGAAACTTAGAGTCAAATTTACTCTCTTTTGAAGTTCACTTGAAATCATTTGTCTCCATGTGATTAAGCCATTAACTCAGTACACAGATCCATTTATTTCATGTTGCTTTTGATTTTTAGATATTGCTTTTTAAATTTTTAAATTTAATTTTGTTTTATAATTATGTAAGACATTGACACAGTTCTAAAGTTACATCTCTAATTCAAAGTAACTTCAGAAAAAAATCTAGGTTCTGTCTCTCTACTCTGGCAGGAAGAGTATTTCCTTCCTCCTTCCATTTTATTTATTTTATGACCTATCATCACATTGTCTTTTAAAACATTTTATTTATTTTATGATCTATCATTACATTGTCTTTTAAAAATATAGGTACATACATATTTGCATCCTTCCCCCTTCTTAGATAAACTCTGGTAAACTATGTCCTTTTATTTTTCCACCTTGCTTTTTTTTTTACTTAATATTAAATCCTGGAGAATACTTAATAGCAGTGCATAGAGATATTCTTTGTTTTCCCTTGCATTTAAATAGTATTCATTGTATAGATGTATCAGAATTTATTCAGCTAGGCCCCCAATAGGCATCTGTGTTGTTTCCAGTCTCTTGCTACTATAATTACTGTTGTAATAAATACTTGTGCTTTCATCTTTTTATAGTATACCCTTGGGATAGATTCCTATAAGAGGGAATACCAGCAGAAAATGTTGCCAAACTTTTGGATTTTTGCTCACCTGGTAGGAGAGAAAATGTACCTCAATGTAGTTTTAATTTGCTTTTCTATTATGAGCAAGAAGAACAAGCTAAATTGATGGTTTATATCTCTAGCCTGTTTTCTAGAATTAAGTTTTTTTCTTCCCTATTTTTAAAAGCTTATCGTATTATATATTAGGGATAGTAACACTTTATCTGTATTACAAGTTGCAAATATTTTGTCCCATTTTGTCATTTATCTTTTTATTCTCTCTAAGGTGTTTTGGGGTTGGTTGTTTGGTTTTGCATGCAACAGTTATTTTTTTTAATTGAAGTATAGTTAATTTACAATGTTGTGTTAGTTTCAAGTGTGCAGCAAAGTGATTCAGTTATACATATATATGTATTCTTTTTCAGATTCTTTTCCATTATAGCTTATTACAAGATACTAAGTATAGTTTCCTGTGCTATACAGTAGGTCCCTGTTGTTTCCCTATTTTATATATAGTAGTGTGTATATGTTAATCCCAAACTCCTAATTTATCTCTCCCCACCAGCCCCCCATCCCCTTTGGTGACCATAAATTTGTCTTTTATGTCAACAACAGTTATATTAATGTAGCCACATTTATCTATTTTTTCTTTATGGCTTTTGTATTTTGAGTCATAGTTGTAAAAGTTTTTCCCTCTCTCGGATTGTAAGGCAGCATTGCTACTTTTAAGTGTGATCCCCAGATCAGTAACAAATGTGTCACCTGTATTCTGTTAGAAATGCAGAATCTCTGGCTCCTTCCAGATCTATTGAATCAGACTCTGCATTTTAACAACATCTCCCTAGGTAGTAAATTTGCACATTCAAATTTGAGAGGCACGGTTCTAGAGAATTTCACCCACATTTTCTTCTAGAACTGGTGAGGTGGATGAATGGTTCTTAATTGGAAGTTATTGGTGAGCCCTTATCCACAGCTGCTGAGGAAAAACAATGAAGAAATGAAGCCAACACCAGCAAAGGCTATAAATGGAAGGCTATCTAGACAACGAATATTATTAAATACAGAAATGGAAATCTTTTATTAAAATGGTCTTTAAAAATATATCTTTTGCAGTGCTAGGATTATTTCACTGATTTATCAATTCATCATTTTATGAAACATCTGTGGACAATATACTAGTGAAAAGTGGGCTTTGGTTATTTTCCAAATGAATAGCACTGTCTCCTGCTGTTAAGCTTTTCACAATTCTCATGACCATGGACTTTGCAGAGGAAAAAATAAACCTCTTCAAGTCTTGCTGTACTGCACCAGCAAATTCTATTCCTCTCCCACAAGCTGCAAAGATGGTCACATGACCTACGCTAACTAAATGGGTGGGTAAAAGATTCCATAGAAAGATTCTTGTCGTGCCTTTGCATCTAGCACCATGTAGCTGTTTGTCAGTAATTTTCATTTCTGCCAGAATGTGTTATTCAATCTCCTTTGCCAATGGGTTATGTAGAATTTACTCAATAAGAATGAACACACTGGAGAATTAGATCTTGACTCAGCTGTTTATAACAGCTTTTTGCATTTTTCATTGTCTTGGAATGCAAAAAGGTTTTACAGGAATGATTAAAGCAGGAATCAACCATGATAATATGGTGCTGTCATTCATTTTTAATACGTGAGCTTGGATTCAAGAGCCACCCTGAGTTCCAAACACTGTTAGAGAGAAAAATAACCACTTTGAAGTCCAGAACTGGGCCTGTGGACATGAGGAACAGGCCGGTATCAATTTGACAAATGATTTCTTGCTCTAGTTCTCTTTTGACTTTTGTAGTATTTCTGAAGCAAAGTTCTTAAATTTTAGTATATCATTTTAAACCTAGATTTTAGGTTCAGAAAAAGGTTTAAAAAATGTGTGTGGGAAAACACTTCATAAACTATAAAGCAGCAACTTTATTTTGGTTATTATAGTGGGATTATGGTTCACATTTCATATAATTCCAAATAATGAAGAAACCTAATATTCCAAATAATGAAGATTACTTGGTTAATGAGCCTTTCTAAATAAAGTAGCAACTTTCCACAACTTCATGGAAGGCATAATCAGCCTGACTTTGCCTCACCTGGTGACCTATGCTCATAGGAACTATTTCATGGAATAGTTCTAGAATTCTAGTTCTAGAGATTCTATCCTATTCTAGAGATTTCTCCTACAGAAGTATTTACACATGTGTGAAATAATGTATGTACAAGGTTATTTTGAACAGCAAAGATTAAAAACAACCTAAATACCCATCAATGGGAGACTAGTTACATAAATTACGGTACATCCATGGAATACCATGCAACTGTGAAAAAAATAGGAAGAAGCCTTCTTCATAGGGATTTAGAAATATATCCAAGATATATTGTTAATGGAAAAAAGCAAGAAGCAGAACAATATAGTATGCTACCATTTAGGTAAAAGGAGAACATTATATGTACATACACAAACACAAAAGAGAAAATACGTATACATAAAGGAAAAAAATATAGGGCTTCCCTGGTGGCGCAGTGGTTGAGAATCTGCCTGCTAGTGCAGGGGACACGGGTTCGAGCCCTGGTCTGGGAAGATCCCACATGCCACGGAGCAGCTGGGCCCGTGAGCCACAACTACTGAGCCTGCGCGTCTGGAGCCTGTGCCCCGCAACGGGAGGGGCCGCGATAGTGAAAGGCCCGCGCACCGCGATGAAGAGCGGTCCCCGCACCGCGATGAAGAGTGGCCCCCACTTGCCGTAACTAGAGAAAGCCCTCACACGAACTGAAGACCCAACACAGCCAATAAATAAATAAATAAATAAATAAATAAATAAATAAATAAATAAAAAAGAGGAAATATTTTAAAAATATATATATATATATATATCTATACACGAAAAGCAAATAATATTGCTGTGGACAGGAAAACTAGATGACTGGGGGGCAGAGATGTGAAGGAGACTTTTCACTGTAGACCCTTCTACACTTTGAATTTAGAACTATGTGAATTCATTACTTATTCAAAATGTTTAAATGTTTAAAAAGTCAATATATACATCTGTACTTGTCTATTTCCTTTTAAAGCGCAATTGCCTATAGATTGTGGAGGAGTCTGACCAGTTGGCCATGTTGCCACCCTTTTACTCCTTGATGGCTGGAAAATTTCTCCATCAGAGTCACTTCTCTGGGTTATGTGTGACCCAGCTGATAGCCCACCTCTTCCCACACAGCTCCATCCACTTTGGCCCAGTTACAGGCTCAGCCTGACCCCCGCCCTAGGATCAAACACCCGCCCCTCGGATAAGAAGGTGATAGAAGACCCCTAGTGCCATGCTGGGACCCAGCATCAAGTTGACCCAACTGTTATTTGACTCTTATATGAGGACCAGTAAGAGGATGCCCACATTGTTCCTGACATGTGGTCACCTTCCTTGTCCTGGAAATCCAACCCTCACTGTTGATAATTTGCCCTCCATAGGGCTGGGTCCTGCCAGGCTTTTGTCAGTACTGGTTCCAGGGACTGAAGTCCGTGCATCTGCTGGCACATGTCCCTTAAATAGACTCCCTGCCTGTCCTCCTGCCTCAGTCTCGGAACATTGTCTTCCCCTAGAACCTTGGTCCCCAAGTTCTGCCCTCTGGTTGAGAAACCCCATACCTCTGTTCCCATGTTTGGTCCTCCCATGCTGACCATCTTTGTTTTTCCCTGTCAAACTCTTTAGTATTGTTACCATTATCACTTCCATGCTGCGTTAGACCTGCTGGAATGAATTTTGTCTTTGCGCCTGGAGCTAGGGCACAAGGGCCAAGGTGCAGCCCATCCCCTCCTGGGCTGTCTCATCTCATTGCTCAATACCATATAAGCTGGACACTGGGAGCAACTCCACTGTTAAAAATGTACATCCCTGGGCTTCCCTGGTGGCGCAGTGGTTGAGAGTCTGCCTGCTAATGCAGGGGACACGGGTTCGAGCCCTGGTCTGGGAAGATCCCACATGCCGCGGAGCAGCTGGGCCCGTGAGCCACAATTGCTGAGCCTGCGCGTCTGGAGCCTGTGCCCCGCGACGGGAGGGGCCGCGGTAGAGAAAGGCCCGCGCACCGCGATGAAGAGCGGTCCCCGCACCGCGATGAAGAGTGGCCCCCGCTTGCCGCAACTGGAGAAAGCCCTCGCACGAACCGAAGACCCAACACAGCCAAAAATAAATAAATAAATAAATAAATAAATAAGAAAAATCCTTAAAAAAAAAAAAAAAAAAAAAGTACATCCCTTACTGGAGGGTCTTCTGTGCATCCTCTGAAATTCAGCCTGATTGAAGTTTTGTTTAAATGTCTATAATCCCTCAGTTACTCATTGGCAACAGACACATTTAATAGAGGCTTAAGATTTCAACTTTTAAAGACAATGCCAAGAAATAGATTAACTATAATCGCTCACCATCACAAGAGATTAGTAGAAGCCATGGAAGGCATTACAGGGGCTTAGAACACTGCTTCTCAAACTTTAGTGTTTATCAGGAGGGAGAGCTCTACCTCCTGATGTTCTGATTCAGTATGCCTGGGGTGGAGCCAAGAATTTGCAGTTTTTAAAAGTTCCCAGGTGATGGTAATGCTGCTGGTCCAGGTGTAGAGGTTAAGATGAGAAAACTGAGGTATAGAGGGATTACGTGACTTGCCCGAGATCCCAGAGCTAATGCGTAGTGGAACCAGAATTTTGAACCCAGGTATTCTTACTCTAGAACCATCACACCATCACTACATCACTGTAGTCTTTTTGGTGAAAACAAACAAAAAAATACAACATAAACTTAAAATCTAAAATCTAAAGCAAAACATGATCATTTTAGAAGGATCATTGTGATTTAACACTATTAAATGTATTGATTTTTTGGCAACATCTATTTTTTCAGCAGCCTGATAGTCTCTAATGCTATTAACCATTAAACATGTTTCCTCAAGAGTTTTAATTATTTTCAATTTAGAAGAAAAATATTTATTGAGCATCTGATATGGTAATCACGGATAGTGATCGTCAACGTTGCACTTCAGAGAAGCCTCTACTCCACTCAGCAAAATAACAAACGATTTAAATTGTTTCTAGTTGAATTTTTAACAGTTTAGCGCAAAACTATAATTTCATTAGCAATGATCCTGTTGAACTAAAAATGTTCCTTGGGACCTTTTCTGCTTTTCTCACAGTGGAATCTTTATGCATTTGAAAATTTTGAAGTAAGGAATGCAAACAAGTCAGCAATTGTCCTTACCCTTAAAATCATGTGTCTAGCCAGGTACTTACTCTATCAATTACATGATTAAAAAGTCAACTACAATTCCTTCCCCTATAAAAAGTGCCAGAGTCATGGTACTATCATAAAGCAGAGCAAAAATCTTTAAACTATCACTAAATTTTACTGACATGTGACCAAAAGAGTCATCCATGCAGATAACACACCAAAAATATAATTATCACTTGCTTTAAGATAATCCTTTATCTATTGATATATAATGTATCTTATAACGTGTAATTCCAACTGACTTCCTCACACTTGCAGCTAAGAAATGGCCAATTATTAATCTGCCTCTGCGTCAGCGCTTTATCTTTACTTTACCAACAAAGGCATCAGAATCATTTAGACTGAAAAGCCAGCAAGATTAGAAAGCATTGAGAAATGCTCTTGACACACCAGTGAACTATAGGTAGGCAGGCTCTCTGTGTACATGCAAGTTTTGTTCCATTCCAACAGTGGGGGCATCAGTAACAAATCTAACAAGTGTGTTCATTGGTGAAATGGAGATTCTGAATTATTCAAGGTAATTTTCCCAATAAAGTGATCTATTGTGATACCAATTACATGTTTGTGTTCATATTTTCATTGCACTATATAATTGGGTCTAGTAATACTTGGAACATTAGACTTAAATGAAACTGCAAAACAAACAGAATGCTTTATTACTGGATAAGCCGTTGGAATAGAGATTAGATAATTTAGAACATATATGGAATTTCACCCTCACTGTTGTTCAGGTCACAAAGCTGCAAAAAAAAATAAAATTTGTAGGTGTGTACCATAATGCAGCAGACAGAATTCTAGGAGCTGCAGAAATCTGCACTGAGGTCCCACATGCACAGAATGAAATACTACATGGCTGGGCAAAGAACAACTTCTGAAGAAAGAATTTCCAGGAAGTTGTAGTCAATCAATTCCCAGAGTTCACACAGGACCAGGGATCTTCAAGTTCTTACCAGCCTGAGTAGAGAGACTTTGGTCCCAGAAATGTCAAACCTGAGGAGTATGGCTAATCTATCCCTAAAGAAAAGGCTATTCTAGACCCACCCTAAAAATTCTTAAAAGAAAGTCTTGAAGAGATCAAACTGACCTACAAATAACATAACTACCTGCCAAAACAAGTCCAGTAGTATTTAAAGTAATGTGGCAAATTCTAGGACTCAGCTATGTAAAATTCATAATGCCTGACATCCAATCAGAAATTACCTAGCATTCAAAGAAATAGAAAATATAACCCATAGGGAGGAAGATTAGTCAATAGAACCAGAAACAGGAATTACAGAATGATAGGGTTAACAGACAAGAATGATAAAACAGCTATTGTAAGTATTCCCAATATAGTAAATTAAAAATAGGAAGTATAGTAAAAGAAAATATAGAGCTTCCCTGGTGGCACAGTGGTTGGGAGTCCGCCTGCCAATGCAGGAGACATGGGTTTGAGCCCTGGTCCGGGAGGATACCACATGCCGCGGAGCAACAAAGTCCATGTGCCACAACTGCTGAGCCTGTGCTCTGGAGCCCGCGAGGCACAACTACTGAGCCCACATGCCACAACTACTGAAGCCCACGTGCCTGGAGCCCATGCTCTACCACGAGAGAGGCCACTGCAATGAGAGGCCCACGCACCACAGAGAGGAGTGGCCCCCGCTCACCACAACTGGAGGGGGCCTGCATGCAGCAACGAAGACCCAATGCAGCCAAAAATAAATAAATAAAATAAATAAATTTATTTTAAAAAAAAGAAAATATAAACAGAATGAAAATAGAAATGGAAGATTTGGGAAAAAAAGAGCCAAGTGGAAATTCTAGCTATGAAAACACAATACTTGAATTTACAATTTCGCTGGATGAGATTAACAGCAGATTAGAAACCACAGAAGACCAGAGAGAAGACTTGAAGACATAGCAATAGAAACTATCCAAAATGAAGGACAAAGAGAAAAATGGCTAAGAAACAACACACAGAGCCTCAATGATGTATGGGAAAATATCAAGTGGTTTAACGTATATACAATTGGAATCCCAGAAGAGGAGAAAGAAAAGGAACACAAAAATATTTGAAGAAATAATGGTCAAATTTTTTTCCAAAATTGATTTTTAAAATCCAATAAACTTCAGTAGGTGAATGAATAAATAAATTGTGGTACATCCAGACAATGAACTATTATTCAGTGCTAAGAAGAAATGAGTTATCAAGCCATGAAAAGATATGGAGGGATCTTAAATGTGCATTACTAAGTGAAATCTGAGAATGTTACATATTGCCTGATTCTAACTATATGACATTCTGGAAAAGGCAATGGAGACATGGAGACAGTGAAAAGATCAGCAGTTGCCGGGCAGGGACTGGGGTCAGTGTGGGGATGGGGATGAATAGGCAGAGCACAGAAAATTTTTAGGATGGTGAAAATATTTTGTATTTATTATAATGATGGATATATGTCATTATACTTTTATCCAAACCCACTGAATGTACAATGCCAATAGTGAACTCTAATGTAAACTATGGACTTTGGGTGATTATAACACATCAATTGTAGGTTCATCCTTGGTAAAAAAAAAAAACTGTACCATTCTGGTGAGTGATGTTGATAATGGGAGAGGCTATGCATTTATGGGAACAAAGGGCATATGGGAAATCTCTGTACATTCTTCTCAATTTTATTGTAAACCTAAAACTGCTCTTAAAAAAGTAATCTTTTTTTGAAAAACGTCATATAAACTCACAGATCCAGATAGCTCAAGGAACCCCACACATGATAAACACAAAGAAAACCACATCAAGACACACCCAAATCAAATCATTAAAAAACAGAGATCAAGAGAAAAATCTCAGCAGTTCTCCGAAAGGAGACTCTCCACTTCATGAAGTGTTAAATAAAGTTGTTTGTATCACCTAAGATTAGAGAGAGAGAAAATCTTAAAAGCAGCCAGAGAAGAAAGGCACATTATGTACAGATGTACAAATGTAAAAATCACTGTAGATTTTTCTTTAGAAACTATGAAAGGCATAAAAGCAGGTCTTCACAGAGCTGGAAGAAAAAAAATGTTGACTTAGAATTCTCTACTCAGAAAATATATCTCCTTCAAAAATGAGGGTGAATAAAAGAGTTTTCAGACAAACAAAAACTGAGAGGATTTGGCACCAGCACACCTGCACTACAAGAAATGTTCAAAGTTCTTCCAAGGGATATGATATCAGAAAGAAACTTAGATCTACACAAAGGAATGAAGAGTGCTGAAGTGGTAAATATAAAAGTCATTTTCCTAATTTTCTAATTCTTTTACAAGATAACCGTTTAAAGCAAAAATAATTATGATGTACTGTGGGGTTTATAACGTATGCAGAAATTAATACAAAGGCCAGGAGAGGAGAAAGGGAAGTACACTGTTGTAGGCTTCTTATACTATATGTGAAGCAATATAATATTATCTGAAAACAAATTGTGATAAGATAAAGAAGCATTTTGTAAACCCTAGAGCAAATACCTCAAAACCAACAAATAAAGAGGGGTAGAGAATAAGCCAATAGTGGACATAAAGAGGAATACAGAAGTACTCAACCAATCCAAAAGAAAACAGGAAAAGAGGGAAAAGGGAATAAAGAACAGATGGACAAGTAATAAAACAAAGAGCAAATGTTAGATTTAAAGTTAATCATATTGATAAATTAAATGTAAATGGTCTAAATGCTCCAATTAAAAGGCAATATTAGCAGGCAGGGTTTGAAAAAATAAAAAAGCAAGGCATACTTATATGCTGTCTATAAGAAGCAAAAACCAACAGAGGAGAAGTGAAAGAAGAAATAGAGAAAGCCAAAATTATAATTGGAGATTTCAACATAATTTCCATAGTAATGATAGAAAAGCAGACAGGAAATTGATAGGAGTAAGGAACACAACATAATCGTTCAACTTGACCTAATTAAAGTTAAAATTAAATTTAATATTTAAACTAAAATTTAAAATACTCCATACAGCTACAGAATACACGTGCTTTTCAAGTGTACATGGATCATTCACCAAAACAGACCATATGCTGGCCATAAAACAAGCCAATAAATTATAGAAGATTATAATCATAGAGAGCATGCTGCTTAACCACAACATGCTACTTAAACACAAAAATCACAAGGAAATTTTATAACTTTAAATACTTACATTATAAAAGAAGAAATATCTAAACTGAATGATCTAAGCTTCTACCTTAAGAAGCTAGAACAAAAACTCAACTTTAATTCAAATTTTTAAAAAAGAAGCTAGAAAAAGAACATATTTGACACAAAGAAATTAGGAGAAAGGGAACAGTAAAAATAGGAACAGAAATCAATAAAATAGAAAATGGACTTCCCTGGTGGCACAGTGGTTAAGAATCCGCCTGCCAATGCAGGGGACAGGGGTTCGAGTCCTGGTCCAGGAAGATCCCACATGCCACAGACAAACTAAGCCCGTGCACCACAATGACTGAGCCTGTGCTCTAGAGCCCATGAGCCACAACTACTGAGCCCACGTGCCACAACTACTGAAGTCCGTGTGCCTAGAGCCCGTGCTCCGCAACAAGAGAAGCCAGTGAAATGAGAAGCCCACGCACCGCAACCAAGAGTAGCCCCCACTTACCACAACTAGAGAAAGCCAGCACACAGCAACGAAGACCCAACGCAGCCAAAAATAAACAAAATAAAATTTTTAAAAAGAAATAGGAAAGAAGAAAAACCCTATATCAATTACAAAAATTGAATTCACAAATAATCATTCCAGAAAGAATGCTCTAGGCCCAGATGGCTTCACTGAATTCTACCAAACACATAAGGAAAATATAATGCTAATCCAACTAAAATCTTTCAGAAAATAGAAGAGAAAGGAACACTTCCCAACTCATTTTATGAGACTAGCATTATCCTGATACCCAAACCTGTTAAAGAGATTACAAGAAAATAAAACTACAGACTGGTATTCCTCATAAACATAGACACAAAAATTCTTAATAAAATATCAACAACTCGGGACTTCCCTGGTGGTCCAGTGGTTAAGAATCCGACTTCCAAAGCAGGGGACAGAGGTTCAATATCTGGTCGGGGCACCAAGATCCCACATGCTGTGGGGCAACTAAGCCCACGCACTCTACAGCCCGCTCACCACAACTAGAGAGCCTGCGTGCCACAACTAAGACCCAACGCAGCCAAATAAATAAAATTTTAAAAAAAAGATTTAAAAAAAAAATCAACATCTCAAATCCAGCAATATATAAAAGGATACTACACCTGACCAAGTGGTATTTATCTAAGGAATATAGGTTGGTTTACCATTTGCAAATCAATCAATAAAATTGGCCATATTAACAGACTAAAAAAAATTGTATGGAAATTCCCTGGTGATCTAGTGGTTAGGATTTGGTGCTTTCACTGCCAGGGGCTGGGTTCAATCCCTGGTGAGGGAACTAAGAAAAAAAAATTGTATGATCATATCAATACAAAAAAAACCCCCACATTTGACAATGTTCAACACTCGTTCATTATAAAATCACTCAGAAGGTTAGGAATAAAAGACAATTTCCTTAATCTGATAAAGAACGTCTATGTTAAACCTACAGCTAACATCATATTTAATGTTAAAGAATAAATGTTTTCCCAGTAAGACAAGGAACAGGACCAAAACGCCAGTCTTCACTATTTCTACTTAATATTGTACTAGCCAGTGCAGTAAATCAGGGAAAAGAAATAAATGTCATTCAGATTGGAAAGTAAAAGGTAAAATTGTATTTATTCACAGATGACATGATCATGTACATAAAATACCCTAAGGAATCTACAAAAAAGCCACTAGACCTAATAGGTGAGTTTAGCAAGTTTGCAAGAGATATGAGACAAAAATACAAAAATCAGCTATATGTCTATATACAAGTAATGAACAGTGGGAAATTGACATTTGAAAAATACCATTTACAATAGCATCCAAATACATGAAATAGGAATAAATTTAACAAAATATATTCAAGACCTAGACACTGAAAACTTCAAAATATTACATAAAGAAATTAAAGAAGACCTAAATAAATGGAGAGCTACAGCATATTGATGGATTAGAAGGTTCAATATTTTTAAGGTATCTGTTCTCCCCAAATTTATCTATAGAATCAATGCAATCCAAATAAACATCCTACCAGTCTTTTTTTTTAAGAAATTGACAAGCTATTTCTAAACTTTATGTGGAAATGCAAAATAACTAGATTAGCCCAAACAATTTTGAAAAAGAAGAACAATGTTGGAGGATTTACATAGCCTGATTTCAAGACTTAGTAAACCACTGGATATCCATATGGAAAAAAAAAAATGCAGTTTTACTTTGCCTTACACCATACACAAAAGTGAGCTCAAAACGGATCATAGACCTAAATGTAAAACCTAAAATAGAAAACTTTTACAAGAAAGCATAAGAGAAAATTTTTGTGATCTTGGAACAAGAAGAAATTTCTTAGATAGGACCCAAGAAATGTGAACTATACAAGAAAAAATTAATACATTGAACTTAATCAAAATTTAAAACTACTGCCCATTGAAAAGCAATAAGAAGAAAATTTAAAAACAAGGCACTGAGAAAAAATATTCCCAATATATAATATATATACCTGACAAAAAATTTGTATGCATAAAGAACTCTTAAAACAGTAAGACAACCCCCCAATATATAGGAAAAAAACTTGAACAGATACTGTAGTAAAGAAGATATACAAATGGCCCATAAATACATGAAAAGATGTTCAATATCACTAGTTAATGAAAAAATGTAAATTAAAACCACTCACTAGATTGCTAAAATTAAAAAGGTTAACACCACTAAGAGTTGACAAGGATATGAAGCAACTGTAATTCCCATACCTCGTTATTGGGAAAAAAAAATCCTACAGCTGCTTTGGGGAACAATTTTGCAGATTCAAAGTTAAACATATACTTACTATACAATCCAAAAGAAATGAAAACATACAAATGAAACCACACATGGACTTCCCTGGTGGCACAGTGGTTAAGAATCCGCCTGCCAATGCAGGGGACATGGGTTCGGTCCCTGATCCGGGAAGATCCCACATGCTGCAGAGCAACTAAGCCCATGTGCCACAACTACTGAGCCTGTGCTCTAGAGCCTGCAAGCCACAACTACTGAGCCTGCATGCCACAACTACTGAAGCTCGTGCGCCTAGAGCCTGTGCTCCGCAACAAGAGAAACCACCACAGTGAGAAGCCCACGCACTGCAATGAAGAGTAGCCCCCGCTCGCCACAACTAGAGAAAGCCTGCGCCCAGTAACGAAGACCCAACGCAGCCAAAAAAATTTTTTTTCAATTATTATTTAAAGGAAACATACAAAGATTTGTGCACAAATTGTGCATAGCAACTTTGTTCACAGTAGCCAAAAATTGGGAACAATATGAAAATCTATCAATAGAAAAATGGTTAGACAAATTATGGTATATCCATATGAAGGAATACTATTTGGCAATAAGAAAAGAACAAACTATTTATATATTCAACACAGATGAATCTCTAAACATAATAATGAGTAATAAAAGCCAGACATACTATATGATTCCATTCATGTGAAATTCTAGAATGAACAAAACTTATCTATAGTGATAGAGAACAGGCCAGTGGTTGCCTCGGGCCAGGAGTGAAAGTAAACATTGACTGAAAGATGAACAAGGGAACTTTTCAAAGGGCTAGAAATGTTCTACATTAAAGGTTGCCAGGACTTCTCTGGTGGTCCAGTGGTTACGACTCTGCGTTTCCAATGCAAGAGACGCGGGTTCGATCCATGGTCAGGGAACTAAGATCCCATGTGCCGTGTGGTGCAGCAAAAAAAAAAAAAAAAAAAAAGTTGACAGACTTCACCCCCACGGGCTGAGTATGGTCTGTAGTCTATTTTTGTACAGTGAGCAAAAAAACGTCTTTCACATTTTTCTTAGATGGTTGAAAAAATGCAGAAGAAACACATGAACATTATATGGAATTCAAATTTCAGTGTCCGTAAATAAACTGTTATTGGAATGCAGTTGATTCTCTATTCCAATACAACCATGCCTATTCGTTTATGTACTGTCTATGGCTATTTTCAGGCTACAACAGCAGAGTTGAGTAGTGGCAAGAGAGACTGTATGGCCTACAAAGCTAAACTGTTTACTATCTGATCCTTTACAGAACATTTTGCTAACCCCCAGGCTAAGCCATCAAATGCCATGCAACTTCCACCTTGCTCATTAAAATACTCTCTGAGCCCTGACCTGCCACGTAAGAAGTCCGACCACCCGGAGCTACCGTGCTGTGGGCAGCCAAGCCACAAGGAGAACCAAATGTAGGCACTCTGGCAGACAATCCCAGCTGAGCCCAGACTCCAAAGTATCCTATCCCAGGCACCAGACATATAAATGAAGTCTCCCGGTGATCCTTTCCCCCAGCTGTTCAAGTCATCCCCAGGCATTTCAGTCTCCCAGCTGAGGCCCCAGGCATCATAGAGCAGAGACAAGCTGACCCCACCATGTCCTTTGTGAATTCCTGATCCATCTGTAATAAAATACTAGCTGTTTTTGCCACTAAATTTGGGGTGCTTTGTTAAATAGCAATGCATTACCAAAATAGGTAAATCCTACATTAATAAGAAAAAAATGGATAATTATGAATGTGGTTTTAAAGCAAACACACACACACACACAGAGACACAAGCACACTCACACAAGAAACCAACCAGTAAATCTTTTTAAAGATTTTCCCCATTAGGGTTATTACCTTTTAGAGAATGAATTTTCCACAAAATTCCAGCACATAACATCAAAAATATTCAAAGCTCCAGAGGGCTGCCATTATGAGTCATCATGACGCAGTCTGGGTAGAACTGGCAAAGGCTGCCTTTTATTTTTATGAAAAGGGATATGTTTATTTCAGAAATGCAGGACTCATATGCAATTTGAAAGTAAATGCTATTCACCATATTAACAGAATAAAGGAGCAAAATTATGAGTATCTCAAAATACATTAAAAGCATTTAATATAACATTCATTCATGATAAAAAAAATTCTTAGAAAGCTCCAAATAGAAATGGGTTTCCTGGGACTTCCCTGGTGGTCCAGTGACTAAGACTCTGCACTCCCAATGCAGGGGGACCGGGTTTGATCCCTGGTCAGGGATCTAGATCCCACATGCTGCAATGAAAGATCCCTCATGCCGCAACTGAAAATCCCACATGCCGCAACAAAGATCTCATGTGCTGCAACTAAGACCCAGCACAGCCATATAAATAAATAAATAAATATTTTTTTTAAATGGGCTTCCTTAAAGTGACACCTCCTAAATCCCTATAGCAAACATCATACATGATGATAAAATATTGAAAGCTTTAAAACTGGAACAAAACAAGGATATCCACTCTTACTATTTAATCACCATTGTAATGTAGCCAGCACAATAAGGCAAAAAAGAATAAATAAGAATACATCGTGTCTAGCAAGGATGAAATAAAACTGTCATTATTTGTTAGCAGCATGATTATGTACATGGAAAGTTGTGTGTGTGGAAGGTCAGCAAGGTGCAGCAGAAATTGTTAAAATACACACTGAGTTGCATTTTTATATGCCATCAAAAGCATAATTAGGAAATGACACCTTAAGAGAAATCATTTATATTAGCATCAAAAACACTAAATACACAAATCTACCATAGTCGTGAAAGAACTCTACAGAGAAAGCTATAAAATACTATTAATAGTGTTAATAGATATGTGTGGAAACCTAGACTGGAAGACTTAATATTGCAAAGATAGCAATTTTCCACAAACCAGCTAAACTTAAGCAGCTATGTATCGTTTATAAGAGCAGACTGGCCCTTCTTTTTTCCTAACGTTGATTTTAATATTTAAAGTTACCAGTGCTGATAAGCAACAAGGATATATTGTATATCACAGGGAAATATAGCCTTTGTTTTGCAATAACTTTAAACGAAGTACTATCTATAAAAATATTGAATCACTGTGTTGTACACCTGACACTAATATAATATTATAAATCAACTATACTTCAATTAAAAAAAGAAAGAAATTTTTGAAAATAAAGTTACCTGGACTTCCCTGGCAGCCCAGTGGTTGGGACTTCGCCCTCCAGTGCAGGGGGTGCGGGTTCGATCCCTGGTTGGGGAGCTAAGATCCCACGTGACTCGCGGCCAAAAAACCAAAACATAAAACAGAAGCAATATTATAACAAGTTCAGTAGACTTTAAAAATGGTCCACATCAACATGTATACACTGATGTGTATAAAATTGATGACTAATAAGAACCTGTAGTATAAAAAAACAAACAAAAAACTAATACTAAACTTTCTTTGGGTTATTTGTATGGAAATATGTTAATATAAATGTTTCGGACATTACATGAAATTTCTAAAACTTATATGTTCTGGTATAATGTTATAAGTCATAATTCTAGTTATTACTTTAAAATGTATATCTCAGAAATAACTAAATTTCCTTGTCAATTGCATTATTATGAACTTTCATCAAATCTTCAACCGTCGTCATTTTTAAGTCTTTTGTCATTTACAGACTGTTCTGGGTGTACTCTGATGCTTTCGCAAAAATGTTCCTATAAAAGCATTTCATCTTCAAAAAATTCATGGAAAAGATTCTGACAAGTACAGGTTTCTGGTAACTGACTGTACTGCTGAACTGAATGAATAAGCATTTTCAGAACTCTAATGAAAAACTGATGAACTCATAAAAGTGCTAACAAAAGATGAAGATAAAAAAATTAATTACATGGGACTGAGTGAACTGATGAGGATGATTATAATTTTTGTGACTTTCTGTTTGAATTAAAAAAAAATGGTCCACATCAAAAAACTAAAATCTTAAATAAATAAATAAATAAAATTACCAGTGCTATTATTGAGAATATTAAGATGCTTTCATGTTGAAATGATTAAAATGACATTAGGAATAATGAATGACATGTAATGCACAAATAACCCCCAACACCTTTTTTTTTAAGTATAAAAAGTATAAACAACTATAATGGAAAGTCTGCATCTATAATGGAAAGAGGCATTCTTCTGGAAGACTCAGGGCTGGGGGACCAGAAACACAGGCCAGAGGGTCCTAGCAGGTGATCTACTACAAGACTTGGAGGCTCACCACCTACCTAGAAGGATACAGAACACTCCCAATAAAATGAAAGGGAAGTTGAACTGCTTTGGAACTCAGTATTCATTTTCTTTCTAATCGTTCAATGACTAAAAATGCTTGTTAAAATAGGTCTTTATATTCTGCCAGGGAGAGTTTGCCAAGGTTGGCTGATTTTGAACCCAAATATTACTTAAGCATTTAGGGCAGAGCTCCAAAGGTATAGCGTTTGTTTCTCCCCCTTGCCAAAGTTACATCAGGCCCTTTCCAAAGACATCTTAATTTCATTTTTCCAGCAGTATAGGTCACCCACAAAGTGATGCTTTTGGTTTTTGCAATCAGAACGCAAAGGTACCATCCTGCTCCAGGAGGGAGCCCCTATGGTGATGAAGGTCAGCTGAGCCCAAGCCTTAGCAAGGAGCCCTTCCCGTGTGATGGCAGGTTGGCCTGCTGGCCTGGAGAGGGGCCTTCCTTAAGTACCACTATAAACAGTTCACTAACCCACTAGAACTCCCGAGGCAAAGCTCCATGGAAGAGCTTGGCAGGTACATTTCCCTGTTCCCACCCCTGATGCACCGCAAGGCAGTAGGACGGGCTATTAATCTTTGATCAACAGGGTCTAGTTTAGTTCTGGAATAACCGTGAGGTAAAGGTGGAGATACCGCCACTCCTGCACCCAGCCCCCTCACCCCCCGAAGCCTCTCATTTGCCACCAGAATGACCTTTTTCCTGCCTTCCTGTGAGTTGCTTGACCATTTTTTTAGAATTCCATTTTGACTTATCTATAGTGTTCTTTGGGTATATCTCTTTGTACAGCATTTTTAGTGGTTGCTCTAAGTATTATATATACATAATTTATCAGTCTACTGGTGTCAACATTTTATCAGTTGGAGTAAAGTACAGAAACTTTACTTCCTTTTATGACTCTTTACCCTCCCCCATTCATAATATAATTGTCTTAATTATTTTCCTCTACATACATTGAGAACTACATAAGCCAGTGTTATAATTTTTGCTTCAACCATCAAACATAATTTAGAAAACTCAAGAAAGAAAATGAAAGTCTATTGTATTTACCCATATTTTTGCTCTGTTTTTCTTACTTTCTGATGGGCCAAGATTTCCTCTTTTATCATTTTCTGTCTATTTAGAGAACTTCTGTTAGCCATTCATAAGGGTAGGTCTGCAGGCAACAAATTCTCCTAGTTTTTTTGTCATCAGAGAATGTCTTAATTCCCCTTCATTCCTGAAGGATATATTTGCTAGCTATACAATTCTACTTAGAATGTTCTTTTCTTTCAGCACTTCAAAAATGTTATGCCATTTCCTTCCATCCTCCATGGTTTCTGATGAGAAGAAATCCACTATCGTTCAAATTGTTTTCCCCCATAGGTATCTTGGCGTGGATTTCTTGAGGTTTATCCTGTTTGGGGTTTGTTTCAGCATCTGGAATCTGTAGGTTTATGTCTTTTGCCAAATTTGGGGGAATTTTAGCCATTATTTCTTTTTTTTTTTTTTTTTTTTTATAAATTTATTTATTTATTTATTTATTTTTGCTGTGTTGGGTCTTCGTTTCTGTGCGAGGGCTTTCTCCAGTTGCGGCAAGCGGGGGCCACTCTTCATCGCGGTGCGCGGGCCTCTCACTATCGCGGCCTCTCTTGTTGCGGAGCACAGGCTCCAGACGCGCAGGCTCAGTAGTCGTGGCTCACGGGCCCAGTTGCTCCGTGGCATGTGGGATCTTCCCAGACCAGAGCTCGAACCCGTGTCCCCTGCATTGGCAGGCAGACTCTCAACCACTGCGCCACCAGGGAAGCCCTAGCCATTATTTCTTCAAACACTCTTTCAGCTCCACCTTCTTACTCCTCTCCTTCTGAGACACCCATGATCTGAATATCAGTTTTTTGTTAAAGTTCTATATGTTCCTGAAGTGCTGTTCTTTTTTTCTTTTCTTCCTTTTTTTTTTTTACTCCATTTTCTCTCTATTGTGCAGATTGGGTAATTTCTATTCCATCCTCAAATCCTCAAATTCTCTGACTCTTTCCTCTGTCCTCTATATTCTGCTGTTGAGTCTATACATTGATTTTTTAATTTCTGTTATTGCAATTCTTAGGTCTAAAACTTCCATTTAGTTCTTCCTTATATCTTGAATTTCTTTTCCAAGATTTTTTTTTTCTGTAAAAGTTTATTTAACATAGGACAGAGTAAAACTGGATATGAATTATTGCCTTAATGACATTTATTTTTTATTTTATTTTTCCCAGTTTTATTGAGACATAATTGGCATATAACATTGCATTCATCCAAGCCTAATATGTACATGTTGAAGCATATCTACAGCATAATGATTTGATATGTATATAGCATGAAATTTTAACCACAATAAGGTTAGTTAACATCAATCACAGGTTAACAATTTACTGGAAAAAATAGAATTTTTTATTACACTTATCAACAGCAGATTATTTTAAGACTCCCTAGAACTATATGCTTTAGAACTAGATGCATGTGTGAATAGAGATTGGGATGGTTGATGCTTCCAGGTACACAACGTAATATTAACAAAATAATAACAACAGTAGCAGGTAAATGTAGCCAAACATATGGTCTTGATGACTTTTAACATTTTTAGTACTTATTACTGAAGTTAACAGTGAAAACTGCATATAATGTATATTAAGATAAAATTACAGCAGACTTGAAATAAGTTTTTTTCAGTTTTACCACAAAAAGCAATAAACTAATGTACATTCTTTTGGAAGTTGTTTTTAGATCTGGATTGGGTGCACATTTCTCTATTTATGGTTTATGTTATCATATATGAAATCAGGTTTCAAAATTCATGTGCGATATTATAAAATCACCTAAAAAAAGTTTCTTCTCCCTTTGGGTGACATAATTTCAGTCATCTGTAAACATTCATGTTAATTCTAAACATTTGCTAGTGTAAGTCTGCATTCCCAAAAGCTTTTCTTCCTGTATTGGTGATGGCATCATTCTACAGATAGATTAGGAAGGGACAGAACTGAGAAGAAAGCTATCTTTTTATCTTATATATACCACTTTTGAAATTTATATAATTGTTCATATTTTCAAAATGGTCACAACCTAATTTGGTTATTAAAACTATTTTAAGAATTATTTTTCTTTTTTTAAGATAAAGTTTCTAAGTGATTCAAATGCACTTTGTAATTTGGATTTTTTTTTAACATCTTTATTGGAGTATAATTGCTTTACAATGGTTTGTTAGTTTCTGCTCTATAACAAAGTGAATCAGTTATACATATACATATGTTCCCATATCTCTTCCCTCTTGCACTTCCCTCCCTCCCACCCTCCCTCTCCCACCCCTCTAGGTGGTCACAAAGCACCGAGCTGATCTCCCTGTGCTATGCGGCTGCTTCCCACTAGCTATCTATTTTACGTTTGGTAGTGTATATATGTCCATGCCACTCTCTCACTTTGTCACAGCTTACCCTTCCCCCTCCCCATATCCTCAAGTCCATTCTCTAGTAGGTCTATATCTTTATTCCCGTCTTACCATTAGGTTCTTCATGACCTTTTTTTTTTTTTTTTTTTGCATTAGATTCTGTATGTATGTGTTAGCATACTGTATTTGTTTTTCTCTTTCTGACTTACTTCACTCTGTAGGACAGACTCTAACTCCATCCACCTCACTACAAATAACTCCATTTCATTTCTTTTTATGGCTGAGTAATATTCCATTGTATATATGTGCCACATCTTCTTTATCCATTCATCCGATGATGGACACTTAGGTTGCTTCCATGTCCTGGCTATTGTAAATAGAGTTGCAATGAACATTTTGGTACATGACTCTTTTTGAATTATGGTTTTCTCAGGGTATATGCACAGTAGTGGGATTGCTGGGTCGTATGGTAGTTCTATTTTTAGTTTTTTAAGGAACCTCCATACTGTTCTCCATAGTGGCTGTATTAATTTACATTCCCGCCAACAGTGCAAGAGGTTCCCTTTTCTCCACACTCTCTCCAGCATTTATTGTTTCTAGATTTTTTGATGATGGCCATTCTGACTGGTGTGAGATGATATCTCAGTGTAGTTTTGATTTGCATTTCTCTAATGATTAATGATGTTGAGCATTCTTTCATATGTTTGTTGGCAATCTGTATATCTTCTTTGGAGAAATGTCTATTTAGGCCTTCTGCCCATTTTTGGATTGGGGTGTTTGTTTTTGGATATTGAGCCACATGAGCTACTTGTAAATTTTGGAGATTAATCCTTTGCCAGTTGCTTCATTTGCAAATATTTTCTCCCATTCTGAGGGTTGTCTTTTCGTCTTGTTTATGGTTTCCTTTGCTGTGCAAAAGCTTTTAAGTTTCAATAGGTCCCATTTGTTTATTTTTGTTTTTATTTCCATTTCTCTAGGAGGTGGGTCAAAAAGGATCTTGCTGTGATGTATGTCATAGAGTGTTCTGCCTATGTTTTCCTCTAAGAGTTTGATAGTGTCTGGCCTTACATTTAGGTCTTTAATCCATTTTGAGTTTATTTTTGTGTATGGTGTTAGGGAGTGTTCTAATTTCATACTCTTACATGTACCTGTCCAGTTTTCCCAGCACCACTTATTGAAGAGGCTGCCTTTTCTCCACTGTATATGCTTGCCTCCTTTATCAAAGATAAGGTGACCATATGTGTGTGGGTTTATCTCTGGGCTTTCTATCCTGTTCCATTGATCTATATTTCTGTTTTTGTGCCAGTACCATACTGTCTTGATTACTGTAGCTTTGTAGTATAGTCTGAAGTCAGGGAGCCTGATTCCCCCAGCTCCGTTTTTCTTTCTCAAGATTGCTTTGGCTATTCGGGGTCTTTTGTGTTTCCATACAAATTGTGAAATTTTTTGTTCTAGTTCTGTGAAAAATGCCAGTGGTAGTTTGATAGGGATTGCATTGAATCTGTAGATTGCTTTGGGTAGTAGAGTCATTTTCACAATATTGATTCTTCCAATCCAAGAACATGGTATATCTCTCCACCTATTTGTATCATCTTTAATTTCTTTCATCAGTGTCTTATAATTTTCTGCATACAGGTCTTTTGACTCCTTAGGTAGGTTTATTCCTAGATATTTTATTCTTTTTGTTGCAATGGTAAATGGGAGTGTTTTCTTAATTTCACTTTCAGATTTTTCATCATTAGTATATAGGAATGCAAGAGATTCCTGTGCATTAATTTTGTATCCTGCTACTTTACCAAATTCATTGATTAGCTCTAGTAATTTTCTGGTAGCATCTTTAGGATTCTCTATGTATAGTAACATGTCATCTGCAAACAGTGACAGCTTTACTTCTTCTTTTCCGATTTGGATTCCTTTTATTTCTTTTTCTTCTCTGATTGCTGTGGCTAAAACTTCCAAAACTATATTGAATAATAGTGGTGAGAGTGGGCAACCTTGTCTTGTTCCTGATCTTAGTGGAAATGGTTTCAGTTTTTCACCATTGAGGACGATGTTGGCTGCGAGTTTGTCACATATGGCCTTTAATATGTTGAGGAAAGTTCCCTCTATGCCTACTTTCTGCAGGGCTTTTATCATCAATGGGTGTTGAATTTTGTCGAAAGCTTTCTCTGCATCTATTGAGATGATCATATGGTTTTTCTCCTTCAATTTGTTAATATGGTGTATCATGTTGATTGATTTGCGTATATTGAAGAATCCTTGCATTCCTGGAATAAACCCCACTTAATCAGGGTGTATGATCCTTTTAATATGCTGTTGGATTCTGTTTGCTAGTATTTTGTTGAGGATTTTTGCATCTATGTTCATCAGTGATATTGGCCTGTAGTTTTCTTTCTTTGTGACATCTTTGTCTGGTTTTGGTATCAGGGTGATGGTGGCCTCGTAGAATGAGTTTGGGAGTGTTCCTCCCTCTGCAATATTTTGGAAGAGTTTGAGAAGGATAGGTGTTAGCTCTTCTCTAAATGTTTGATAGAATTCGCCTGTGAAGCCATGTGGTCCTGTGCTTTTGTTTGTTGGAAGACTTTTAATCAGAGTTTCAATTTCAGTGCTTGTGATTGGTCTGTTCATATTTTCTATTTCTTCCCGGTTCAGTCTCGGCAGGTTGTGCATTTCTAAGACTTTGTCCATTTCTTCCAGGTTGTCCATTTTATTGGCATAGAGTTGCTTGTAGTAATCTCTCATGATCATTTGTATTTCTGCAGTGTCAGTTGTTACTTCTCCTTTTTCATTTCTAATTCTATTGATTTGAGTCTTCTCCTTTTTTCTTGATGAGTCTGGCTAATGGTTTATCAATTTTGTTTATCTTCTCAAAGAACCAGCTTTTAGTTTTATTGATCTTTTCTATCGTTTCCTTCATTTCTTTCTCATTTATTTCTGATCTGATCTTTATGATTTCTTTCCTTCTGCTAACTTTGGGGTTTTTTTGTTCTTCTTTCTCTAATTGCTTTAGGTGCAAGGTTAGGTTGTTTATTTGAGGTGTTTCCTGTTTCTTAAGGTAGGATTGTATTGCTATAAACTTCCCTCTTAGAACTGCTTTTGCTGCATCCCATAGGTTTTGGGTCGTCCTGTCTCCATTGTCATTTGTTTCTAGGTATTTTTTGATTTCCCCTTTGATTTCTTCAGTGATCACTTCGTTATTAAGTAGTGTATTGTTTAGCCTCCATGTGTTTGTATTTTTTACAGGTCTTTTCCTGTAATTGATATCTAGTCTCATAGCGTTGTGGTCAGAAAAGATACTTGATACGATTTCAATTTTCTTAGATTTACCAAGGCTTGATTTGTGACCCAAGATATGATCTATCCTGGAGAATGTTCCATGAGCACTTGAGAAAAATGTGTATTCTGTTTTTTTTGGGTGGAATGTCCTAGAAATATCAATTAAGTCCATCTTGTTTAATGTATCATTTAAAGTTTGTGTTTCCTTATTTATTTTCATTTTGGATGATCTGTCCATTGGTGAAAGTGGGGTGTTAAAGTCCCCTACTAGGATTGTGTTACTGTCGATTTCCCCTTTTATGGCTGTTAGTATTTGCCTTATGTATTGAGGTGCTCCTATGTTGGGTGCATAAGTATTTACAATTGTTATATATTCTTGGATCAATCCCTTGATCATTATATAGTATCCTTCTTTGTCTCTTGTAATAGTCTTTATTTTAAAGTCTATTTTGTCTGATATGAGAATTGCTACTCCAGCTTTCTTTTGATTTCCATTTGCATGGAATATCTTTTTCCATCCCCTCACTTTCAGTCTGTATGTGTCCCTAGGTCTGAAGTGGGTCTCTTGTAGACAGCATAGATACGGGTCTTGTTTTTGTATCCATTCAGCCAGTGTGTGTCTTTTGGTGGGAGCATTTAATCCATTTACATTTAAGGTAATTATTGATATGTATGTTCCTATTCCCATTTTCTTAAATGTTTTGGGTTTGTTATTGTAGGTGTTTTCCTTCTCTTGTGTTTCTTGCCTAGAGAAGTTCCTTTAGCATTTGTTGTAAAGCTGGTTTGGTGGTGCTGAACTCTCTCAGCTTTTGCTTGTCTGTAAAGGTTTTAATTCCTCCATCAAATCTGAATGAGATCCTTGCTGGGTAGAGTAATCTTGGTTGTAGGTTTTTCTCCTTCATCACTTTAAATATGTCCTGCCACTCCCTTCTGGCTTGCAGAGTTTCTGCTGAAAGATCAGCTGTTAACCTTATGGGGATTCCCTTGTGTGTTATTTGTTGTTTTTCCCTTGCTGCTTTTAATATGTTTTCTTTATATTTAATTTTTGATAGTTTGATTAATATGTGTCTTGGCATGTTTCTCCTTGGATTTATCCTGTATGGGACTCTCTGTGCTTCCAGGACTTGATTAACTATTTCCTTTCCCATATTAGGGAAGTTTTCAACTATAATCTCTTCAAATATTTTCTCAGTCCCTTTCTTTTTCTCTTCTTCTTCTGGGACCCCTATAATTCGAATGTTGGTGCATTTAATATTGTCTCAGAGGTCTCTGAGACTGTCCTCAGTTCTTTTCATTCTTTTTTCTTTATTCTGCTCTGCAGTAGTTATTTCCACTATTTTATCTTCCAGGTCACTTATCCGTTCTTCTGCCTCAGTTATTCTGCTATTGATCCCTTCTAGAGTATTTTTAATTTCATTTATTGTGTTGTTCATCATTGCTTGTTTCCTCTTTCGTTCTTCTAGGTCCTTGTTAAATGTTTCTTGCATTTTGTCTATTCTATTTCCAAGATTTTGGATCGTCTTTACTATCATTATTCTGAATTCTTTTTCAGGTAGACTGCCTATTTCCTCTTCATGTGTTTGGTCTGGTGGGTTTTTACCTTGGTCCTTCATCTGCTGTGTGTTTTTCTGTCTTCTCATTTTGCCTATCTTACTGTGTTTGGGGTCTCCTTTTCACAGGCTGCAGGTTCGTAGTTCTCGTTGTTTTTGGTGTCTGCCCCCAGTGGCTAAGGTTGGTTCAGTGGGTTGTGTAGGCTTCCTGGTGGAGCAGACTAGTGCCTGTGTTCTGGTGGATGAGGCTGGATCTTGTCTTTCTGGTGGGCAGGTCCAGGTGTGGTGGTGTGTTTTGGGGTGTCTGTGGCTTTATTATGATTTTAGGCAGCCTCTCTGCTAATGGATAGGGTTGTGTTCCTGTCTTGCTAGTTGTTTGGCATAGGGTGTCCAGCACTGTAGCTTGCCGTTCGTTGAGTGGAGCTGGGTCTTGGTGTTGAGATGGAGATCTCTGGGAGATTTTTGCCGTTTGATATTACGTGGAGCTGGGAGGTCTCTTGTGGACCAGTGTCCTGAAGTTGGCTCTGCCACCTCAGAGGCACAGCCGTGACGCCTGGCTGGAGCACCAAGAGCCTTTCATCCACATGGCTCAGAATAAAAGGGAGAAAAAATAGAAAGAAAAAAGAGGATAAAATAAAATAAAATAAAATGAAGTAAGATAAAATAAAATAAAGTTATTAAAATAAAAATAATTATTAAGAAAAAAGAGAAAAAAAACTTTTTAAGTAAAAAAAAAAAAACAGACGGACAGAATCCTAGGACAAATGGTGAAAGCAAAGCTATACAGACAAAATCTCACACAGAAGCATACACACACACACTCACAAAAAGAGGAAAAGGGGAAAAATAATATATCTTGCTCCACCTCCTCCATTTGGGATGATTCGTTGTCTATTCAGGTATTCCACAGATGCAGGCACATCAAGTTAATTGTGGAGATTTAATCCGCTGCTCCTGAAGCTGCTGGGAGAAATTGCCCTTTCTCTTCTTTGTTCGCACAGCTCCCGGGGTTCAGCTTTGGATTTGGACCCGCCTCTGTGTGTAGGTCGCCTGAGGGCGTCTGTTCTTCGCTCAGACAGGACGGGGTTAAAGGAGCAGCTGCTTCGTGGGCTCTGGCTCACTCAGGCCGGGGGGAGGGAGCGGTACGGAGGAGGCGGGGCGAGCCTGCGGCGTCAGAGGCCTGCGTGACGTTGCAACAGCCTGAGGCGCGCAGTGCGTTCTCCTGGGTAAGTTTTCCCTGGATCACGGGGCCCTGGCAGTGGCGGGCTGCACAGGCTCCCGGGAGGGGAGGTGTGGAGAGTGACCTGTGCTCGCACACAGGCTTCTTGGTGGCGGCAGCAGCAGCTTTCGCGTCTCATGCCCGCCTCTGGGGTCCACGCGCTGATAGCCGCGGCTCGAGCCCGTCTCTGGAGCTCCTTTAAGCGGCGCTCTGAATCCCCTCTCCTCGCGCACCAGGAAACAAAGAGGCAAGAAAGTCTCTTGCCTCTTCGGCAGCTGCAGACTTTTTCCCGGGCTCCCTCCTGGCTAGCTGTGGTGTGCTAACCCCTTCAGGCTGTGTTCACGCCGCCAACCCCAGTCCTCTCCCTGCGATCCGACCGAAGCCGAGCCTCAGCTCCCAGCCCTGCCCGCCCCGGCGGGTGAGCAGACAAGCCTCTCGGGCTGGTGAGTGCTGCTCGGCGCCGAGCCTCTGTGCGGGAATGTCTCCGCATTGCCCTCCGCACCCCTGTGGCTGCGCTCTCCTCCGTGGCTCCGAAGCTTCCCCCCTCCGCCACCTGCAGTCTCCGCCCGCGAAGGGGCTTCCTAGTGTGTGGAAACCTTTCCTCCTTCACAGCTCCCTCCCACTGGTGCAGGTCCCGTCCCTATTCTTTTGTCTCTGTTATTTCTTTTTTCTTTTGCCCTACCCAGGTACGTGGGGAGTTTCTTGCCTTTTGGGAGGTCTGAGGTCTTCTGCCAGTGTTCAGTGGGTGTTCTATAGGAGCAGTTCCACGTGTAGATGTATTTCTGATGTATCTGTGGGGAGGAAGGTGATCTCTGCGTCTTACTCTTCCGCCATCTTCCCGAGAACCTCCTTTTCCAAGACTCTTTAAAAAAATTTCTTTCAAGCCTGTTTGTAATTGTTCATTGAAGCACTTTTATGACGGCTGCTTTAAAATCCTTGTCATTAGACTTCCCTGGTGGTCCAGTGGTTAAGACTCCATGCTCCCAATGCCGGAGGCTCTGGGTTTGATCCCTGGTCAGGGAACTAGATCCCACATGCCGCAACTAAAGATCCCGCTTGCAGCAACTAAGACCCAGCACAGTCAAAAAAATAAATAAATATTAAAAATAAAATTAAATAAAATCCTTGTCAGATCATTCTAACAATTCTGTCATCTTGGTTGTCTTTTCTCATTCAAATTGAGATCTTCCTGGTTCTTGGTATGACCAGCGATTTTTGATTGAAACCGGCACATTTGGGGCAGCATAGCGTTATAAGATTCCAAATATTATCTAAATCTTGTATGTTAGCAGACCTCCTCTGAAGCTGCTCAGGCAGAGAAAGAGTGGACACTGCCCAGCCACTGCCAGGTGGGGGTGAAAGTCCAGTTTCTCCACTCAGGCTTTGTTACTGCTGGGCAGAGGTGGGAGTTCAGGCTCCCCACTATGTCTCTACTGATACCTCCCTGCCTGTGAGGGTTAAAGGTGCTTCATTACTGCCCTCACTGACGCCGTGGTGGGGGTGGCATCATAACTTCCGAGCCGTGGTGAAAGTCTTGATCCTGCACTAGATCTCCTCTGACACCATCCTGGAGAGAGGGAGAGGGGCTCCTTGCTACTGCCTTGCGGGCGAGGGGGTGAAAGCTCAGGCTCCCAGGCGGTTTCCATTGGCACCAAGGGGTAGGGGGCTCCTTATAACCCAACAGGGATGTAAGTCCCGCCTTCCCATTCAGCTTTCTCTGATACCAACTGGGTGGGGAGAATGGATGGTTTGGGGCAGTTTCTTACAGTATGGCAAAGGTAGAGGTCCCCACTTGGTCTTTGCTGGCCACAGTTTTTGTTCTGTGGTGTTTGCTTGGAGTAGAGCGATTATTGTGTAAAAGTTTTGCTAGGCTGTCCTTTTCTGGGTCTTTTGGCTAGAAAGGGCAGGCTTTTCTTAGAATCTCTCTTTTTTTTTTGGTCTACACCTGTTGATGTTTCTGAGATGCTGGCTTCTCCAGCACCCAGTCAGGGAGATGTGAGACAAAATAAAACTCTGGGAATTTACCACCATGCTGTTGCTTGGGTTCTGAGGCCCCTAACTAGTCTGCCTTTTTCTCTCTACCTTTTAGAGTCTGCTTATGCTTATTTTACATATAAAGTCTACAGAAAAGTAGAATTACTCCGTCTTCCCAGAAGCAGAAGTCTCAAAGGTTGCCTTTTTTTTTCTTTTTTAAGCCATGCCACACGGCTTGTGGGATCTTAATTCCCCGACCAGGGATTGAACCTGGGCCCTCCACGGTGAGAGCACGGAGTCCCAACCGCTGGACCACTAGGGAATTCCCACAAAGGTTGCCTTTTGATATTAAGCCACAGTCAGGAAATGATTGTGCCATTGTTCTATATTTGGGTTTGGTGGGCCTTTTCTATTGTATGAGAATCCATGTGTGAATGGGGAACAGTCTTAAAAAATGAATTATTGGATTAAAAACAACTTGAAAAAGTGAGCACCTGCCAAAATTTTTCTGTCTCCCTGCTGTCAAGATTACGTAAAATAACAGATCCACTGTTGGAGGTGGGAGGCAGTGATGAACCCAAGTTTCTTTGCATGTTTTTATTGAGGTATAATTGATATACAAAAATCTGTACATATACGTATTTAAACTGCACAATTTGAAAACTATGTAGTTTTATATTTAATATATATATGTATATATCTCCAGGAAATCATCACCACAATCAGTGTAGTGAACATACCTATCACTCTCAAAATTTTCCTGGTGCCCCTTTGTAATTCCTCCCTCCAGCCCCTACCCCCACCCTTGCCCCAAGCAACCACTGATCTGCTTTAAGTCACTATAGGTTATTTTGCATTTTTTAGAATTGTGTATAAATGGAATATATACAGTATATACTTATTATTGTCTGGCTTCTTTCACACAGCATAATTAGTTTGCAATTCATTCATGTTGTTGCCATGTATCAATAAGTCATCCCTTTTATTGTTGAGTAGTATTCCATTCTATGGATACACCACAATTTGTTTATCCGTTCACCTGTTGATGGACATCTGGGTTGTTTCCAATTTGGGGCTATTACAGATAAAGCTGCCATGAACATTCGTGTACAAGTCTTTGTATGGATGTATGCTTTCTTTTCCCTTAGGTAAATGCATAGGAGTAGAATAGCTGGATCATAAGGTAGGTATATGTTTAACTCTTAAGAAACTGCCAAATATTTTACAAAGTGGTTGCACCATTTTACATTTCCACCAGCAGTGTAAGAGAGTCCCAGTTCCTCTGCATCTTCGCCAGTATGTGGTATACTCAGTCTTTTTAATTTTTGCCATTCTAATAGGTATGTGGGGACTTCCCTGGTGGTCCAGTGGCTAAGACTCCGCACTCCCAATGCAGGGGGACCGGGTTCGATCTCTGGTCAGGGAACTAGATCCCACATGCTGCAACTAAGAGTTTGCATGCTGCAACTAAAGATCCCACATGCTACGACTAAAAGATCCCACGTGCCACAGCTAAGACCCGGCACAGCCAAATAAATAACAAATAAATATTTAAAAAAAATAATAGGTATGTAGTGTTTTCTCATGGTTCTAATTTGCATTTCCCTAATGGTAATGATGATATTGAACATCTTTTTTCAAGTGCTTTTTTGCCATCTCTCTCTCTCTCTCTCTCTCTCTCTCTCTCTCTCTCTATATATATATATATATATATATATATATATTTTTTTTTTTTTTTTTTTGGCTGTGCTGGGTCTTCGTTGCTGTGCGCGGGCTTTCCCTAGTTGTGGAAAGCGGGGGCTACTCTTCGTTGCAGTGCACAGGCTTCTCATTGCGGTGGCTTCTCTTGTTGTGGAGCATGGGCTCTAGGTGCAGAGGCTTCAGTAGTTGCAGCACGCGGGCTCAGTAGTTGCGGCTCATGGGCTCTAGAGCGCACGGGCTTCAGTAGCTGTGGCCCCCAGTAGACAGCTAGCAGGGAAACATAGACCTCAGTTCACAAGGAACTGAAGTCTGTCAACAACAAGAATAAACTTGGAAGCACGTTTTTTCCCTAGAACTGTGAGACGAGAACTCTGCCTGGCCAACAATTTCATTTCAGCCTCTGACAACCTGATCAAGGAACTAAGCCACGCTGTGCCTGACTTCTGACCTATACGACTATGAGCTAATAAACAGGTGTTGTCTTAAGCTGCCAAATTTGTGGTGATTTGTTATGCAGCAACAGAAAATAACTACAGATTTTTTTTAATTTTAGTGGTTGTCTTAGGGTTTATAGTACACATATTTAACTTAGTCTATGTCTAAGTGATACTATACCACTTCACTTATAGTATAAGAACCTTACAATAGTATCCTTCCATTTCTCTCTCTTGGCCTTTATGCTATTGTGGCCTGCACTTAACTTTTATATATGTTGTAAATCCCATAATACATTGTGATTAGTTTTGTTTAAATAGTCAATTGTCCTTTAAAGAGATTTACATAATAAGAAAAAAATCTTACATATTTACCCATGTAGTTAACTTTTTCTGGTGCTCTTCATTCTTTTGAGTAGATCCAGATTTCCATCTGGTATCACTTTCCTTCTGCCTGAAGGACTTCCTTTAACATTTCTTGTACTGCATGTGTGCTGGTGATGAATTCTTTCAGCTTTCAGGTGACTGAAAATGTCTTTTTATTGCTTCACTTTATGAAAGATATTTTTCCCAGGTATAGAATTCTAGTTTTCTTCTCATTTCTTGTGTTTGTTGAGTTTCTAGGATCTGTGGGTTTATAATTTCCATGAAGTTTGGAATGTTTCATCTGTTATTTCTTCAAATATTTTTTTCTGTCCTTCCCCCCTTTCAGGGGCTCCAGTTACCATATACTAGACCATTTAAAGTTATCAAACATCTCACTTATGCTCTTTTAATTTTTTAAAAATTTGGATAGTTTCTATTACTATGTCTAGAAATTCACCATTTTTTTTCTTCTCCAAAATCATAAAGGGCACCTACAAAAAAACCTACAGCTAACATTAGAGTTAATAGCGAAATATTGAACATTTTCTCCTTAAAAGCAGGAGCAAGGTAAGAATGCCATTCTCACCACTTCTATTCAACATGGTACTAGAAGCCTGAGCCAGTGCAACAGGCAAGAAAAATAAAAGGCATACAGACCAAAAAGGAAAAAGGAAAAAGGAAAATTGTCTCTCTTTACAACTGGCAGGATTGTTTATTTAGAAAACCTTCAGGAATATACACAACTACTACCTAATTTTTTAATTCACAGATTACAAAGTTAATTTTTAAAAACTCAATTGTATTTTTTTATGCTACTAGCAAATGATTGTAAACTAAAATTTAAAATGAATTTCATGTATAGTAGCATCAAAAAACATAAAATACTTAGGAATAAATTTAGTATATGCAAGATCTCTATACTGCATAATATTTTTGAGAGAAATTAAAGAAAAACTAAATAGATAGGGAGATAGATCATGTTCATGAATTGGAAGACAATATTGTGAATCTGTCACTTCTCCCTAAATTGGTCAATAGAGTCAATGCAATCTGTATCCAAATAACAGCAGTTATTTTTATAGATATTGAAAATCTAGTTCTAAAGTTTATATGGAAATATAAAGGACCAAAAACATCCAAAGAATCTGAAAAAGAAGAACAAAGTTTGAGAACTTACACTGCATGACTTTAAGGTTTATGGTAAAGCTACGCTAATTAAGAGAGTATGGCACATAAATTGACAAATAGAGGGAACAGAGAGCTAGAAATAGACCCACACTTATACAGTTGTTTGATATTCTACAAAAGCACCAAGGTAATCCAATAAGGAAAGGAAAGTTTATGCAACAAATGATGCCATAATAACTGGCTATCCATATGGAAAAATATGAATGTCAACCTCTACATCACACCATACACAAAAATTAATCTGAGATGGATCATACACCTAAATGTAAGTGGTAAAACCATATATTTTAAAAAGGAAAGCTTAGAAGAATATCTTCATGATTTGGGATAGGTAAAGTTGGCTAGCAGGTCACAGATATCAGTACCATAAAAGAAAACATTGATAAATTAGATTTCATCAAAATAAAAAACTCTGTGCCTATACCAGGCAGTTCCTGTTATAGAATAAGTACTCAATAAATAAATATGTGTTGAATGAAAAAACAAAAACTTTGCTCATTAAAAGACACCATTAAGGGGAATTCCCTGGTGGTCCAGTGGTTAGGACTCCACGATCTCACTGCTGAGGGCCTAAGATCCCACAAGCCGTGTGGCATGGCCAATAAAAAAAGACACCATTAAGAATATTGAAAGGCAACTGCACCACATCTCTTGCTTAGTTTCTACTAGGCATTTTAATTAGGTGTTAGCATCTTTAGGGTGGAGGCTGTTTTGTTTATTGCATCTAATACAGCATTTAGCGGAGAGCAGAACTCCTGTTAGGGTGAACCAGGTTGTGCCCAAAAAATCAAAATCTCACCAGCTTATAACAACAAAAGAGTGTTTATCTAACATGTTGAATGACCAACATGGATCAATGGGGTAAGAGATTCTGTCACTGCAGTTGCTCATGGACCCAGGATGATGAAGCGTCAATCAAAAAACAAGATTTCACAAAATAGAGTTGTCATATGATCCCGCAATCCCACTCCTGGGCATATATCCAGAGAAAACTAATTTGAAAAGATACATGCACACCAGTGTACATAGCAGCACTATTCACAATAGCCAAGACATGGAAGCAACCTAAGTGTCCATTGACAGATGAATGGATAAAGAAGACATGGTAGATGTATACAATGGAATATTACTCAGCCATGAAAAAGAATGAAATAAAGCAATTTGCAGCAACATGGATAAACCTAGAGATTATCATACTAAATGAAGCAAGTCAGAAAGAGGAAGACAAATATCATATGATATTACTTATATGTGGAATGTAAAATGTGACACAAAGGAACTTATCTATAAAACAGAAACAGACTCACAGATGTAGAGAACAAACTTGTGGTTGCAAGCGGGGGGGTGGTGGAGGAGGGATGGTTTGGGATTAGCAGATGCAACTATCATATATAGAATGAATAAAAAACAAAGTCCTACTGCATAGCACAGGGAACAATATTCAATATCCTGTGATAAACCATAATGGGAAAGAACATGAAAAAGAATGTATGTAGGGACTTCCTTGATGGTCCAGTGGTTAAGACTCAGCGCTCCCAATGCAGGGGGCCCGGGTTCGATCCCTGGTTGGGGAACTAGATCCCATATGCATGCCGCAACTAAGAAGTCCTCATGCTGCAACTAAAAGATCCCACATGCCTCAACTAAGACATAGCGCAGCCAAAATAAATAAATAAATAATAAATAAATGAGGGTATATTTTAAAAAAAAGAATGTATGTATATGTATAACTGAATCACTTTGCTGTACAGTAGAAATTAACACAACATTGTAAATCAACTACACTTAAATAAAATAAATTAAACAAACAAAAAAAAGAATATTGAAAGACAATCTACAGACTGGGAAAAATATGCAGAGAACATATATCTGACAAAGGACTGCTATGCAAGAAATAAAAAGAACTCTATACTGTAACTCAGTAATAAAAAGACAAACAACCAAATTAAAATGGATAAAAAATTTGAACAAGTACTTCTCAAAAGAAAATAAGCAAATGGTCAATTATCACATGAAAAAGTGTTCAAGATCATTGGTAATTAGAGAAATACAAATTAAAGCCACAATGAAATACCACTATACACCTATTTCAATGGCTAAATTAAAATGACTGACAGCCCCAAATGTTGGTGAGGATGTAGAGAAACTGGAATTCTCAAGCTCTGTATGTGAGAATGTAAAATTGTATAACAACTTTGGAAAACGATCTGGCAGTGCCTTATAAAACTAAAGGTTTAGTACCTGGTAACCCAGCAATTCCATTCCTAGATAAATATTTACCCCAAAGAAATGAAAACATATGCCTACACAAAGATTTGTACATGAATGTTCATAGTAACTTTATTCATAATAACCAAGATGAGGGAATATCAATAGGACAATCAATGATCCCAGGTGTCCATCAATAGGAGAATGGATAAACAAGCTCTCGTATAGTCATACAGAATACTCCTCAGAAGAATACTCCTCAGGAGTGAACTGATACATGCAACAACATGAAGAGTCTGAAAAATGTATTGTTGAGTGAAAGAAGCCTTAGACAAAAGAATGCATACTGTATGATTTCATTTATATGAAATTCTAGAATAAGCAAAACTCATCTACAGTGGAAAACGTCAAAACATTTTTTGCCTCTGGCAGATGGGGTTGGGTAATGATAAGAAAGAACATAAGAAAACTTTTGTTACCAAGTCCAAGCTCCTACTGCTGTACTTCTTGCAGTACACAGGCCAATAAATTGAAAGACGACTTGTTGGGGCAAGGAATAGCAACTTTATTCGGAAAGCCAGCAGACTGGGAAGATAGTGGACTAGTGTCCCAAAAAACCATCTTACCCAAGCTAGAATTCAGGCTTCTTTTATACTTTTTAGATTGGTTGCAAACTTCTTGGTGCCAGAATCTTTTGTTCTAGCAGCTGTCCATGTAGATCTGGTCGCAATGTTCCGATAAACTTCCAACAAGACGTTTTATTTTCTGTTCTGCAACTTTTTATCTCTATATGAGTGGGAAAGTATTATACCCTTAAAAGTCAGAGCCTTGAGAATGGGCTAGCACGTATATTTCAGGCTACATTCTTTTACAAAGGTGCAGAGCCAGCATGACTAAGCACAGGCAACAGCACAAGGATTAGAGCTAAAAGAATAGACCCAATACGGAGTCCAGTTTGTTCTTCTCTGATACAGTTTCATGAGTGATGGAAGTGTTCTATATCCTGAGAGAGGTTTAGATCACTAGTCATTTGTCAAAACTCAGTGAATGTACTCTTAAAATTTGTGTCTCTTATTATAGGTAGATTTTATATAAAAAAAAAAAACTAAAATGTTCTACTCTAGTTAATTATCTGCCTGCTGAAGTATTTAGGGGGACATGTACTGATGTCCACAATTTAAAGTGCATTAAAAATAAGAGATTAATGGATGGAGGAATGGATCAATAAATTTGTCATAAAACAATCTAATAAAATGTTAATGGTAAAACCTAGATGGGATATATCAATGTTCACTATAAAATTCAACTTTGCTGTATGTTTGAAAATTTTAATATTAAAATGTTGAGAAAAAATTAAAAGAACAGAGAAAAATATGTTGTAAAAAGTAAAAGTCCCCCTTTTCCCACCTCAGCCTTTGCCCCTTTCCAGAAGTAACCACTATTATTAACAGTTTGGTAGGTATCATTCTGAATCATTTTCTTTGAATTTGCATATATGCATATGTTGAAATATAGAGTGATCTTTTTAAAACACAAAGGGGATTATACTATTCACGTACTGAGTAATTTGCTTTATTCACTTGACATTTTGTCTTGGAGATCATTCTATGTCAGCACATATACATCAGTTTCTTTCTTTTTAATGGCTTTTTAATACCCCATAGAGCGTGCCATAGCTGACCCATTCCCCAGCAGAAATTCAGGTTGCTTAAACTTTTTGGCTGTTAAAAACTTACTCTCCAAAAAAGCTGGGCCAAATCACCTATAATAAGGGTCTTTTTTTAATATTCATATCAATGCCTGATTCCCCACACTCTTGCCAACACTGAATATTATCAATCTTCTTCATTTTCGTCTGTCCAATGGGTGAAAAATGTTTTGCATTTTCCTGATTGTTGGTGAGGTTGTAAGTCTCAATATTTTATTGGCCATTTATGGCTTTTCTTTTGTGAATTGCCTTTTCATATTCTTTGCCCTTTTCTCTATTAGGTTTGACTCTTTCTAATTGATTATATATTCTGGATATAATCCTTTGTCAGTTATCATGCTGAATATATAAAAATATTGCCTCCTAGTTTGTGGCTTATGGTTTCACTTTCTTTATAGTGTCCTTTGATTAACAGAAATTTTAATTTAGGTGTATTCAAATGTATAAGACTTTCTTTATGGTTTGCACTTTCTGTCTTATTTAAGAAATTTCCTACTATCGCAAGATCATCAAGATATTCTCTTATATTACCTCCTAAAAAGTTTTCCAGATATTTGTTTTTCTCTGCAGATACATAATCTGGATAATAAGAAAACAGGATGGCATCATGCATAATGTTTTATAGCCTGTTGTTTTGTCATTTAGCAATAGATTTGGAACATCTTTTCATATGAAAAAGAAACAGACCCAGAGACAGAGATTTGTGTGCAAGAAGTTTATTAGGCAGCGCTTTCAGGATCAGCACGTACACGGGAAGGGAGTGAAGCAGGATCAGACAGGAGGGCAAGCTAGACAATGGTGCAGGAGCAACAAGGGCTCCAACTTTGTAGCTTAGAGGGCCCGGTAAAGCTGTCCCAAATTGAAGAAAGACAGCTAGGCCGTTATACTCCCGAGTTGTTAGATGTGGCCTGCCCCCACCCCGGGAACAGGGCATGACACTGGGCCAGGCAGCTGACTTCAATGGAATACAATTCCTCAAGATCGCTGACAGATGAAGGCTGTCAGCCTGTAGCACTCCCAATAGCTGGGCGTCCTGAAGGGTTATCTGAGCAGCACATCACAGAATCCACCTTGGTTAGGGACACTTTTGACTCCAAGTAGCAGAAAACCCGACCAACTCTTGCTGAATAAACAGGAGTCAGTCTCACTTAACAGAAGGTCTACAGTCAGTGATTGCTGGCATCAACAGTATCTGTCCTTTTTATCAGGAAAGCAAAAACTTTCTTAGAAGTCCCCAGTAGACTTCCCCTTCTATTTCATTGGCCAGAACTGGATCACAGGTCCATTCCTTAGGGGCAGAGGAAGCTGGGAAAGTGGGAACAGGATTGTCAGGATTTTGTGCCTGGAGCAGTGAACATTCATTGCTAACTGAACAATCTCTGGGTTCTGTTAGCATAGAAGAAAAGGGAAAGGATATTAGACACGCAGCTAACAAGGCCTGCCACAAATAGACCCCTACAAAATTATTTTGGAACAATTGCATATGGGTATAACTTATTGAAACGATCTCCCTACTGCTGGACATTTGGTTGTTTCCAGCTTTCTGCTATCATCCACTGTACTACAGTAAACGTCCTTGTAATTTTGCCCATATGCTCACTTATTTCTTCAGGACGAAATGCTGTACATGTAACTGCTAGGCAGAGGGAATGTACCATTAAAAAATGTTTGATGCAGAGTGCCAGGATGTACCTTAGAAAGGCTCAACAAATTTATGTTTTACTTGAGCAGTGAATGAAGAAGCTTAACCTTACTGACACTGGATATTAACATTCTTATTAATTTTCATCAGTTTTCTATTCTTTAAAAAGTACCCAGTTTTAATTCGCATTTTGTATTGATTTTTAGTAACCATTTTTGCTAAGTTTTGCATTGTGGTCTAAAAAATGTGCTTTGGACTGTCTTAGCTTTCTGGAAAGTATTGAGATACAATCAGTGTTTCGCTGTCATGCTCTGGGGGTTAATTCCAGCAGGCCTGAGTTGATTTGCTGGTCAAGGCATGAAACATACTGATTAACAGTGTTTCCTTTTAACCTTGGGTCCAAGGAATTTCAGGGCATTTTGACCCAGTTTTCTAGCATTTATTATCAATAACAGTGAAACTGATGATTTGCAGATGGTCTTGGTGTTACTCACCCCAGAGCCCCACACCCAGAGGGCTCTGCTATTGTCTGGTTACATCTCAAGAAAATGAGTAGGTGTTACGAATACCTAAATATATACTCATAATTAATATTCACAGTAGCAGCAGAAGAACTATGCGAAAGTACTTTATAATATGAATATTTTTATGACCTATAAATTGCACTCCGTATAAATGCAAAAAATATTTCTAAGATATCACTCAGAAAGGTAAAAGATGGAGAAAAAATCATTTTGCTAATTAATCCAATGAGGAATGGCATGTGAATTTAGAAACATATGCCATAGCTATCTTATCGGGAAACATGGCAGTGCTATTTTTTTGTTTATTTGTTTATTTATTTGTTTGTTTGTTTATTTATTTATTTATGGCTGCTTTGGGTCTTCGTTGCTGCGCGCGGGCTTTCTCTAATTGTGGTGAGCAGGGGCTACTCTTCGTTGAGGTGCACGGGCTTCTCATTGCAATGGCTTCTCTTGTTGCGGAGCACGGGCTCTAGGTGTGCGGGCTTCAGTAGTTGTGGCTCGCGGGCTGTAGAGTACAGGCTCAGTAGTTGTGGCGCACAGGCTTAGTTGCTCCACGGCATGTGGGATCTTCCCAGACCAGGGCTCAAACCCGCGTCCCCTGCATTGGCAGGCAGAATCTTAACCACTGCACCACCAGGGAAGTCCGGCAGTGCTGTTTTAAAAACATTTACTGAATATGTAGCTCATGAATAATAGATCTCTAACTCCAGATTGTATTTTCTTAGTGAAAAAGGGTTAACCTCTATTATTAGAGCAAAAATAAAACCATGGTGTTATAAGTCCGACAAAATAGCTTGAATATTTTATTATCTCTAAATATATGAATATACTGTACTAAAATTTCTGGAATAATTTTTATTGTATTTTATATGACTTTTGTATAATCATTGTTGCATTTTATAATTTTTGCACACATTATAGTCGTGCATGTAAGTACTAAGTATTTACTGGCTCAGAAAAATATTCTTTAAGTCCACATGCACTTAAAGTTAAAGATATAGAAAAATAAATTTAAATAGTCAAAAAAAAATTTGATATAATTTCTAAATTGATAAGAGTTATCTCTGAAATACAGAGTAATAAACTAACAGTACTAAAGCATGATGTGAAATTACATGGCCACTACAAGAATATACATAGATATTACAAATTGTCGGAATAGTAAAGATTAAAAAGAATTAGACTACTCAATTCAGATGAGAATACAGATTAAATGTAATGCAGTGTAGTTCTTTTGTGAACCAATTTAGCTATATGTAAATAGAGCATAAAAACTGTTCATACGGGCTTCCCTGGTGGCGCAGTGGTTGAGAGTCTGCCTGCCAATGCAGGAGACACGGGTTCGAGGCCTGGTCTGGGAGGATCCCTCATGCCGCGGAGCAACTGGGCCCGTGAGCCACAATTACTGAGCTTGCGCATCTGGAGCCTGTGCTCCGTAACAAGAGAGGACTCGATAGTGAGAGGCCCGCGCACCGCGATGAAGAGTGGCCCCCGCTTGCCACAACTAGAGAAAGCCCTTGCACAGAAACGAAGACCCAACACAGCCATAAATAAATAAATAAATAAATAAATAAATAAATAAATAAAAATTTTAAAAAAAAAAAACTGTTCATACTTTTGATATAATAAATCCGTGTCTGTAGTAGTCTAAGGTAATAATCCCACATCTAGAGAAACCTGTATACACAAAGATATTCGTTGCAGCATTATCTGTAATGGTGAAAATTATAAGTAACTTAGATGTCCAAAAGTTGGAGAAGAATTAATAAATGATGAAACCATTAAACTGTTATTTAAATTATAATGTATCTATATAACAGAGTTAATGAAGCTGTAAAATGGAGTAAGGAAGATCTCTGTGTTGCTGTTAGGTGATTCTGTAGGAGGTGGTGCTAACTGAAGAAAAGCAAGGTGCAGAAAAGCTGAATAGTAGGGAATATGTTTTGAGAGTATAAATATAGGTACATATTTTCTGATATTTTTCAAAACAAAGCAATGGAAAGATAAAGCAAAAACTAATACAATAAAAGTGGTTTCCTAAGGGGGGAGGAAAGGAATGTGGAAGGCACAGAGATGGAAGCTAGACCTCTTTGAATATATCTTGTTTTATATTTTTGCTTTGTGTAAAAGATGGCCTCCAAGGATCCCCACCTCCTGGTATTCACATGCTTGTAAGTTTCCCTCAACATTGTACCAGGGTTGTTCTGTGTGGCCAAAAAAATTTGGCAGAAGTGATGATATGTAACTTCCAAGATTAGGCTCTAAAAGACAATATGGCTTCCGTTTTATTCTTTCTTTCTCGCAGATCACTTGTTCTGGGGGAAGGCAGTTGCCCTGTTGAACAGTCAGTCCCATGGGGTGAGGGTCTGAGGTCTGCCAACAGCTACATGGGTGAACCATCTTGGAAGCAGATCATTCAGCCCCAGTTAAACCTTGAGATGACTGCAGCCCTGGCTGACATCTAGACTGTATTTCATGAGATACCCTGAGCTAGAACCATCCAGCTAAGCCAACCTAGATTTCTGATCCTCAGAAACTGTGAGATAATGAATATTTGTTACACTGCTGTTTGGTTTAATTTGTTATGCAACAATAGATCATGAAGACACGTTGGAGCCATAAAATTGTTTTAACTAATTAAAAAACTGAATATAAATAAAAAGAAAAAAAAGCAGTCCTTAAAAATTCAAGACAAGGGGAAACAAATAAACCTAACTATCAAGCTGGTGGCAAAACTACACAGACAATAATTACTTCAAGTGACTTGCAAACAGTGTTTTTACCATACATCCCTAGTGGGATAGATCCTAAGGACAAAAAGAACTGCAAATAAATCTTAAATGACATTCAGTGGTCTAATTGTAAGCAATGATGTTGGTATTGTTACCATGACACCATTCTACCTATATAGTAGAATTAAAGCAAATACGTCGTTATGTTAACATCATTAAGAACCAAGATGTTATACATGAGATAAAAAAGATACAAACACAAAATCAAAGAAATAAGTAAAAATCCTTTGCTCTTTAATTTGGATTGGAAATAGCAGTATTAATTCATTATTTTTTTTTCTCTAAAAAAATGTCTTTCCTAGCTCTGTGCACTAAAAGACCTAAAAGAAATGACAACATAATAGCAATAAATACACAGCAACAAATACATATTTGTGGTGACTAAATATAACTTAACACAAATAAACATGCAGAATTCTTTAGGGTAATGGCTGATTTCAATTATGAGGCTGGAAATATAAAAGATGAACCTGGAATATTCTGTCTTACTAGAAGTTAAGGACTACAAGAGTCAAATTAAACGACTAAGGAACCAACTTTTGATGGATTCTCACTGGCCAAAGATAGGATAATTTGAGCATCAAAAAGCATAATGACTGCAAAGTAGTATATGTATTTATACATCAAATATTTTAAAACTCCATGAGTTAATAATGATACTAAAAAAGAAATAAAACTTCACTGGTCACTTTTTGGAGGCTGCTAGGACACCAACTTATTCATCATAAAATTGGCAAAGAATGGAAAAAAAATAAACATTTTTCCTGCCCAACTGTGTTTCAGAGCATCCAGAATTAATGGGAAAGTTCATTATAAAAGAATTCAAGCTCTGAAAGAATGTCTGATTTGGAAAATCACCATCTCATGAAGGAATGGTCTGGGTTATGGAAATGCTTTAATATCTTGATCTAAGTGGTGGTTACATGGTTGCATAATACATAAATATTCTTCCAGCTGTCCACTTAATTTTTATGTATTTTATTGTATGTCAAGTATAACTCAATTTAATAATTTTACCTCAGTTTTTAAAAAAATCCCCATTATACTTTCCAATGAGGTGTAATAGGAAGTACACAGAACCCTATGAAATATCCTTGGCAAAAAACTGAACCTGAATCTAACCAGGGCTCCAGGTGTAACTACCAGCTCACAGAAAATAAAGAGGACAGAGGGACTTCCCTGGTGGTGCAGTGGTTAAGAATCCACCTGCCAATGCAGGGGACATGGGTTCCATCCCTGGTCTGGGAAGATCCCACATGCGGCAGAGCAACTAAGCCTGCGTGCTAGAGCCCGTGTGCCACAACTACTGAGCCCGTGTGCCACAACTACTGAGCCCGTGTGCCACAACTACTGAGCCCACGAGCCACAACTACTGAAGCCCACTCGCCTAGAGCCTGTGCTCCGCAACAAGAGAAGCCACCACGATGAGAAGCCCGTGCACCACAATGAAGAGTAGCCCCCGCTCGCCACAACTAGAGAAAGCCCGCGCACAGCAACGAAGACCCAATGTAGCTAAAAAATAAATTAATTAATTGAAAAAATAAAAAAATAAAAAAGAGGACAGAGGAACATGTTAAATGATACCAACAGGGCACAACAAGACAAATTTAGGGTATGGGACATTCTACAGGACAAAAGACGTGGTTTCTTTGGTGAATTAATGATATAAAAGGGAAAGAGAAAGGGGAAGGAAGGGTCATAGATTGAAAGAGACTCAAGAGACGTATTAACCAAAACAATATCTGGATATTGTTTGGGTCTTGATTGAAACAAACCAATTCTAAAAAGTCGATTTTGAGACAATCAGAATCATTTGAACACGGATGATATTAAAGAATTAGTGTTAATTTTGTTTGGTGTGATAGTTGTATTGTGTTCTTAAAGTCTGTATCCTGGTAGATACTTAAATTTTTATGGGTGAAATTATATGATTTGCTTTAAAATACTGTCGGGGAAAAATATGGAGGGGAATAAATGACTCAAGAAAGCTACAGGGGTAATAACTGTGGAAGCTGAGTGATAGATAAACTGGGGCTCCTTAAACTTGTCTCTTTATTTTTGTGTATGTTATTAAGCTCTTAAGTTATTAAGCTTCATACTCACCCTTCTATCCCTTGTGATTCTGGGGATGGGTTTCTACCATCCACATTTCTGCTTGCCAACTGGTCCCCCTCAGACTCTGACTACAGGGGGGTGATAGAGGGAGACTGCAGGGCTGGAGAAGAATGAAGGAACTTAAACTCCTTTCTGTTCTTCCTTGTTCCTTCCTGCCAGCTTTCTGCCTCTGTCAGCATCCCCCCAGGAGCATTTCTTCACCCCTAAACCAGCAGCGCCTTTCAGGTCTACAAGCTGAATCCAGTTTGCAGTTTTCCAACATTCACAGAACGAGCCTCATCAAACCCCCATCAGAAACACCAGCATGAGGTGAGCAGCAGCCCCTCCTCAGAGGTCTGGGTCCCAGCCCCATGGAGCCCATCTTCTAAGCTTCTAAGTTGTAATAATTCCATTCTCTTTCCTTTGTACCCAAGCCCTGGGGGTGGTAGCAGCTTTCTGCTTTCAACTCCAAGATACCTTAGAGCTCTCTTCACCATTTGAGTTACCTACTTAACAACTTTATGCCTACTTCACATTTTTTTATATGAAATCCTGCCTCTTCAAATAACTAATGTGGCTTCTGCCTTCTGACTGGTCCCTGACTGAAAGGTATACCCATCAGTCATTGGTTGAAGGCTGTTTCCAGGGAGGTTCATTTCCCAGCATTTCCCATCAGCCACAGGGGTGGCAAAGTCGACACCTGCAGCAGGGCAGGCTCCAGTGGCAAGAGAAAACCCTCAGGCAAAGTACTCCAGGAGCTAGCACTGGAAGTTGGGCCAGTGAGCACTAAAGTGATAAGGGAGAGGGAACAAGGGCGGGAGGGGTGAGGGGTGTGACAAGGTTTGCTACACAGCCAAATGCCTTTATAAAAAATTAATTTCTCATTACATAAGCATTCATTATCTTTGAAAGACACTTAGTCATTAAGCATAAGGCTAAAGTCCTCTCAATCACCAACCCCCATCCTGATTCCCTTCTCTTCCTTCCTCCCTAGAGGTAACCACTGTTATCAATTATCATTTATTGATACATGTGTTTTTCTACATATATATGAATATAAAACATACATGACATTATTTTGTAGGTTTTTCTTTTTATTTCATAGTATACATGTCTTCTTGCAATTTGCTTTATTCACAAAACAATTTGTCTTGGAAGTCATTCCATATTATGACACATAGATCCACCTATTTCTTTTTAACTGCTGCATAATATTCCCTAGTGTGCATTATGCCATAGTTTATTTCACTGTCGGTCTTTGTTCACAATTAACAAAATTCTATGATTAATATCCATGTCTCTGTGTCTTTGTACCAGTTTAGGAGTGTTTCTCTAAGTTAGATACAGAGTAGTAGAAATGCTGGGTCAGGGAGAATGCATATTTTTAAACCTGCATTAGATGTTAAAAATATGTCTTCCAAAATGTAGTTCCAATTTGCAAGCTGTGATATTGTGGTTTATAATAAGAAATATAGGACTTCCCTGGTGGCACAGTGGTTAAGAATCCGCCTGCCAATCCAGGGGACACGGGTTCGAGCCCTGATCCGGGAAGATCCCACATGCCGCGGAGCAACTAAGCCTGTGCGCCACAACTACTGAGCCTGCACTCTAGAGCCCGCGAGCCACAACTACTGAAGCCCATGCGCACAGAGCCTGTGCTCCGCAACAAGAGAAGCCACCGCAATGAGAAGCCCACGCACCACAACGAAGAGTAGCCCCCGCTCGCCGCAACTAGAGAATGCCCACGCACAGCAACGAAGACCCAACGCCGCCAAAAATAAATAAATAAGTAAATTTATTTTTAAAAAATAAGAAAGAAATATATAGTTGATCTTCATCCTCATTTCTAGCAGAGTTCCTAAAATCCTTGGAATTTCCTAAGTGATGAGAGCAACAAAAGTGTCTTTGTTATGTTAATGAGGTGACTCCAGAACTGCACCTAAGGATGGGGGCTGGTTGCCAGGGGAACCAACCTTGTGATTAGAGGGTTGGCACTTTCAGTCCCACCTTCTAACCCTGGAGGAGGGGAGGGAGGGGAGGGGAGCTGGAGGTTGAATCGGTTGCCAATGGCCAATGATTTGATCAATCTTGACTAAGTAATGAAGCCTCCTTAAAAACCCAAACCGGTGGGGTTCAGAGAGCTTCTGGGTTGGTGAACACGTGGTTATCTGGGGAGAGTGGTGCTCCTGGAGAGGACATGGACGCTGCTCGTCCTTTCCCTACACCTTGCCCTAAGGATCTCTTCCATCTGGCTGTTCCTGAGTTATATCCTTTTATAATAAACCAGTGATCTAGTAAGTAAATTGTTTCTCTGTGTTCTTTGAGCTACTCTAGCAAATTAATTGAACCCAAGGAGGGGGTCATTGGAACTTAGCCAGTTGGTCAGAAGTATAGGTCACAACCTGGGCTTGCGACTAGTTTCAGAAGTTGGGGGGTGGGGGTGAGGGTCAGTTTTGTAGGACTGAACCCTTAACCTGTGGAATCTGATGCTGTCTCCAAGTAGTGTCAGAATTGAGTTGAATTCTTGGACACTCTACTGGTGTCCGAGAATTATTTGGTGTTGTGTGGGAAGCACCCCCCTCTCACCAAAAAACCCACACACATTCAAATTGGGTCCAGGAATCCAAGAATGGGTGTCAGTGAAGTGGGATTTGCTAGAACGGCCCTGTCTCATAGAAACTTGTGTTTTGGGAAGAGAAAGGATGAATGGGGATGGGGAGGTACATCTAGCCTTGTTGTTAGAAAATTGTGAACTAGTTTGGGAAGTCGTAAAGAATTTGCTATTCTGCTTCCCCTCAAGGGTCTTACAGATGCTAATTTAAAACTTTAGGTTAATTAACAAGAGAATGGGAAGATGCTGAGAGGAGAGTCGACTTTTCTTCCCTATTAGGTGGAAACTTTTAAATTGTTTTTAAGAAATAAGGTGAATATTGACTGGGGTGAAACAAAGAGGAATCACAAAGGAGAGTCCTGGACTTCCCTGGCGAGCCAGTGGTTAAGACTCGGCGCTTCCACTGCAGGGGGCATGGGTTCGATCCCTAGTCGGGAAACTAAGATCCCGCAAGTCACGCGGTGTGGCCAAAAAACCCACTAGAAATAGATGGAAATTCTGGAGTGAGAATTATATAAATAATAGCTTTAAGGGAAAAAAAAAGGGAGAGTCTCGGGGACTCGTCCCAGTAGGGTGGGACTCTTTAGATGGTTATTAAGAAATGGGATGAATAAAATGGACATTGATGGGGTTAAAACAAAGATTTATTTTATTTATTTTGACCGCGCCGTGTGGCTTGCAGGATCTCAATTCCCTAACCAGGGATTGAACCTGGGCCACGGCAGTGAAAGACCGGAATCCTAACCAGTAGGCTACCAAACTCCCCAAAACAAAGGTTTAACATAGCACTACCTAAGGTTGGGTGGGCCAAAAGGACCCCTATTTACCCCCAATATTAAAGGGCCCCAAACAAGTCGGCTTTATTTACCCCAGTCTAGAGAAATTTAAAAATCTGGAAAGCGGGACTTCCCTGGTGGCACAGTGGTTAAGAATCCGCCTGCCAATGCAGGGGACACGGGTTCGAGCCCTGGTCCGGGAAGATCCCACATGCCGCAGAGCAACTAAGCCCGTGCGCCACAACTACTGAGCCCGCGTGCCTAGAGCCCAGGCTCCACAACAAGAGAAGCCACCGCAGTGAGAAACCCACGCACCGCAACGAAGTGTAGCCCCCTCTCTCCGCAGCTAGAGAAAGCCCACACACAGCAACGAAGACCCAAGGCATCCAAAAATAAATTAATTAATTAAAAAAACAAATCTGGAAAGCAAACATCATAATTAGAAACATGACCAGTAATTGCTTGGGGCAGTGCTTAGGCCTATTAATCAAGATAAAGATTGACAAAAGGGGCAGGGTCCCTAGGCTCGACCACTCGCTGGGGACCTAAAGCCTTTTACACAAGAGTCAGTAAAATGGACAGGGGTGGAGAAGAGAAGTTTCCAGTACTCATTGATATGAGAATCCCATGAACCCATTGGTGAAGCCTTTACTCGGGCTACGATTAGATAGAGAGAAAGTAAAAATGTAATGGTCGATAGAATCCTGAAAGTTGAAATGTGTAAGCAGGTATTATGTCAAGAAGTTGTGTCAGCTTTACCTGAATGTTTTATGGGAATGGCTATTACGTCTGGCTGGGGAACACTTCCCCTCCCTAGTGCTGTAAAATCCAAACCTGTGGATGAAGTTCTAACAGAGGCTACACTTAGGAACGTAATTGATGGTGGAATTAAGGTAAATGTTTGTAGGAGAATTGGTATGTTGGAACAGGCTTTATGTGAAGTGGTGGTGTCTCTTTTACCTGATTGTGTCATGGGGACGGCCGTTGTATCTGACTGGGGAATGTTCCCCCCACCGAGGATTGTAAAACAGAAAGCACGTAACTCCACCCCTCGAGCAATATTAATGGCACTTGCTAAATGGGAACCAGTAAGACTGCCTGAGCCCACACAGCTGGAGTGCCAGTAGGGACAAATCCTCTGCGCCATAGCCCTAAGTGGAATGCAGACTGGGACTTAACGGCAAGAGCGCATGCGCACTCCCGGCAACAACAGGGACTTGGAACTAGAGAATTTCCATTTGAGGGCTATTTACTACCTTGTTATTGGGCATTATTAATTGAAGCTACCCCTATGACTGAAGGACTTAAAGTGATCTTGAAACCGAAATGCCCACAATGTCTCGGGTGATGTCAGAAACACTCTAACCGGGATGGAGTGCCCAGAAGAGTTCCAGAACAATATGGAAATGGGTTATACAGGATCTTGTTATTGGGAGAATGCAAGGAGGAGATAGTTAGGAGCGGGGAGCTTCTTTTCTCCTAGGACTGACTCTGGAACTGTGTGAGGAGCTGCTGGATTCTATCATCATTTGGACAGTGCCCTGTAAACAGTTCTCAACAGACAAAGAGCTGCTTGGTTTGTGGACAGCAGTTCCACAGTAAATGGACAATATCCTTGATCGAAAAAGGTAAAAACAAATCAGTTCTGTGGGAAGCAGTGATGGAAGAATTGAACAATGTTGTCTTTGGGTTTTTACTGACTCATGGGCAGCGGCCAATGGCCTGGCCATACAGTCAGACAGAGGGCAATGGAAACCTGGCCTATTAAAGGGATGCCCATATGGAAATCACTATGGGAATTTGAGGGGTGCATTAAAGGAGGACACGTCGATGCTCGTCGGAAGAACCCCCTTCCAGGTTTGGGAGGTGACTGGAATCAACCAGCAGATATTCATCCCTGTGTGCTCGCTGGAGGTGGCCACCTGGGTCTATGAGATGAGTGGACGTGGGGACGCTGCAGCAACACAGCGATGGTCTGGATCTCCATGAAGTCCTCTTGTTCCCTCAGAGGCGCAAGATGCCAGTAAGAGCTGTTCTGTCAGCAAGAGAGACAGAGAGTGCGGAGGGCTGCGTGGCAGATTCTGGTGGGAAGGCCTTGACCATAGCTGGCAAGTGAGGCTGAGGCTGGAAGCGCTGGGGGCTCCAAATGGGTCCTGACAGGCATGATGCTGACTCTGGCCTGGGCTGTGCATACCCGGCGGTAGATGCAAATGCTCAGGGTGTCAGGAAAGAACCCGAGCACAAGAGAGCGCACCAATCTGGACATCCGAGCATCGTTTCTTCAGACCAAGGAGCACACTTCACCAGCTCATAATGTCCAAGGATGGACAGCGAGGTATCCTCCTCAGAGTTTGACAGAGAGTCGAAAGGGGCAGTTAGAACAGTGGTGGTCTATAACGGGGGATAGAAGCCTGAAGGACTGGCTTCCACGCCTTCACCACTCACATGAGTGGGGCTAAAGGGTTTCCTCACTGGGTAGATTTCTCTGTTTTTCTGGTGAATCTGGGGGAAAGGGGAAGGTGCTGGTATTTTTTCTCCCCACATCACTTCAGCTTTTTTTTCTCCCTACTTGATGTAGGGGCCACAGGACCAGGGCTGGAAACAGGGATGATTCCTGAGCAAGAAACTGTAACTGTGTTTTTAACCTCTGTGTCAGAATTCCTGAGGGCCTGATGGGGCAGGATGTGCCTTCACCCCATCTGACAAAATTGGGATTAACAGTGGATGCAGCTATATTGCCTGGAGGTAAAGATAGCCCGCTAGTTCTGTGCCTGTGTAACTTTATCTGACTAGATGTGCACTGAGGGGGAGGCGCTTTCTAGACTAGTATTGCTGCCTGCGATCTAGACGAGCACCGTGACCGAAACTAATGTCCCTTCCAAAGGTAGGAAAATTTGGATATAAATGGAGAGAAGGAAAAAATAGTAGCTGAGGGTAAGGGAATGACTAAATAAATGGGTTATGTAATGAGGGACATCCAATATTATGTTAACATCTCAAAAGAGGCTCAGAGCAAGAGGTGATACCGTCTCATACCAGATGCCTGAAAGGATGAGGCCATATACTGCTGACACCACTCTTGCTTTTGGAACCTGACAAGATCAAACTGAATCTTGCAAACCTGAGTGGCCTCTCCCTGTGAGACATTTTCATACGATCTGATGCTGGATTGGATATTTATTAATGACTGAATGGGATTCTAGTAATGGGCCGGTATCTTTTGACTTTTATGATTGTTTTGCTGTAGGGATCCACATCTGAAGACCAGGGAGTGAACTGTGATACTGTGACCTATAGTAAGAAATATATATCTTTGGTCCCCAATTCTGGCAGTTACTAAAACCTTTGGAACTTCCTAAGTGATGAGAGCCACAAAGGTGTCTTTTATTATGTTAATGAGGTGGCTTTTGTACCTAAGAATGGGGGTTGGCTGCCAGGGGGACCAACTTTTTGATCAGAGGGTTGGAACTTTCAGTCCCACTTCCTGATATCAGGGGAGGAGAGGGGAGCTGGAAGTTGAATCCATCACCAATGGCCAATGACTTAATCGATCGTGCCTGTGTAACGAAGCCTGTATAAACACCTAAAAGTACAGGGTTCAGAGAGCTTCCGGGTTGGTGTACATGTGGAGACGTGGGGAGAGTGCTGAGCCCAGGGAGGGTATGGAAGCTCTGCACCCTTTCCTCACACCTTGCTCTATGCATCTCCTCCATCTGGCTTACCGAGTTGTAGCCTTTTATAAGAAACCAGTGATCTAGTGAGTAAAATGTTCCTCTGAGTTCTGTGAGCTGCCCTAGCAAATTAATCGAACCCAAGGAGGGGGTTGTTGGAACCAAGCCAGTTGGTCCGAAGTACAGGTCACAACCCGGACTTGGGACTGGTGTCTGAACTGAGTTGCCAAGGAGGGCATGGTTGGAACCTCGAATCTATAGCCAGTTTGTGAGAAGCACAGGTAACAGCCCGGGCTTGTGACTGGCATCTGAAGTGGGGGTGGGTCGGGGGCAGTCCTGTAGGACTGAACCGTCAACCTGTGGAATCTGATGCTGTCTCTGGGTAGATGGCGTCAGAACTGAGATGACCTGAGTTGCATTCTTGGACACCCTTCTGGTGTCCGAGAATTGCTTGTTTGTTTGGGGAAACCTCCCCACATTGGAAATTGGATCTCAGGGCACATAAAAGGCAAGAGTACTAGGAAGGTGCCAACGCCCTTCTCACTACAGGACTCAGTAGAGCTGCCTTAGCCTACATTTCCCATCTGGCACTGCTCTGGGCCCCTTTAGCAGAGGATAACCCAGTGGGGAGAAAGCTAGCTGTTCACCCCAACCACCCCACAAACCACCAGGCACCTTTTGCACCCTACTGTCCGTGGGGCTACCAGGGCAGGACTAACTGTAATGCCGCAGGAGACACCAAAGGGGTGCCTTCAGAGTGGCAGCAGTGTCTGTGGTGTCCCCTGAGAGCAGTCTCAAAGAGACTGTTGATATGGGCTTGTTCCTGGGCCTATGGGACAGCCCCTAACTACTCCAGGAAATAATTACAGTAAGTCCACTACATACAAACGAGTTCTGTTCCGAGAGCGCGTTTGTAAGTCCAGCAGTTAGCCTAGGTACCCAATAAACACAATCGGCTATATAGTACTGTACTGTAATAGGTTTATAATACTTTTTACACAAATAATACATAAAAAACAAACAAAAAATAAACATTTTTAATCTTACAGTACAGTACCTTGAAAAGTACAGTAGTACAATAAACAGCTGGCACTTCTTAGTACCAGCTACATCACCGCTGCTTTTATGCTTGCTTCTGGACATCCCGGGCTTGAAATCAAGCTACTGTACTACTGTACTCTATACAGTACTGTACAGTAAAGTGCACAAAAGCACAACCACTTGTAGAGGATGCACGCACGTGACAATGTACGCCAGACACGTGAATTAACATGCGAATGCACGTTTGCATCTTTGAAAGTTCGCAACTTAAAAGTTTGTATATAGGGGACTTACTGTAGTTGCATTTGGGGGGCTCTGAAGTCCTTGCTTGACGCCGGGGCAGAGCAATTAGGTTACCCATAGCTTTTGTTTTATGCCACTAACAATGGACCCTGTGCCAGTGGGAGTGGCATCTGCAGGAGAAAAGCTAGACCTAGGGGTTTCTTTCAATTACCCCTAAGCATACCTGGGGCTGGGATCCACAGTGTACTTGGCCATGTCAATATCTGGAAAAAAATTTTTTTCAGGCAAGGGAAACAACAAAGGCCTAGGATCTGAGGTGAGAATATGCTTATCGTGTTGAAGGAATGGTCTGAAGGCTGGTTGGAATACAGAGTGAGGGGGGCAAGTGGGATATGGGGTCAGAGGTAATGATGGGGATTGCAGAGTACATCAGCTTTCCAGCTCACTCCTGCCCAAGGGTTGTTTTAAACCTCCAAGCTTTTCCAGACTGGGCTCCCGGTTTCTTTGGCAATTCAATTCCCTCAAACCTGGGTAGGCCTCTGATCTTTTTGCTTCTAGGCAGTTTCCCGTTCCGTAACCATATTCAAAGTTCTTTCCTAGACATAGTTAAGTCTGCTTTATGTATTTGCCTCCTTCTTCCCATGCTTTTCCCTTTTCAAATGAATGGTGGCTACCTTGCTGCCGTCTCAAACAACAGGCTCGGATAAGAACGAGGGACACCACCACCCTCAATCTGATTTAAAAGAAGAATTTTTTTAAATTGAAATATAGTTGATTTACAATGTTGTGTTAGTTTCAGGTGTAGAGCAAAGTGATTCAGTTATACATATATATATATTTTTATAGGTTATTAGAAAACATTGAGTATAGTTCCTTGTGCTATACAGTAGGTCCTTGTTGGTTATCTATTTTATACTCAGTCTGATTTTTGCTTCAGGGAAGAGTCCCTCTGTTTAACTGAGGAGTCTTTTTTTTTTTTTTTTAAGTGAGGAGTCTTAATGTGCCTTTGTGTCAAGTGCTCAAGCAGTCCCTAAGCTGCGGCCTGGTGGCTGATACTATTGCAGCTGTTAGGCTGGTAAAAGATAATGAGGCCAAATGCATTTAGATTGTATATTACAGAGACCACATAAGCGAGGTCAGCATGGTCTCCGCTCCCCACGTCCCTAGTTCCACAGCGTAACGCTGAATACGAGGAGCCAAATGACAGCCCACCGGCCTGCTAAGTCGTTCTGCTGGGGAGAAGCCAATTCTAAACTACAGCCAAGCGGTTTTCTAGACAGCCACGGAAGCTAGCAGCTGAACCATAGCGGAACAGTGGGGAGGGTAGAAAGTGTTGCCCTCCCCAGAACCAGGGAGATGGGTGAGAAATGGCCTTGTGGCAGTCTCCCACAAGATAGTGGGCAGAAACTGCCTGGCAGCCCCTCCCGTCCTTATCTCCCCCTGTTCCAGGAGGAATCACAGAGCCTTCTGCCAAGTCCGGGTCAGACTGCTCACAGGCCTTGCTTATGTTGGCCTATATGGAGATGTGCAAGGCCATCAGCATGTCCTGATAGCGCCCGTCCTTTACACTCTGTCACACAAAGCCTTTTTCTCTCTTGTTTTTTGGGATTCAAAAACAGGAGCTTTTCTAGCCCTGTATTCCCCAATTTCTTATCTCTTTTCCTTTTTGCCCTTGAAGCCGCCAATTCTGGCCTGAGCTTTTCCCTTTCTTGTAATAATACCTTGTTAAACACAGCAAGTAACCATCAATACACACTATTAACATTGCTTTCCATCCTGTTTCCCTAAAGCCATCGACTCAGGAGGCACTTGGACTGACTTCTTTTTTTTTAATTTATTTATTTTTGGCTGCATTGGGTCTTTGTTGCTGCGTGTGGGCTTTCTCTAGTTGTGGCGAGTGGGGGCTACTCTTTGTTGCGGTGCACGGGCTTCTCATTGCGGTGGCTTCTCTTGTTGCAGAGCACAGGCTCTAGGCGTGCAAGTTTCAGTAGTTGTGGCACGTGGGCTCAGTAGCTGTGGCGCAGGGGCTTAGTTGCTCTGTGGCATGTGGGATCTTCCCGGACCAGGGATCGAACCCGTGTCCCCTGCATTGGCAGGCGGATTCTTAACCACTGTGCCACCAGGGAAGCCCCCGCACTTCTTTTTAATACAGGCGTTACCTTAATCAAGCATTTTGCTGCCACTTAATAAGACTCTCCATCTTTCCATCCTCCAATATCAGTCTCCCATTGCCCACTGGCTCAAACAAACAAATTTCTTTATTGCTCATCTTAGAGTACTGGGTGGGTGAACAGGTCACTGGGACAGTTCTCCATGCAGTCATTCAGAAACCTAGGCTGACAGGACTTCGCTATCTTCAACACATGGCTACCAAGGTCATCCGTAGGGGTAAGGTAGAGAGCAATCTCTATTGTAGCAAGCTGGAAGGGGAGAAAGAATATAGGAGTATGCTTGGGAGTTTTACATGGTCAGGCTGAAAGTGGAACATGAAATTTGTTCTCACATTCCGTTGTTTATAATTTCATTGTCTGGCCATACCTAACTGCAAGGGAGGCTGGGAAATGTGTCCCCAAGAAGAAGCGGAAAGCCCGGATTAGGTGAGCAGCTAGCAATCTCTGCCACAGGGTGCTATGGAATAGTGTATTGGCAGTGCAGGTGGTCAGAAGTGGCTGAATTCTGGGTTTATATTGAAGGTAGAGACATCAGAATTTGTTGATCCCAAGGTTTTTGGCTTGAATAATTTGGAAGAATAGATTTCCCGTAAAAGACTATTGAGAACTCAGTTTCAAGCATGTGATTTTTTAGGTGCCTGTGAAGCATCCACGTGGAGACATTAAAAAAGCAGTTGGGGGACTTCCCTGCTGGCGCAGTGGTTAAGACTCTGCACTCCCAATGCAGGGGGCCTGGGTTCGATCCCTGGTCAGGGAACTAGATCCCACATGCTGCAACTAAGAGTTCGCATGCTGCAACTAAAGATCCCGCATGCTGCGACTAAAAGATCCTGCGTGCCACAACTAAGACCCGGTGCAGCCAAATAAATAACAAATAAATATTTTTTTTAAAAAAAGGTATGTATTGTTTTCTCATGTTCTAATTTGCATTTCCCTAATGGTAATGATGATATTGAGCATCTTTTCAAGTGCTTTTTTGCCATGCATATATATACATTTTTTTTTTTTTGGCTGCATTGTGTCTTCGTTGCTGTGCACGGGCTTTCCCTAGTTGTAGCGAGTGGGGATACTCTTCGTTGTGGTGTGCGGGCTTCTCATTGCGGTGGCTTCTCTTTTTGTGGAGCACGGGCTCTAGGTGCACAGACCTCAGTAGTTGTGGCGCATGGGCTTAGTTGCTCCACAGCATGTGGGATCTTCCCAGACCAGGGCTCAAACCTGTGTCACCCGCATTGGCAGGTGGATTCTTAACCACTGAGCCACCAGGGAAGTCCCTTATTTGGTGTATTTAGACCACTGATGCTTAAAGTGATTATTGATATGGTTGGATTAATATTTATTCCTGTTTTCTACTCATTGTCCTTGTTTTGTGTGTGTGTGTGTGTGTTTTGTCTTCTCTTTTTCTGCCTTTTTTCTTTTTGTGAGATATAACTGACATATAACTATATTAGTTTCAGGTGTGCAACATGATTTGATATTTGTATATATTGAAAAATGATCACCACAATAAGTCTAGTTAACATCTGTCACCATACATAGTTACAGAAAAAAATTTTTTCTTGTGATAAGGACTTTTAAGATCTGCTCTCCCAGCGAGCTTCAAATATTGCAATACAGTATTATTAACTATAGTCACCATGCTGTATATTACATCCCCATGACTTACTTATTTTATAATTGGAAGTTTGTACCTTTTGATGCCCTTCACTCATTTGCCCACCTACCACCAGCCATCACCCCCCAGCCTCCGCCATCTCTGGCAACCACCAATCTGTTCCTGTATCTATGAGCATGGTTTTATTTTTTAAAGATTCCACATATAAGTGAGATCATACTGTATTTGTCTTTGTCTGACTTATTTCACTTAGCATAATACCCTCAAGGCCATCCATGTTTTTGCAAATGCCAAGATTTCATTCTTTTTTATGGCTTAATAGTCCATTGTATATGTATATACTACATTTTCTTTATCTATTCTTCTGTTGATGGACACATAGGTTGTTTCCATATTTTGGCTATTGTAAATAATGCTGCAATGAACATGGGGGTGTTGTCTTCTCTGGTTTTAACTGAACATTTTATATGTGACTCCATGTTCTCTCCTCTCTTAGCATATCAGTTACACTTTTTTTTTAGTGGTTGCCCTAGAGTTTGCAATATACATTTACAACTAGTCCAAGTTCACTTTCAAATAACACTATACCACTTCATGAGTAGTGCAAGTACCTTATAACAGAGTATTCCAAATTCCCCCCTGCCCTGTTCCTTATAATATTGCTGTCATTCATTTCACTTATCCTTTAGCTATCACACTTATTAATTATTGTTATTATTGCTAACGTTGCTATTATTATTTTGAACAAACTGTTATCTGTTAGGTCAATTAAGAGTAAGAAAAATAAAATATCTTATTTTACCTTCATTTATTCCTTTTTTCTTTTTCTTTCTTTCTTTTTTTTTTGGCTGTGCCGCACGGCTTGCAGGATCTTAGTTCCCCGACCAGGGATCGAACACAGGCCCTCATCAGTGAAAGCACAGGGTCCTAACCACTGGACCACCAGGGAATTCCCCATTTATTCCTTTTCTAATGCCCTCCCTCTCTTTCTTTCTTTCTTTCAAGTTTCTAAACTATGTTATTTTCCTGCTTTCTGAAGAATTTAATTTTAACATTTCTTGCAAGGCAGATCTACTGGCAACAAATCCTCTCAATTTTCTTTGTCTGAGAAAGTGTTTATTACTCCTTCACATTTGAAGGATAATTTGGCTGGATACCAAATTCTAGGTTGGTGGTTTTTTCTTTCAACACTTAAATATTTCACTCAATCCTTCTTTCTTCTTGTTTGCTTGGTTTCTGAAGGGAAATCAATGTGATTCTTATTTTTGCTCCTCTATAGGTAAGGTTTTTTTCCCCTCTGGCTTCTTTTAAGATTTTGTCCTTGGTTTTCTACAATTTAAGTATGATATGCCTAGGTATAGATTTTTTTGGTATTTATCCTGGTTGGTATTCTCTGAGGTTCCTGGATCTGTGGTTTGGTGTCTGTCATTAATATTGGAAAATACTCACCAATTGTAAGTTCAGACATTTCTTCTGCTCCTTTTTCTCTTTCTTCTCCTTCTGTTATTCCCATTATGTGTACATTATACCTTTTATAACTGCCCCCACAGTTCTTGGATATTCTGTTCTGTCTTCTTCATTCTTTTTTTCCTCTTTGCATTTCAGTTTTAGAAGTTTCTGTTAACATATATTCCAGCTCACTTATTCTTTCCTTGGGCATGTCCAGTCTACTGATAGCCCATCAAAGGCATTCTTCATTTCTGTTATAGTGTTTTTTACTTCTAGCATTTCCTTTGGATTCTTTCTTAGAGTTTCCAACTCTTTGCTTACATTACTTGTCTGTTCTTAATGTTGTCCATTTTTCCCACCAGAGGTTTTAGCATATTAATCATAGATTTTTTTGAAAATTCCTGGTTTGATAATTCCAACATCTCTTCTGTATCTGAGTTTTGTTCTGATACTTGCTCTGTCTCTTGAAACTGTTTTTGTCTTTTGGTATGCCTTGTAACTTTTGGTTGAAAGCCGGACATGATGTACTGGGAAAAAGGAACTGTGGTAACTGGCCCTTTAGTGATGTGGTGGTAAAGTGTGGGGGAGGGGAAGCATTCTATAGTCTATGATTAGGTCTTAGTCTTTTAGTGAGCCTGGGCCCTTGAACTGTGACCTTCCCAAGTGCTCCTCATCCTTTCCCCCTCCCTCCCTTTAGGTGAAACAGGAAGGCTAGAGCGGGCTGGAGTTGAGTATTTATCTTCCCTCTTGTAAAAGGCTAGAGGGACCAATGTCCCAGCCTTCATCATTTAGGCTCTAGTAATACCCAAGGTAGTTAGGCACTGTTAAAAAAGTTTCCCTTGAGAGCAGGCCTTTGTTAAGAAGAACAGACTACTCTGGCCATATTTCATAAAGGTTACTTTTCCCTCCCCCTACTGAGTGTCAGGAGGGGATTTTTCTTCAGTCTGCACAAAACATGGTGGAACTCCTAGAGGTAAAACTTACAAAATTATGGGGGCCCTCCTAAGATGGGACCCTCCCCACCCCAACCTGGCATTTTTAGCTCTCTAGCTTTTCCACACTGAACCTCCAGTGATTTATCAATTACAGTTTAAGTTTTCCTGCCTCAGTACTGTGGTAGGAAACAGAAGCTGTGGGCTTCTGTTCCAAGGCTTCTGCTCTGGTAAACTGTGATTCTGTGTATTTGCCTGTCTCTCCAGTTTGGGGGGCAGCAGTCAGCCCTGTGATCTCAGTTTTCTGATGGATTTAAAAGGAGTTGTTAATTTTCAGTCTATTCACCTTTTTTCTTGTGAGGGTGGGAGTAATGAATTCCAAGTTCCTTACATGTTGGATGGGAAGCTGGAAGTCAGCATTTTCTTATAAGAGCAAAAGATTAAAAACATGCCAAATATGCATCAGTAAATGACTGACTATCCAAATTATGCTGCATCCACCTAATGGAATACTATGCAATCAAAACAGTCAGCTCTAGATGTCTTAATATGGAAAGATCTGCCAGATAGTTTAAGTGAAAAATGCATGGTGCAGAAAAGAAATAGCATGCTAACATTTGCTGAATGTTCTTTGAAGTGAAAGAATGTTTGTTTTAAAAAAGGGTATGTATACACACCTACTATTTAAAATAAAGAAAATACAATTTTAAAAGATTAGTGGAGGGACTTTCCTGGTGGCCCAGTGATTAAGAACCCGCCTGCCAATGCAGGGGACATGGGTTCGAGCCCTGGTCCGGGAAGATCCCACATGCTGCAGAGCAACTAAGCTTGTGCACCACAACTACTGAGCTTGTGCTCTAGAGCCTGCGAGCCATAACTACTGAGCCCGTGTGCCACAACTACTGAAGCCTGTGCACCTAGAGCCCGTGCTCCACAACAAGAGAAGCCACCGCAATGAGAAGCCCGCGCACCGCAACGAAGAGTAGCCGCTGCTTGCTGCAACTAGAGAGAGCCCGTGCGCAGCAACAAACACCCAATGCAGCCAAAAATAAAGAAATAAATTTATAAAAAAAAAAAAGATTAGTGGAAAATACACCAAAATTATAGCAATCACATTTTAGCATTATGGGGGTTATTTTTATTTGTTTCTCAATTTTCCAAACTCCTTTAATTTAGTTACATTATTTCTATAATTTAAAAAAAAACACTTCATACAGAAAAATCTAGAAGGAAATACTAAAAAATAATAGTGGTCAATGGTGATGGAAGTAAGGCATCACTTTTGGTGATGGAAGTAAGGCAAATTTCTCCCGTCTGTCAGACATTTTGTAATGTCATCATATTACATTTACAGTAATGTTTGTTGTTTGTGACACACATGCAGGTTTTGTTTGGTTTAAGCTTCTGGTGTCTAGATTAGGTAAACTAAGTGAAAAGCCCTTTTAAAGAACAATGCTCGGACCAGGCCTGCTTCTTTTGGTTATACCACCTATTACACTACCATTTTTAGCACACCTTTAAAAGCTATCATAAATCACTATTTTGATATGCAATCCCAAGTTTGTTGAAGGACTTGACCAAGCAGAAAAGACTGGCTGATTTGGAAACAGTGCAGTTTTTCTCTCCAGTCCTTGAGCAAACTGAGTGAGCAACACAGCCTCAAACAGTAGCACCTTCTGCAAACAGTTACTTTGAGTCTGCAATCCCAAGACCAGAGCCGTGATGTCCTCTGCACTATGTAGGTCAACCCCCGAAAGAAGAGAGAAGTCCTTAACATATACACACTACTATATATAAAATAAATAATTAACAAGGACCTACTCTATAGCACAAGGGACTGTACTCAATATTTTGTAATAACCTATAAGGGAAAAGAATCTTTTCAGATTCTATATATATATATATAACTGAATCACTATGCCGTACACCTGAAACTAACATGACATTGTAAATCAACTATACTTTAATTACAATAAAAAAAAGAAGAGGTTTCCCTGGTGGTCCAGTGGTAAAGAATCCGCCTTACAATGCAGGGTACACGGGTTTGATCCCTGGTCAGGGAAGTAAGATCGCACACGCCGCAGGGCAACTAAGCCCGCGCACCGCAACTACTGAGCTCGCGCACCTCAACTAGAGAGCCTCTGTGCCGTAAACTACAGAGCCCACGCGCCCTGGAGCCTGCATGCCACAACTAGAGAGAGAAAAACCCGCACACCAGAACTAGAGAGAAGCCTGCGCACCGCCACGCAGAGCCTGCACACCGCAGTGAAAGATCCCACATGCCTCAACGAAGATCCCACATGCTGCGACTAAGACCCGATGCAGCCAAAAACAAAAAATAAATTAATTAGTTAATTTAAAAAAAAAAGAAGCAAGAAGTCCTGAAATGAGCCTAAAAATACTGAGAAGGGAAAGAATTGATGCTCAGTAGTTGACAAATCATTGTTTGCATTCTAAAAAGAATAAATCTTATCTAAAAAGAATGTGGAAAAAAATATACCTAAGAGCCAAGAAAAAAAATAGCTGTTTCTAGCAGTCAAAAATACAATGTTGGGGGCTTCCCTGGTGGCGCAGTGGTTGAGAATCCACCTGCTAATGCAGGGGACACGGGTTCGAGCCCTGGTCCGGGAAGATCCCACATAAAAAAAAAAAAAAAAAAAAAAATACAATGTTTAAAATACAAAAATAAATAAGCAAAAACAAAAAACTAAAAACCTCACCAATTTTGGTTGAAAGTAAGCCTCTTTGTGTGTTTGTGAAAAGTTTGATTTGCAGAATATATTTCGAGAAATGGCATTTTTATTATATTATATATTTAATATAATATAATTTTATACTAGAATATATATTATCGTTCTTAACAGATGAATTCTGTCTTAGAAGTCCTAAAGGAAGTGAATCTCAAACTTTGGTAGCTTGCAGTACAGTCACCCAGGGGCCCCTCTTTAACTTGCCCTTTCATTCTTGATTCTAGAAAGATCTGTGTGGAACAGAACATTCAGGTCATTCCTATGTTGGTTTCAAATGCCTTAGAGAAGCTACTTTAATAAGTAAGAATGATTTAGGAGTTTAGTATTTCAACAGAATTTTCTAAAATGTTCAAAACAACTGTAGTGTAGAGAGACTAGATTGTAGATAATTCTCTCATAATTTTGTTTATACTGTTGATGTCACTAATGCCTTTTTTTCATTCCTCCAATGACAGGGCAAGCATAAAATTCTAGACAGTTTCTGTCTGAATACCATGTTTTAATTTGGTAAGATTCAGATTAATAATGCTGTAGTATATGAATTAGTAGCAAATGAGCATATTTGTTTATAAGCCTGTGACATTGTGATTTATAAGAAATATATATTTTGTTGCTCAGATGACCAAAATATATTTCTCTTATATATTTGGTTGTTGTCCATGGTTCCTGGCTCACAGCTTTCAAAATCCTTGGAATTCCCTGAGCCATAAGAGCAATGGGAGCATCTTTTGTCATAATATTTGGTCTCTTGTCCTCAGTTCCTGAAACTTTATTGCTTCCGAGCCATAAAGGTAAAATGGGTGTCTTGTTATTCATAACAAGCCCCTTTCCACCACAACTGGGCTTATGTTAATGAGGTGACTCTTGGAAAGCACCTAAAGATGGGGGCTGCCAGGGAAACCAACCATGTGATTAGAGGATTGGAACTTTCAGTCCCACCCCTTAACCTCCTGAGATGGGGAGGTACTGGAAATGAAGAGATTGCCAATGGCCATTAAGCTAATCAATCACACCTATGGTATGAATCCTCCCCGAAAAAGACGGTTCAGAGAGTTTCCATGTTGATGAACATGCAGAGATTCGGGGAGAATGGCACGCTTGGAGAGGGCATAGAAATGCCATGCTCCTTTCCCATACCTTATCCTAAGCATCTCTTCCATCTGGCTGTCCCTGAGTTTTGTCCTTTTATAATAAACCAGTGATGTAATAAGTAAAATGTTTCTCTGAGTTCTGTGAGCTGCTCTAGCAAATTAATCAAACCCAAGGAGGGTGTTGTGGGAACCTCTGTGATTTATAGCCATTACCTCAGAAGCACAGGTGACATTCTGGATTTGTTGATTGGCTTCTGAAGTGGGGGGAGGAGACAGTCTTGTAGCACTGAGCCCTTAACCTGTAACCCAAGGAGGGTGTCGTTGGAACCTCCAGTCTGTAGCTGGTTGGTCAGAAGAAGCACATGTGACAACCTGGACTTGCAATTGGCATCTGAGGTGGAGGGCAGTCTTGTGGGACTGAGCCCTTAACCTGTGGGATCTGATGCTGTCTCTGGATGGATAGTGTCAGAATTGGGTTGAATGGTAGGACACCCAGTTGGTGTCGGAGAACTGTTAGTTGGTGATGTGGGGAAAGACCCTCCCCCCACCCCCATACATGTTGAAATTGGTGATCAGAGCCTTAGAGCTTAACAGTGTTGACTTTTTTCTGGGATAAGCAATAATATTTCCAAACTAGAGTAGACTTCGAAGAAACACAAGCAAAAGGAAGAATTGGTTGAAAAATTGCCTTTTTACAAAACTTCCAGGCTGGCTGAGAGATTTGGAAGGTGTGCTAAGGCAGAAAGCAAGACTGGAGCTGAAGCTTCACCAGGCTGCATGTAGTAAGAATTTAACTTGCTGTCTGACTTGAATTACCAAATGGTTGAGCTGGGTGACTGCAGTGCAGTTTTGATTGTGAAAATGGTTGAGAAAATCAGGCTGACTTTGCAGGTCCATATTTAAATCATATATTTTAGCTAAGTAAGACTTGGAAAATTTGGAATCTTCTGGACAGACACGTGGACAGAGCTGAGCTATACCACTGTTAGGAGCTCTGAGTTTATTAGAGCTAGCATAAGGGCAGGAGTGAGGCATAATTAGCAGCCCTAAGTCACGCTAAAGCAATTCACCTGTCTTCTCCAGAGGCATAGTTGTTACTCTCCAACAGGGAAAATATGTACTTCTTTGGCCTAGATGAAATAAGCAAGACTGTGCTAGTAAAAACAAATTAAAAGGATCAGATTATTTTGCACTGTGGTGGTTTACATAAAATATATGAAATAGAAACCTTCAAAATTTAAATAAAACCCAAGAGATCGAAAAGCTCTAGAGTAAAATAAGTGAAATAATACCCTGGACTGTGTCCAAGTCCTTAGCTGGGAATAAGTCCGTTTCAGAGAGATCCTCCCGGAGCAGGACGGACAGGCTATTTTTAAGCATGTCTGTTCTAGGCACTGGTGTCTAAAATTCAATTGAATATCCTTGAGCACTAGCATATTATCAGCTGAGATCTTTTATGTTGTACCTTGTTCTCCCTAGCTACATCCTCTGCCTGTTGTCATGAAGGAAGATGAAATGGGACCATCTCCTCAGATTCTTAGTTCTCATATTTTTATGTTAAAAATAGTCATTGTGGACTTTCCTCATTCCATTCAAACCACAAAGCCTTCTCTAGGGGACATATTATCAAAGCTCCCTCCTCTTTTATATTAGCTTGGCCATTAACCCAGAAGACGTCTCTGCAGGTATGAAGCATCTAACACTGTCTTTAGAACTTTGAAATGTGTAGCCCTGAAAGTATTAAATAATAACAACTTATCCAGGAAATTCTGTCTATTCTTTAAGGTAAGTGTACTCGTAAAAAATGAGTATACTTTCAAGCTTTTCTGCGGGGAAGAATAAGAGTGCATTGGGAAATTTTATGAGGAAATGTAATATAATAAGGCTTTGCTCTACCGAGTCAGAACCAGGAAGTAAAAAATTAGTTTTAAAGCTAAAGGACAGGTGTTAGAAAAGAGAAACCAAAACAAAAGACATAAGAAGGAAGGCCTGGACTATATGGATTTTAAGGAGCTGCACTGTGACATTGAACCTATTCTTTAAACTTAGAACTGTTCATTTCTTATCCCATTAACTGAGTGGAAGGTGTCAAAAATGGGCAGTCCTGTAGGCCACACCCACCCTGGGAGCCACGGTGCACACTGGGTAGCTCCACAGAGCATAGGAAGGAATGAGTTGCTGGTGAGCTTGACTTGATAGACTAAGTCCCCCTAGAACTACTGGTGGGGGTATAGCTTATAGGCTAAAGCATATGAAACTGATTATTTTCCCACTGTAAAAAAAAATTGTAGTAAAATATATATAACGTGAAATGTTAAAGTGTACCATTCATTGGCTTAAAGGACATTCACAGCGCTGTGCAACCACCACCACTTTCCATTTCCAGAACTTTTCATCACCCCAAACAAACAGTGTACCTGTTAAACAATTACTCTTCATTCTCTCCTCCCCCCAACCGTGGTAACCTCTATCCTACTTGTTGTCGCTATGAATTTGTTTATTATAGGTACCTCATTTAGTGGAATCATACGATATGTGACCTTTTATGTCTGGCTTCTTTCACTTAGCATAATGTTTTCAAGGTCCATCCATGTTGTAGCAGGTATTGGAATTTCATTCCTTTTTAAGTCTGACTAATAGTCCATTGTATGTTTATACCATATTTTGTTTTTCCACTCATCTGTTGATGAACATTTGGATTGTTTCCACATTTTGGCTATTGTGAACAATGCTGCTAAGAATATGGGTGAACAAGTATCTGTTTGAGTCCCTGCTTTCAATTCTTGTGGGTATATACTTTGGAGTGGAATTGCTGGGTCATATGATGATTTAAGTTTAGCTCTTTGAGGAACTGCCAAACTTTTCCACAGTGGCTGCATCATTTTACATTCACCACCAGCAGTGTACAAGAGTTCCAGTTTCTCCACATCCTTGCCAACACTTGTTATTTTCCATTTTTTGATAATAGCCATCCTAATGGGTGTGAAGTGGCATCTCATCGTGGTTTTGATTTGCATTTCCCTAATGACTAGTGATGTAAATCATCTTTTCATGTGCTTATTGCAAAAAAGCCAGCTGGGATTTTGGTAGGGATTGGGCTGACTGTAGATATATTTGGGGAGTACTCCTATCTTAACAATATTAAGTCTTCTAATCCTTGAACATGGGCTGTTTTTCCATTTATTTTTGTCTTTAATTTCTTTCAATGATGTTTTGTAGTATTCAGTATACAGATCTTGTCCTTCACTTAAATTCATTCATTAGTATTTTATTCTTTTTGATGCTATTGGAAGTAGAATTGTTTTCTTAATTTCGTTTTCAGATTGTTTTTTGCTGGTACATAAAAATATAATTGATTTTTTAAATATTGACCTTATATCCTGCAACCTTGCTAAACTCATTTATTAGCTCTAATAGTTTTTTATACTGGATTCCCCAGGATTATCTATATACAAGATCATGTCATCTGCCAATAGAAGTAGTTTAATCGTTCCTTTCTTACCTGAATGCCTTATAGTTCTTTTTCTTTCCCTCATGTGAGCCACAAGTACAATCTTGAATAGAATTGGTGAGAGGGGACAGCCTTTTAAAGGTGCATTTTTGATAGGGTTAAAAGACCTATGTTCAACATTTACCAATCCTGTCTGGTGACCATGGGCAAATCATTTACCCTTTCTGTTATCTAGACTCAGTGATAGCAATATATGTTCTGGCTATCTCACCGGGCGGGTTCTGAGGATTAAATAAAACCACCATGCACTTAGCAAACTTACAGTGTACATGGATGGTAGTCTACTCTTTAGGAGCTCATAAGCTAGTGGAGAAGACAAGCCATTCATGGAAATAATTACAAAAACAAGATAAAATGTGGTGTGAATTATTAGGCCTATGAATTTTGTGTCTTGGACACCTTATTAGGTGATTTTTATGGTGAAAACTTTGTATAGTCTACTACTATATAGGGAAATGGTTTCAAAATTTAAGATACTGGTATCATTGTGCTCTCCCAGTGTCACCCTAAACTAGTTTGGATTCCATTTTAACAACTTTGTACTACAAAGTAACATAATTATAGCGTAACTAAATCCAACTCTGTTCCACACAAAATGTTTTATAGGGTTTTGCTATGATTTTGCATGCAATTTGGTGTCCACAAGCATTTTTATGTCAAAAGGATATCTGTGCTTAAATTAGGAGTTGCATTTCTTTTCTCTTCATTTGGGCAGCTGAGATACACTGTATTGTTCCTTGCACTCCATTTATTTGAGATTAGCCTGATAGGCTTCACGTTGGAATATAAACATGTAGAAAATAGTCCATGACATAATGGATGTCATGGGTTCATAAAGCCCTTCCGGGTTCTAACACTGAATTGTGTTAATGATTTGGCAAAAAGAGGCTAATCTTGGTACATTTAGTACTGCCTAGTGGCTATGCCATCAGTGGCACCTTATAATTTTTTCTTTGCTGCTGTGTTTTAAGGCTCTTATGGCCAAAGGGTGGTCGGTCACAGGCTGTGAAGGAGCCCAAGTGCTTTCAGGCACGGGTGCTGCAGAACCACGTGAACGAATTTCTCAGAGCACCTGCTTCTTTGTGGGGGGGGGAAGGCACCCCACTCCCAACTCCCCCCTCCCGCCGCAAGAGATAGCCACACCTTCTCCCTATCGGCAAGGAGCAGGTGGCCGGCCCTCAGCACCTCGCACCGCTGCCCACCCCCCCAAGGTACCCGCCCCATGGGCCTGGCCGGCTCACAGGACACGTGACGAGGGTCGGCTCTGCCGCCGGGACCCCCAGCCACCGCGGGTGCGACCGCCCAGCGCGTGGCCTCGAGATCCGATACCCCTCCCCCCACAATCCCGGAAAAAGGGGAGGCTGGTGACGTCATCATCCGGGCACTCGGCGGCGCGGCCTCGGTTCACAATGGAACAAAAACAAGCGGCCCAAGTCAAACTCTGAGCGACGCGACTGTGGCTCGCGCGATTAACTCTGTCCTGGCCACGCAACCTTCCAATCCCGACCTCCCAGCTCCTTCCCCGGCGTGGTGTGCCAGATCCTTTCGGGCCTCCCCTCCCCCACTTCTGCCCGTCCTGGTGCCGCCTCTGCCCTCACATTGCTCCAGAGGCGAGGGGTATGGAACACAGTCCCGGGCCGTAGTGCGACCCTGGAGGGGCCGGCCGAAAGAAACAGTACTGCTTGAAAAATCTTTACCGCATTTTCGTCCCTTCCCCCACCCCAGCTCCCCGAATTCCAAGCGTCTCACGCCTGGCCCGGCTTTCCCGGACGCACGCGCCACTCTTCCCTGGCGTAAGACGGCCCCGGGTGGAGGGGGACCAGAGAGAGCAGAAGGAGCAATTGAGGGAGAAGGGGAGTGGGATGGAGGAGGAGGGCTGAGGGGCGGGCCTCGTACGGGGCGGGCCTCCTGCGGGGCGTGGAACCTCAGGGCCTTGGGCGGTGCTGGGGGTGGTGGGAGTCTGCGCCGTCTCGCTGCTGCCTCCGCCGCCGCCACTGCTGCTGCTACCGCTACCGCCGCCGCCACTGGCCGAGCGGTTTTTTTTTTTTTTTTTTTTTTTTGGTTTGCCGGATCCGCCATATTGAAGAGGACGGGCAACCGCGGCTGCGGAAGCTAGTCTCCGCCGTCGCCGGAGCCGCAGCCTCCCCGCACCCGGCCCGTCCGGGCCTCTGCCGCGCGGAGCCCCTCCCCGCCTCGTTCAGCTCAAAGGCCTCGCGGGAGGCGGCCGCCTCAGCGCCCGGTGCTTTGCTCGGCGCCGTGAGCGAGGAGCAAGCCGCCGCAAAGCGACCAGGCCCGGAGCGGGGACAGAGGCGGCGATCAGTGGAAGGTGAAGCCGCCACTGCGGGAGGAGGAGCAGGAGGAGGTGACGCAGGAGAAACGCACCGCCCGGAGCCCGTCTGCGCTCAGAGAGAGCCCCAGCCCGAGGCGAGAAGGGGGAAGAGGGCCGCCGCCGGCTAAGGAGGAGGAGGAGGCGGCCGCAGCCACCGCTGCTGCAGGGCGGGCGCGGCGAGCAGCGAATTCCGGCGTCGCTGTGCAGCCCCCTGGTCCCTACGCCTGCAGCCTCTCGACACACTTTGTCACCCGTCACCCTTGGGCCTGGGATGCACCCACGGTCGGCCTTGTCCCGGGACTGAGCCTTGCTGCCGCTTCCGCGTGTTCTGCTTGTGAAGAGAAGACGCCTGTGTCGTGCGGTGAGTAGCTAGCCACGCCGGGACTACGCGCTTTTCCGGGGCCAACAGCTGGATCGAGGGGAGGGGAAGAGGGCGAGGGGGGTGTGCGTGCGCGCGGTTCCTCCCGCGGCTGCCGCGGGCCGGGCTGGGGGCTTCCCGGCTCTCCCGCCTGGGCCCCGGGCGGGGCGGCCGCGCGCGGCGCGGGTCTGGGCGCGGGGCTCCGTTCCATGCCCAGCCGGCGTCCCGGGAGCGTGTCTGTGTGTTTTGGACTGTAAGGGAAAATGGCTGACGGCTCCGTCCCTCCTCCTCCTCCCCCTTTCCGTCCTGTCTGGGGCCGAGTCGGAGGATGGAGTCTCCGGGCGCGGCGTGCGGCCCCCGCATCCGCAGCCCGGGGCCGGGTCGGCGCCGGGGGCTCGTCGCCCCCAGGTCCCGGGGTTTGCAGCCCGGCGCTCGGCGGGTTCGCGGCCGGTTTCCTTCCCGGTCTCGTCCCACTTGACACCAAACGCCATTACTGAGGTGGAGTGATTTGGAGCCGTAGAGCTAGGCCTCGGCTACGCCTGGCTATCGGGCCCGACGACTTGTCCGCCTCCCCCCGCCCTCCTGCGATAACCCGCAGCTTCTCCTGGGCCCTGTGGTCTGGGAGCCGGAGCCGGGTTATCGGCCTCCTCCACTTCCTTCGCCCTCTTTTATTTACGGAGGGCCAAAGCCGGGAAAGATGTTTTGAGGCAGAAATCGCTTCCAAGCGAGCTTGGACCGACCACCTTTCTATTTTTAACTGTTTCTGCAAAGAATATTAGCATGTACGAGTTTGTTAATGATAAAACCTTAAGATTCTTGTGATGTGACGCTTCGGGTTTGAGAAACGGTTTATTTTTCATTCATTGTGAAATATTAAGTTAAAGAGTTATGGAGCAGGTGTATACGTGTTTTGCAATATTTGTATGGATTTCTGGGGCGACTGGAACTTACACGGGGATTTTTAAGATCTTCAACAGCAGCTGCTTAAATTAAGCTTGTTATTTTTTTTTGCAAGGTCCATCGTTATAACGTTAATTGGATTTTCCATCGTGCAGTTTACAGGTGTGTGTAATTTCTTCAGACAGTTTTTGAATTTAACTGACCGAGTTCTAGGTTAAATTTTCATGCTTTATTTTGAGGGGAGGGAGATATATTTGTAGCCATGAGTCCCCATGAAACCCATGAGTTTCATGGAAACCCATGAGTCTCCCTAAGTCTATATAACGTTCGTAAACCTTAACTTTTGAGGAAGAATTCGGGGGTCTTTAGATTAGGAAGCTTTTCAGCAGATAGTTAACCTCTCCTGGAGCTCATTATCTATTCTTAGTGATTATATGGTAAGGACTCGTTAACCGTGACTAGCTTGGCTTTTTTAATCCGTATACTTGAACTTAAAAATAGAGACTACAAACTCTTTTAGATCTCATTGGTCTACTGATTCAGTGGGCTGCCATTTTGGTTTCAGCAAATGCCTTCCTAGTTCTGAAAGATTTACGTGTTAAATATACAGAGATGTCAACATTTGTTTTCTCAATTTTATAACCCATGTGCTTTGTCATACTTGTAACAGTGTTTGGATTTGCGTGAAAACCAGAAATATTTGAGATTGGTGTATCAAGGGCGAACTCAAAATGTTTTTGATAGCATGTTATGTTTTGTTTTCTCTCATTTAAAAATAAGACTTTTGAACTATATGTATTTTTTCTGCCTTTTTTTGTATATTTTTTGCATGAACACTTAATTTGCAATTCTTAACGTGTTATTTTAATGTTTTCATGCCTTTTCTTCCTTTTATTTGCTGACCTTGGTAATTTCTGAGAGGGAAAATTTCTAGAGGGATTAAATAACACCAAGAACCGTACATGTGAAAATCTAAATTCCTTAGAAAGTAGCTATGAAGGGCATATTTTACCTTTCACCAAATTATTGGAATCTCTTGGTGTTCCATAGTTTTCTTGTTTTATCAGTGGAATGCTTCAGTAGGATTTACTTTGGATCTTTTTTCTTCCAGGCTCTTGAAATAAAATTTCTGACATCTCAAGAAGACGAGAGGTTTTATGAATGTCTCCTGAAAGATAATTTTTCTGACATGATATTAATAATGCTGCTTAGTTTTTGAAAATGGATGTTTCTCATGAATTTGCTAGTCATCAAGTTCTTGATTAGTTGGACACAAGCAAGCATTCTTTTAGCTTATTTTTTGTTTCATAAGGTCAGTTTTAAAGCATTGTTTTTGTACTTAAGTTTCAGAATTTTAATATTGAACCAAACTTTGTTTAAATCAGGTTATATTTCCCCTATTGGTGGTATGTTTTCTGAATCTTGAAATTTTTTTCCCCAAAAATTGGATAACAGGGTTTTAGTTTCCATTTAGTTCTTTGAGGATCTGTACCTTTGAAAGGTATCGTATTTATTGCTAACTTTGTTTCTAATTTTAACATAGAGTCTAACATTAGTATTTGTGAAAGGGTTAACGTGTTGGACCTCAACCCTGACTGCACATTAGAATCACTGGGCGGGGGTGGGGGTTAAAAAAATATATACTGGTGCCCGGGTTCCATTCCCGGAGACTTATTAATTGGTCTGGTATGGGCCCTGGGCAGCGGTGTAATTTAAAAGGATTATGAGAGTTATGTACCACAGTGTTTATTGCAGCACTGTTTACAGTAGCCAGGACAGGGAAGCAACCTAAGTGTCCATCGACAGATGAATGGATAAAGAAGATGTGGCACATACATACAGTGGAATATTACTCAGCCATAAAAAGAAACGACATTTAGTTATTTGTAGTGAGGTGGATGGACCTAGAGTCTGTCATACAGAGTGAAGTAAGTCAGAAAGAGAAAAACAAATACCGTATGCTGACACATATATATGAATCTAAAAAAAAAAATGGTTCTGACGAACCTAGGGGCAGGACAGGAATAAAGATGCAGACATAGAGAATGGACTTGAGGACACGGGGAAGGGGGAAGGGTAAGCTGGGACGAAGTGAGAGAGTGGCATGGACATATATACACTACCAAATGTAAAATAGATAGCTAGTGGGAAGCAGCTGCATAGCACAGGGAGATCAGCTCGGTGCTTTGTGACCACCTAGAGGGGTGGGATAGGGAGGGTGGGAGGGAGACGCAAGAAGGAGGGGATATGGGGACATATGTATACATATAGCTGATTCACCTTGTTATACAGCAGAAACTAACACAACATTGTAAAGCAGTTATACTCCAATAAAGATGTTTTTAAAAATTTTTTAAAAATAAAAGGATTATGGGTGATTCTCATGCAGTTGGGTTGAAAACCATTGTTATTGCTGTTAGCATGTTCTTATTGAACTTTGCAGTGGGTAAATAAGAAGATGGTTTTTTCTTCAACTGTTTTCAGTTATCACTACAGTTGTCATTTGTTGACTTAATTATGTGCCAGCACTATGTTAAACACTCCATTTATCACTGTATGTGGATCATATTATTTCCATTAAACAGATAAAGGACTAAGGTCTGTCAGGTTCAACCAGTGGTGCTTCGACTGCTCTGCCATGTTAGTGAAATGACACTGATTACTATTTTTTTAAAAAATTGGAACTTTTGCTTTGTTTCCTGTACCAGAGAGGCTTTAGATTAAAATTTTAATAAAAATGTAATAGTCTGCAATTTGGGAAATATCTTGATTGACCAAGGGAGATGCTAAAACTTCGCAGCAAACGGTTCTTCCCCTTCCATATATCTTCCAACATGTTCAGGTTGATAGTTTAATTGGTGGGTCTGTTGTTGACTAAAATAACGTAAGGCAACTTAACATTCCTAAAAGATGCAAAATCTAGGCATTTCTCTCCCAGTGATCTATTTAAATCATCCCATAAGTGAACACTTAGTATCATGTGAATTTTTATTAACTCAATTTGAGAATTCTGAGTTTTACTTAGCTTAGTTTAAGATCAGTGTAATTTTCACAAAAAGTTTTCAAAATGAAAGGTTTTGTTTTGCATTTTTGCAATATTGGTTGGTAATTTTATGGAATGAATGAAATAGTAATAACATCTTTATTTGGTGTTTGTTTCTCTTAATTTCTTTGGTCTGTTGTGCTAAATTCTATATGGGGGGGCTGCTAATGTAGAATCTATGAGCATTCTTAATGTGGCACAAGATTTGTCAGAGATCTTTCTGTTAAATTAATGATCACTGTCCTATTTTCTATGTTGTAAAGTCTATCATAAGGAAAAAAGAAGTCATGAAACGCCTGATATTTGTGTATATTGGAGTTTGAATTTATCATTCAGTTATTACTGTTGAGTGTAAAGTAATGATCAATGTAATATGCTTTTAAGGAATAAGGTGTGAAAAGGCATACTATTAAGACGAGATATCTCACCTAAATTTATTCTTCAGTGTGCCTGTGCTAACCTTTTGGGCTTCGGTACACTCTCACGCTCTACATGCATTTTATAGCCAGTGGGTTTCTAATTCTATTTTCAGTCACTGTCTAACAGTAATTTTCTAGTTCAGCTGTGTATGAGAATCACCTGTGCAGCTTTTTCAAAATGTATTTGCTTAGGTCTTACTCTGGGGAGATTATAATTGAGTAGGTTTGGGGTGGGAACTGGGCATTTAAAAAACTCAAAATATGATTCTAATGAGCAGCTAGGTTATTTTTTGGCAATTTATTTTAGAAAAAGATCTGAGATTCTGAGTTTATACACACACACATTTATTTATTATCTCTTACTGAGCATCTTCTTAGAGTTAGGGTTCCAGCTCTAATACTAACATTATTAATATCTGTTAAGGCAGGCATTAGTTTCCTTTTTATCAAATATTTATTGGGTATCTACCCTGTGCCAGGCACTGTCCTAGAGATGACTATTGTCTAGAAGCTTATGTTATATGAAGTGAGGGCCATTGGACTAGCTGGTCTCTATAAAGTCCTTCCTAGCTCTAATTTTGTCAGTCCTTATTGTGCTTCATAGAAGGGGACTGAATTAAGTTGTTATAAGAAATGTACTAGTTTTGGTATAAGCTGATGGAACTTTCCTTTTACCTTTCATCTTTTTAAAATAAGTTAAATAGAATTTCCTTATGAACGCCAACCTTCTCTAGTGAGCCCAAATGTCAAGTACAGTAGAAATGGACTCTTTTAGTATTGGCTTTAGAAATAGCCATACTTAGGATGCTTTTAATTTTGGGCCAGTAACTACATACTCTGGTGTCACCTGTTCCTCCTGCCATTCCTTTTCTGTATTGGTTCTCTGTCAGTTATCTCTGCACTGCTTATGTGTTTTTTGCCTGTTTTACTTACTTTGTTCAGATGCTTTGATTAAATTTGTTCTCCAGATTCTTCTAGGTTGGTGACATCCGTCTGGGCAGACTCAAGATCCTAAGTCACTGACATATCCCTAGCACCTAGAAAGTGCCTGGCACATAGACATTCAGTAATTATTTGTTGGATGTTCAGTTCATCATTTTCTTAGTATGATTTCTCTACGTCTTTGGGGTTTTTTTTTTTGTTTTTTTTTTTCTAATTCTCTTTATTACTTGGAGTCACTTAATTTGACCTAATAATCCTTTTATGATGAGCAGTCCTGGAAGGAATCTTAGATCTAGTCAAACTCCTTGTTTTTCAGATGAGGAACGTGGCTCAACGAGGTGAGGTAACTTCACTAAGATAGTGTACATAGATTACCTTCTGTGTGAAGCTATTTCCGTATCTAACAAGTCACGTTAATTATTAAATTCTTTGAATTCCATGACCTTTGTAGTCACTCATAAAATTCACACTTAAATCTCTTCCTAATAATGGATAAATAAGGTCAGGGATTCTGTCCTTTACCTTTACGTATTACGGAGCACATAGAATAACATTGTTTACTGGGACTTTCTTGGCGGTCCAGTGGTTAAGACTCCACGCTTACACTGCAGGGGGCATGGGTTCCATCCCTGGTCACGTAGTTAAGATCCCATATGCGGTGCGGCCAAAACAACAACAAAAAAAACCCACGATAACATTGTAAACAATAACTTTGCCTCAAAGGCAAAATGTGGGGGAATGTTCAACTTCTAATATCTATAACAGCTTGTACAAAATTGATGTATCATAATATTATAGCCCCTTTCTGTTTATCCTTTCTGTAACTGATCAATCATGTATGGTTTGAACACTTTAGACCCATATTGGCCAACCGTTATTGAAGGAATTATTTTCCTTGGGACAGTTTTGAGCTGGTAAGTCTTGGATCCCATCTTCAGCTACCTACCTGTGAAGTGGGAAGAAGAAAATTTAGGAAGAGAAAAAGGAGTAGGAGAAACCTCTTCTTCCTGTCCTATTATGTTCATTTCCTTCCTACTGACTTTGGTGGTTACTGAGAGTTGTAAGTTTAGGTTGTTGGTTGCATCTCCCTTTTCTGGTCTTTTTTCTTAGCTGGTTACTTAGAACTTCTACATAAGTCTACTCAATTAACTTGGACAGGGAGATTATATGGTATTAGATCCATGTTCTGCCTAACAGAGTATTTTGTCCCTGATCAAGGTAGTGTAGAAAGATTTGGTTGCTCTCCTTGATAACACTGTCGGGGTTCAGAGCAGGGATCAGCAAACTTTTTCTTGTACAGGGCCAGATTGTAAATACTATAGGCTTTAGGCTTTGCGTTCTTAAGAGGCAAAATCGAGGCTATTAGGTAAATTTTTTGTTGATGAAATTCATAATATAATGATAGTTGAGTACAATTAATTGTAATTTAGGTCTAATGAGAAGAAGAGAATTGGGGGGAAGGCTAATAATACAGTATTTTGCCTATTTGGGGTTTAAAGTTCATATTCCCTGTCATCAAGTTGATTGTAAATGACGCTGTGTGAAATCCATTCTCAGTTTTGTGGGCTGTACAAAAACAGGAGGCTAGATTTAATCTGTGACCATAGTTTGGCAGCCCTGGTTTAGAGCAGTGGTTCTCAAACCTGGAGGGCTTGTTAAAACAGATTGCTGGCTCTTGCCCCCAGAGTTTGATTCATTAAGTATGGAATGGGGCCCAAGAATGTGCATTTCTAACAAGTTCCCAAGCATGGATCTACCCTTGGAGAATTACCGGTTTAGAGATGAAATCCAGCATATCCTATTTTTTATCAGGCTGATCACTTTGTTTAATTTTTCGTGAATCTTTATTTTGTACTTTGTTTTAAATTCAACAATTACATGTTAAATGCCTGTTACGTGCTAGGTATTATACCAGGTAACAGGGATACACAAGGTGAGCAAAACACAATTGTCCCTGTCATACATACTGGTTAGAGGGAGCTTAAAAATTAATTTCCACAAACCCTTTAGAGCTAGAGTCTGGGGACAAAGAGCACCATTTGGAAAGCAGTGCAGTGGTGTTTGATACTCATGTTAAAGGAAAGCTAAATTGGAAAGAGGCATTATCAAACTATTTCATTAATTTGATGTCTTAGGGAATAAAGTTCTGTATAAATGAACTTTTCAGAACACCAAAGCTTGCTTTTAAATACTTAAACCAATTTATTATTTGATAGAAAGCTTTCTAAAGATGTTATATACTTTTCCTTTATAACTTCTGTCTGATTATGAGATTATTGCAATCTATTCGATTAAGAAAAAGTTTGGGTAGCATAAGGGAATAAAAGCAAAGAGCAAAACACACAAACCCCACCCCTAATAATTCCATCATGTAAAAGTAACCGTATTATTAGATGTTAGATGTGTGTTAGATCAAAGATTCTTAACAGTTAATCAATTTACTAAGTCATGTTTCCTCGTGTCCTCTGCCTCCACTTCTGCTTCAGGACTTCAGAGTGTGCCGTTTGTTCATCCTGCCTAAAGACACTGTTTTGGGGTCCTTCCTCACTCCGCTGTTCCTTTTTTAGATACTGCTTTGGTAAATACTGTTCAAAAATCTCATCATGAAGTTGGTTTTAACATAACTTTCCGACTTTCCCACTGTTTAAAATTTTCTTTTCCCCTGTTCTCCATTCACTTGACTCGGGATTCTCCATACACTTCCTGTGCTTTCCCACTTCTCTTGCTTTGTTTCTTCAGTCTCCAAAGGGGCTTCCTGTTCTTTGCCAGTGGCAGTAACATCGAGAGTATAACTTAACTGTTCTTTGGCCTGTTTCATTTTATGCATTTGTTGCTTTTCTTCTTTGGTGGCTATTGAGGTTTAAGGATGGTTCACATATATACTAAAAGGCCCCAGACTTTTTTTGTTTTAATTAATTAATTTATTTTCATTTATTTGGCTGCGTCGAGTCTTCATTGCGGCACTCGGGGTCTTTGTTACGGCACGCGGGATCTTTCATTGCGGCAAGCGGGCTTCTCTCTAGCTGTGGTGTGGGGGCTTAGTTGCCCCGTGGCATGTGGGATCGAACATGTTCCCCGACCAGGGATCAAACCCGCGTCCCCTGCATTGGAAGACGGATTCTTAACCACTGGACCACCAGGGAAGTCCCGGCCCCAGACTTTTTTGAATTAATGTTTTTGAGTTTTTGTTTTTTCTTAGCTATCTCATTTTCTCAGTAATCTTTATTTTCACTGTTGTGAGTTGTGGTTCCAGTCTAATCCTCCCCACCCCACCTCCCACCCCCAAAAACGTTCTGTGGACTGGGAAAGGAGGTAAGAGTTGTATATTATAATTGTGTCTATATAAAGAGGGAGGATTTCTTACAAGAACTTTGAGCTCTGATTCTTATTTCTGTACCTTTTCCACTTGAAACATGTTAGTCCTCAGCTGTGATATATTTGATTTTTGTATAATCAATACTTTAATATGCTATAAATACACTTAATACACTATTAATACACTTGACTTCTTTAAGTCAAGTTCAGACTTCTGTCCATTAGCTGATGAAGCAAGTGTCTTTTTATCGCAGGGTGGTATTGCCTGCCTGAGAACTGTTCTGTTTCAGCAGTTTTGCTATATTTGTACAGCACTGTCTTGTGTGTTAATTTGTAAGTTCAGTTGTATTTTGCCCTTTTATAAAATGAGTGGGAAAACAAACGTGCATCAGCTGGGGAGCTCAAACCTAATATCTTTGAGACGGGACTGATTGGGGATATGAATCTTTAACCTTACTGGGTTAGGTTGTGCTCATTGGTTATGTTGGTGGACTTTGTTCAGCGGTGAGTGAAATAATTAGAACGAAACAGGAAATTAAGTATGGCGAGTATGTAATAAAGCTTGTATGTGAAAGGTGAGGTGTAATTAGGGATTTTATAATACTTTCCTTCACTCTGAGAGTTGGAAAAACCCCTAGAAACATGTGAATCTATCGTTCGGCTTTGAAATATTTGTCTTCTATCACATTTTCAGGAATGCGTTATGTGTGAAAGGAAGGTACTGCCTATGTACAGTGTTTGCCTAGACTCTTGTGGAAATGACTACAGAAAGTCTCATTTACTTAATCTGTCTGTATATATCTGTTTACTGTGTTCATCGTACATAGATATCAGTTATCCAAAATTCTTTTTTTATTGACTATAGTTGATATACAGTATCAGTATCGAGTGTACAATATAGTTATCCGAAATTCTTGAGAGTTTTTGACTTGGAGCATGCTGAACTGGGGTGAGAGGGATTGTGGGTCTAGACTGAGGGTTGGAGAAGCCTAATGGAGTGCTTGTAGGTGTATTTCTTGTCTCATAACGGATGTCATTATCTGAGCCATATGTCAGCTATCTCGAATTACTCCTACTTGAGGATTATCTTAGTTATCCTCAGTGCATCATGGGAAGAAGAATCACGTCAGTGAAAGGAGACTAATGGAAGGATTCTTTGGCTTCTGCTCATCTACACAACCACAAAAATCAGATTCTTCGAGTACCTCTATTTCTCTTCCTGCTGTCTTCCCAAATACTGCTGAAAACTCTTACCATGTCAGCTCTACCCAAACTAGGTCATTTTGATGTAATTGTGGTCTACTTTTCTGAGGTTATTTTTTGTTCTCTCACGTAATCAAATTATCCATAGTTGATGTGGATGCTCCAGTCTTTCCTATTCCCGTGGCTTTACTCTTGGAACTCTGTCTCCCTTTTGTGGCTAGCCTACCAGTGCCACCTAGCTCACGTGCCATCTTCATGAACTGTTTTCTGATTCTCTCCAGTTGGAAGTGGTCGTTAGTTTCTCCGAACTCTGGTAGCGTGTACCACCCCATGCTTTTCTTTTGGCATTCCACTTTTTATTTTTTAATTAATTAATTTATTTGGCTGCGTTGGGTCTTCGTTGCTGCGTGCGGGCTTTTCTCTGGTTGCGGTGAGCAGGCGCTACTCTTCGTTGCGGTGCACGGGCTACTCATTGCGGTGGCTTCTCTTGTTGCAGAGCATGGGCTCTAGGCACGTGGGCTTCAGTAATTGCGGCACACGGGCTCGGTAGTTGCGGCTTGCGGGCTCTAGAGCGCAGGCTCGGTAGTTGTGGCACATGGGCTTAGTTGCTCCGTGGCATGTGGGATCTTCCTGGACCAGGGCTCGAAACTCATGTCCCCTGCACTGGCAGGCGGATTCTTAACCATTGCGCCACCAGGGAAGCCCCTTGGCATTCCACTTTTTTTGTTTCTTTATGTTTCTTCAAAAACAGCCTCTGGGAAGGTGGCTCTGAGAAGTTTCCTGAGGCTCAGTTGTTAGTGTCTAAATCTCAACTGTCCTTTGTAGGTGGTCAGAACCTCTCTCAGCCTGATTGAGAAAGTGTAGTTGGTAGTAAAGAGCTCTAATCTCGGTCAAAGGGCTTGGGTTATGATTGTAACTACTGCCAGTTAGTGAGCAAATTATTTAACCTAAATGAAATTGTAAAATGAAGGATTTGGACTGGGTGACTGCTATCTTATAATGATTGAATTGAACTCATTTTATACTATTCTGGCACAAGGGGATATAAAGATAAATCCTTATCTCTTAGGCTCTAACGTCTGTTGGGCCAGACTATACAGTGTGATAAGTGCTGTACTAAATAGTGGTGTGGAAAATAGAATGGTAAAAGAGATGAAGAGGGACTTCCCTGGTGGCGCAGTGGTTAAGAATCCGTCTGCCAGTGCAGGGGACATGGGTTTGAGCCCTGGTCCGGGAAGATCCCGCATGCCGCGGAGCAACTAAGCCCATGTGCCACAGCTATTGAGCCCACGTGCTGCAAGTACTGAAGCCTGCGCGCCTAGAGCCCGTGCTCCGCAACAAGAGAAGCCACCACAATGAGAAGCCCGCGCACTGCCACAAAGAGTAGCACCCGGGGCTTCCCTGGTGGCGCAGTGGTTGAGAATCTGCCTGCCAATGCAGGGGACACGGGTTCGAGCCCCGGTCTGGGAAGATCCCACATGCCACGGAGCAACTGGGCCTGTGAGCCACAATTACTGAGCCTGCGCGTCTGGAGCCTGTGCTCCGCAACAAGAGAGGCCGCGACAGTGAGAGGCCCGCGCACCGCGATGAAGAGTGGCCCCCACTTGCCGCAACTGGAGAAAGCCCTCACACAGAAACGAAGACTCAACACAGTCATAAATAAATAAATAAAAGAACGAAAAAAAAGAGTAGCACCCGCTCGCCACAACTAGAGAAAGCCCGCGCGCAGCAACGAAGACCCAACGCAGGCCAAAATAAATAAAAATAAATAGAGGGGCTTCCCTGGTGGCGCAGTGGTTGAGAGTCTGCCTGCCAATGCAGGGGACACGGGTTCGAGCCTTGGTCTGGGAAGATCCCACATGCCACGGAGCAACTAGGCCCGTGAGCCACAATTGCTGAGCCTGCGCGTCTGGAGCCTGTTCTCCGCAACAAGAGAGGCCGCGATAATGAGAGGCCCGCGCACCGCGATGAGGAGTGGCCCCGCTTGCCACAACTAGAGAAAGCCCTCGCACAGAAACGAAGACCCAACACAGCCATAGATAGATAAATAAATAAATAAATAAAACCTTTAAAAAATAAATAAATAAATAAATAAATAGAGAAACAAAACTCATTCTAGTTTGGTGTTGAGTGAGGTTTGTTGGTTTTCAAAGGTGTACTATTTTGGTGGCCCTGTGAATTAGAGCAGAGACTTCTGGGCAGAGAAAGCAACTTGAGATCAGGGTTTTTAACCTCAACACTGTTGATAGCTTGGGCCATATAATTCTTTGTTGTGGGGGTGCTCTCCTGTTCCTCCCTGATCTCTACCCACGTAATGCCAGTAGTACATCACCCCCTCAGCTGTGACAACTAAAAGTATCTCCAGATGTTGCCAAATGTGCCCTGGGGGCAGTATTTGAGCACCACTACTTGAAATGGAGGAATGGAAGTGTGAAAGTGTAATGTTTTTAGAGAAAAACTAGTAGTAGAATGTAGAAGAAACACTGGAGATATTGGGAGGGGAGGGGGATTTGGGGATATGAGACTAGAAAGGTAATTTGAGCGAGGCTAGAGCACAAGGGGCGACCTTAGTGCCAAGTTAGGGCACTTTTGTTTTGGGGGTAATGAGATGGGCCTTCAAGTTTAAGTGAAAGGTGGAGATAATTAGATCTGTTGTTTATTTCTGAAAGATAATTCTGATGGCGGCATGGTGGACATGTTGGAAAGTTGGGTAGCAAGGGAATTGAGACAGTATTTGTAAGGGTTTCGCTGAAAGATAAGAGAATGGTTTAGGGAATGGAGTAAAGGAATGAGGTACCTGGGACTCCACTTGTATGAGGATGGTGCTGCTAATTTGACTTTGGCTTCTCTGTCACTGAATGTTGTACTTAACTAAAAAGCCGAACACCTTTATTATCTTCCCCATCAACTCTTTCTCCCCACCAAGAGCTTCTGTCTGTTGAGATCTATTGAAAGGTCATCAGGAGAAAGGAATCTGGGTTATAGAATGACTGTGTTTTCCCAATGTGGCTCCACTACTTAAACAGTGGATTATCAAAGCACATGCCTTTTTTTTTTAACCACCCCCTCCCCCAACACGTAGGGAACTACAATCTGGCATCCAGTTGAATGTTAACTGTAGGCTTGCCATGGTTTGTATAGGTGATATTTTACAGCTTTTGAAATAGACTGATACACAAAAATAGATGAATAATGTTATTGTTTAAATAGTTGCAGTAATCCCATTGGCTTCTATTTTGGAGGGGTTTTTTGTTTGTTTTAAAAAACTGCTTATATTTGAAGTGAAAATAACATAGTCAGTGGAAGTGTACTGAACTTGGAGTCAGAAGGGCTGTGTTTTAGATTTAGAATCCTGCCCTCTGTTAAGTCACTTAACAGTGAGGACCCAAAAGGTTATTAGTTACCTGTAAAACCAAGGTGTTGGATGAGAGATGACTTAAGGTACTTTTTTTTTTTTCTTTTAAAGTTAGTAAATTTTCTATCTATCCCTAAAGATGTGGAAAAAACTGGAGTCTAGAGAAGAGACATTTTCAAGTAAAGGAACATAGGAAAGGTTTTAAAAAGGGTTCATAGGCTTAGGAGTTAGTGTTGGATTGACAAGTAAAGGGAGGGATAATGTAATTTGAATGTTTCCCTTGTTTTTCGTGTGTGTGTGTGTGTGTGTGTGTGTGTGTGTGTGTATAGGGCTTTATTTTATTTAGTATCCTGTGGGTTAATTGTGTTTGCCCAACAGCTTGCAGTGTGAATTTAGGGACTACAGACTTGGTAGCCAGGGGTAAAATTTCTTGGCTGGCAGAGCAGCTTAAAGTTTGGTTAAGTTTTCATCTGAAGTCTAGATTAAGCTTTAAGAACGTACTGCTGTTAAAAGGTGATGTAGCCTGCAGGGGAAATAATGTTTAGGGGAAATTGTTTTTTTCTGAATTGAGAATGAAAGTATGCAGATAAATAGAGTAGCAGTGATTTTTGTCTGGCACAGATGGTTTCAGAGAAAATGTTGATAACCTCGTTTTTCATCACTGCAAGAGAAGTAGCAAAAGAAGCCTATCATTTTTATTGTGTATCAGTAGGCCAGTCATTCTTAAACTTACTGGTCTCAGGACTTCTTTATAATTATTGAGGACCTCAAAGAGCTTTTGTTAACATGGGGTTCTATCCATTGATATTTATTACTATATTAGAAACTAAAACAGACATTTAAAATTTTTATGTGTGTGTTTAAAAATAAAACTCATTGCAAGTTAATGTAAATAATACTTTTGTGAAAAATAACTTCCAAAACGAAAGTTAGTGAGAAGAGTGACATTGTTTTACATTTTTGCAAATATCTTGTATCTGACTTAATGAAAAACAGGTGGATTCTCTGTCTCCTTCCTTCAGTCTGTTGTGATATAATAATACATCATGTAGCCTCTGGAAGAACTCCACTGTATACCTGAGAGAGAATGACAGTGAAAATGGCAAATAATGTCTTACTATTATGAAAACATAATCTCTTGGATCTGCTGCAAGGGTCTTAGTGGACCACACTTTGAGAACCAGTGCCTAAGACTCCCAAGGGAAGTTTGACATTATCTTTTGAGCGGCTTACCTACTACACAGTTTTACTTTTTTTTTTTTTTTTTTTTTTTGCTGGGCCGTGCTGAATGCGGGATCTTAGTTTCCCGACTTAGTTTGAACCTGTACCCCCTGCATTGGCAGCACAGAGTCTTTAACCACTGGATCACCAGGGAAGTCCCCAGTTTTGGTTTTTAATTGAAATATAACTTACATACAGTTTAAGTCCACAAATCTTAAGTGTGTGGCTTGATAAAATTTTACAAATGTATACATCTGTATAACTATCATTCAGATCAACATATAGAACATTTCCAGAATCCTAGAAGACTCCCTTATGTGTCTACTCCTCCAACCCCCTGCCCCCCAATATTCTGACCCATATCTTTCAATGAATTAGTCATGCCTGTTTTTGAATTTCATATGAACAGAATAATACAATATGCACTCTGCTTCTGGCTTCTTTTGCCCAACACATGATTGATTACTTTCTTCTTTTTCATTAAGATGTCACTATTTGAAATATACCATTATTTGTCTATACATTCTACTGTTGGTGGACATTCAAGATTGTTTACAGTGTTTTCACTAATTATAAAGTGTTGCCATGATTGTTTTAGTATGTGTCTTTTTTTTAATTGTTATTTTTTTGGCCGCACTGTGTGGCATGCGGGATCTTAGTTCCCTGACCAGGGTTCAAACCTGTGCCTCCTGCATTGGAAGCTCGGAGTCTTAACCACTGGACCTCCAGGGAAGTCCAGTATGTGTCTTTTGATGGTCTCTTTGGTATACACCCAGAAGTGAAATTGCTGGGTTATAGGGTGTATGTGTGTTTAGCTTTAGTAGATGCTGCCAAACAGATTTACCGGAATAGTTGGTTATATTAGTTTAGAATCCTATCAGCCCTGTAGTTGATGTCATTCTTCCTTAGCAGCATTTAGTATTGTCGGTCCTTTTAAGTTTAGCCATTTGGGTGGAGATTTAGGAATATCTAATTGTGGCTTAAATATCCATTTGCCTGTGTTTAATGCCGTTAGAACCTTTTCATATGCTTATTGGTCTTTTAAACTCTATTTATTGGTCCATTGAACTCTATCTTACCTATAAAATCTGAAGTTTGGCCAGTAGATGACTTGAAAGTCCCTTGCAGCTCAAAATCACTAGTTGAGTGAATTCTCTGAAATAAGAGATTCTTTAAAATGAACTTAATTGATCTAGTAGTGACAAAGAGGATAAACATTCCTGTGATAATTTAAAAAATAATTATGCATCTTTGGCTTTAGAATACATCTGGAAAGATCTTTGCACTTGAGAGATTCAATACTTCAAATTAAAATATGGCCTTTAGAAATAAACCAAGAAGACAAGAAATAACAAGTGTTGGTGAGGGTATGGAGAAAAGGGAACCTTTGTGCAGTGTTGCTGGGATGTAAATTGGTGCAGCCACTGTGGAAAACAGTATGGAGGTTCCTCAAATTAAAAATAGAAGCTACGGGGCTTCCCTGATGGCGCAGTGGTTAAGAATCCGCCTGCCAATGCAGGGGACACGGGTTTGAGCCCAGGTCTGGGAAGATCCCACATGCCACGGAGCAACTAAGCCCGTGCGCCACAACTACCAAGCCTGCGCTCTAGAGTCTGCAAGCCACAACTTCTGGGTCCGCGTGCCACAACTACTGAAGCCCACGTGCCTAGAGCCCGTGTTCTACAACAAGAAAAGCCACTGCAGTGAGAAGCCCGCACACCGCAACGAAGAGTAGCCCCCGCTTGTGGCAACTAGAGAAAGCCCGCACGCAGCAACGAAGACCCAATGCAGCCAAAAATAAATAAGTTTTAAAAAAAAAAAGAAAGAAAGAAAGAAACTGGTATGATCTATCAATTCCACTTCTGGTATTTGTCCTAAGAAAGGGAAAACACTAACTTGAAAAGACATATGCACGCCCATGTTCATTGCAGCATTATTTACAATAGCCAAAACAACCTAAGTGTCCATTGATAGATGAATGGATAAAGAGATTGTGGTATGTGTGTATATGTTACTCGGCCATGAAAAAGAATGAAATTTTGCCATTTGCGACAACATGGATGGACTTCATAGACATAAAGACAAATATGATCTCTCTTGTATGTGGAATCTTAAACAAACCAACCCAAGCTCATAGATACAGAGAACAGATTGGTGATTGACAGAGGTAGGGGGTGGAGTGGGAGAAATGGGTGAAGTGGGTCAAAAGGTAAAAAAAAAAAAAAAGTAATACGTTCATTATCAAAAAAGATATAAACCAGGAAGCTTATTCCATTCTACATTCGTTCCACTCTCCAGGACTTTTTATGTATCCCAACAAATGTCTCTAAGCTTAGCTATCATTCTTTTTTGTGTGAAATTCATGGTTATGAAATACACTTTAAAGAATTTACTTGCTATTCTGTTCCTTTGGTGGTGAGGGGGCTAGACTGGTGAATTCCTTAAGGGCAGAAACTGAGTGTTGTTTACTGTTCTGTCTTTTCAGGGTCTGGTGCAGAGTCGGTATTCTATAATGTCACCAAGATAAACAGGTTTCCATAGATTTTTTTTTTTTTTACCCTACCTTTAATTATTTAACCAGATTTCACCTATATAAACATGCTTTAAGGGATGGGCAAGGATAGAGATAACTCTTGAATACCCTTAAGAATATCTGATTTGTTTTAATAAGATTGCATATGTTTTACCACCAGTGAACTTTTTGTATAGGCCAAATTTTTTTTATATGTATATATAAATTTATTTATTTATTTATTTATTTTTGGCCGCATTGGGTCTTTGTTGCTACGCACGGTCTTTCTCTAGCTGCGGCCCACGGGGGCTACTCCTCGTTGCAGTGCGCAGGCCTCTCATTGCGGTGGCCTCTCTTGTTGTGGAGCACGGGCTCTAGGCGCACGGGCTTCAGTAGTTGTGGCTTGAAGGCTCTAGAGCGCAGGCTCAGTAGTTGTGGCACACGGGCCCAGTTGCTCCGCGACATGTGGGATCTTCCCGGACCAGGGCTCGAACCCGTGTCCCCTGCATTGGCAGGCGGATTCTCAACCATAGTGCCACCAGGGAAGCCCCTAGGCCAAATTTTCTTTGTTAAAATTTTACACCTAGGGACTTCCCTGGCGGTCCAGTGGTTAAGACTCCGTGCTTCCACTCCAGGGGGTACGGGTTCAATCCCTGGTCAGGGAACTAAGATCTAAGATCCCACATGCAGTGCGGCACCCCCCTCCCCCCCAAAAATAATTACAGTGCCAGAGGTGGGAGAACCAAGGTTATGGATGCCACCCAGTTTTGCATACCATCAGCCTTACTTGGTAATTGGTGCTGGTCTTTTGTTATTTTGAACTACTGTCACATTGACTGCATTAGGCTCTTCCATGCTGTTTCTTATGCCCTTTTTGCTCCATCCTTAACACACATTAACTTGGCATACTACTCATCTTTATTCTGTATGATGCAGCTCAGATATCGTTCTTCTAAGAAGCTTTTGTAGATATTCTCTACCCTCAACTAATTTATTTTCCAACCTTCCCGAACTTTTTATTAAGGAAAAATCAAACATACATAGATGTAGATAAACTCCCATCAACTAGCTTCAATTCATGGCTATTCTTTTTATGTACCCCCTCCATTTTGAAGCAAATCCCAGGCAGGATTTCATCTTAAATATTTTAGTATATTCCAGTTTAATTTAGATGTTTTTCCTTGGTGCTCACATTGCCCTTCTGTGTTGTAAATTATAGGTTTTTAATTTAGTTCTTAGATACTCTTGTGTTCTACTTTGTAAACCTCTCAGAGCAATAGCTAATACTTGGTGCCTATATATATTATATATGCATAAATTCTTTATATTCTTACAGCAATCTTGAAAAGGTAGCTACTATTTCCCTCATTTTATATATAAGGAAAACAAGATACGGATGTTAAGGAACTTGTCCAGCTTGGACACCTAGTAAGTGGCAGAACAGGAATTCAAACTGAGGCAGTTTATCTTCATTCTGTACTCTTATTAACCACTACCCTGTATAATGTCTGAGTAAATGAGTTCTGTTAGCATTTTCCCCTTATTAATTCGGCCTTCTTTTGCCTTGCATTTGCCAACAGCACGTAGACATTAATTGCTTTTTCATAAAACATAGCTAAAGCGACCTAGCATGCAGCTCTCCCATTTTAAAAACGAGGTTCCCTTGCCGTTAGCACTTCTGCTTCTCATTTCATTTGTGATCTGTCAAAAATACTGCTGATGTCTGGCCTCTTTTTTTTAGTAGTGTCTCAATATACTAAGGAGGGGTGCCATAATTGAATTAGAATGTTTTAGTTTTATATTTTATATACCACATTAAAAAAAAACAGTTTATTTATTTATTTCCTTTCCCTCCCGCCCGCCCGCCTGCCCGCCCGCCTGCCTTCGTTGCTGCGCACAGGCTTTCTCTAGTTGCATTGGCGAGTGGGAGCTACTCTTCGTTGTGGTGCGCGGGCTTCTCATTGCTGTGGCTTCTCTTGTTGCGGAGCACAGGCTCTAGGTGCGCGGGCTCAGTAGTTTGGCTCACAGGCTGTAGAGTGCAGGCTCAGTAGTCGTGGTGCATGGGCTTAGTTGCTCCACGGCATGTGGGATCTTCCGGGACCAGGGCTCGAACCTGTGTCCCCTGCATTGGCAGGGGGGTTCTTAACCACTGTGCCACCAGGAAGTCCCTATATACACCACATTTAAAGTTTTTAATGTTTTCATTTTCAGTAAGTTCATATAGCTTTCACTTTTGATTTGAGTATTAGCCTTCATGGTATACTGCAGAGTGTTATTTTGAACCTTTAGGATTAATTGTACACAGACATACAGAGTTGAAAGGATAGCTTTTTTTTCATACATCTTTCTTAATGGAGTCTACATATATAAAATCATATTGCAGAATAATGTAAATGTCCAAATAATGAATGCCTAAATAAAATGTGTACCATACAATGGAATATTTTTCAACTATAAAGAGAAATGAAGTGTACTGATACATGGTACAATTTGGATGAGCCTTGAAAACAATCATGCTAAGTGAAAGAAGCCAGTCACAAAAGACTCCATGTTGTATGATACCATTTATATGAAGTGTTCAGAATAGGCAAATCTATAAAGACAAAAAGTAGGTTAGCTTGGGGCTGGGGGTGAGGGAGGAGGGAAGGGGGAGTGATTGCTGCTAATAGGTATGGGGTTTCTTTTTGGGGTGATGAAAATATTCTAAAATTGATTGTGGTGATAGCTGTACAGCTCTGAATAAACTAAAAACAGTTGAATGGTACACTTAGAGTGTTTTATATAGTATGTGAATTATATTTCAAGACTTATTTAAAAACTATAATATGTAACTTCAAACATAGTGAAGGTAATCTCAACGACTAGAAGGAATTTCAAATTCTTGGTTTCCTTTTCAAATTCTTTACATTTGTGATTCAATCTCCTTGTGGAAGTTTCAGGCAAAAAGAGTACCTACTGGATGCACATTGAAAATGGTAATTATCAATAATGTGTCTGCCTTGCTTAAAATTTTGACTAAATGAAATGAAGTCTCTTCAATGTGTTGGATCAGCATTTCGTGATTGGATTAGTTAACTTCCAAAAGTGTTAACTAATTTTGATAAAGATTGGTAAGAGCTATTAATAAATAACTGAGTTGTTTATCTTAATCTGTCCTTTAACAAAGAGTAGACTGATAAGTAGGCATACCTTCTGTGACATTTGGTATGTGACTGTGTCTAATATTTTAAGTCAACGTTGCTCACTTGCTTTTTATGAGTAGGTTGCTTTGTTTAGGGACTAGAATTTATTGAGACCTTGCACCCTTTGTAAGGATTTAGTAAATAAAGGAATATTTAAGTAAAAGTATGTGTTTTCTTGAAAAGTGACCTGGGTGTGTGTACACTATAAATCTCAGTATTTTGAAGGATTATAATTTTAAAAGTGGTGAATATTAACTTTTGTTTCTGTGGGCAGAACTATAAACTATAGGTATCAGTGACAAGGGAAATAGACTTTAGACTCAGTAAAAGAGAGACCTTCTTGCTGATAGCAATGAGCTTCACAGTGTTGTAACCAAAAACCTTTAAAGGGAAGATTTAAATGTAGAATTTCCTACAATTGGAGCAGTTAATTTCCAAATCTTAATAGTCTTTGAATACCTCTCCCTGATTCCCTGCAAGGTTCTAGCCTTCAAAGTATCTCATTGGTGCCCTTTTTGTGCTCAAGTTAGAACAAGTATTTTCTTTTTAAAACAAGTCTTTTCATTTTTATGATATTCTTAAACGTTAGTACATGTGTTTTTGAGTACCTGGATGATTGTCTCATAATCAGGAACCGCCACACCATTTCAGCCACTGATGTTAGCTTTGTGTTTTTAACACGTTGATGCTCAGTTGTACAATTTAATTTGTCAGATGAGAGCAACAGAAGCAGACTTAACACATAAATGATGTGTTGGTGTGAAGGAAAAATGATGTCATGGCAAACCATGTGTACAGAGTGTTGTAGTAATTCAAGTAGGAAAGCTGTGTTTCCCACATGGTACATGATAGTAGTAGGATAGCCGTGCAAAACTCAAAGGAACCTATGCCTTAGCAGTCAGCAGTATGCTGCCATCTGTCACATATTATTAATATTAATAGTTTTGTTTGTATTTAGTTTGCAAATTTGTAGAAGAGCAATAAGCAAAAGGAGTTGAATTCTGATTTCATTTATGCACATATTTAAGCAGCATTAAAATAGAAAGTAATTTAATTTTTTAAAATGCTGTTAAGGTAGAACCAGATTTGGCAAACTTGAGCCAGCTTAGTATATTGTTGATAGAAACCTGGTGCTTGGAGTCAGATGACTGGAACCGGGACTCCAATTCCATATTTACCAGGTTATTTCCCTATTTCTTGAATGAAAAATATATTTGTATTTCTACCTAAAAGGGTGGTTCATTTGTCCATTCTTTTACTCAACAGATAATTAGTTTACTTACTGTGTAGCACTGCATAATTTTGATGTCTCTTTGTTACTGTTTTTTTTTTTTTAATTTATTTATTTTTGGCTGCGTTGGGTCTTCGTTGCTGTGCGCGGGGTTTCTCTAGTTGCGGTGAGCGGGGGCTACTCTTTGTTGCGGTGCGTGGGCTTCTCGTTGCGGAGCACGGGCTCTAGGCGCGCGGGCTTCACTAGTTGTGGCTCGCGGGCTCTAGAGCGCAGGCTCAGTAGTTGTGGTGCACGGGCTTAGTTGCTCCACGGCATGTGGGATCTTCCCGGACCAGGACTCGAACCCGTGTGCCCTGCATTGGCAGGCGGATTCTTAACCACTGCGCCACCAGGGAAGTCCCTACTGGTTTCTTTAGTCTTTCTATTGTCACGTTTTCTTTAGAGCCAGCACAAATTCTGATATGAACGCTGTGCTGTGAATTGTCTTACAGATGGTAAGATTTGAGTTGAAACTTTTTTAAAAGTAGGGCAAACTTTTGAGATATGGTAGGATTCTGTGTTAATGTAACAGAATAATAAAAGCAGCTATATTAATAAAACTATTGAGGCTGTTCATTTTAAAGTTCAACCTGTGCAAGTATAATATGTATGTCAGGAGCATAGAATCCTGGTAATTTATAATTGGGAGAATACTTTTCCTCTGGACTGATTTGGAGATCATATTCATAGGGTGACAGGGCGCCTGGGAATAAGAATTGTCAGGCGTACATAGTAATCTAATTAGCATTTCAAGGGAGAAATAACCAGCAGTTGTTAGAACATCTACTATTTGTTGTGTGCCTTCTGTGTACGTGGCACTTCACATACATTCTTCCATTAAAGCTTCCCAGCAATCTCTGAAGGTATTAGCCACCTTGAAAGAGAGAAGAAGATACTTGGAGATTAAATATGATCTGTTATAGGTATATCTGTTATATTGCAATTGCTGAGAAGCCTCATGTTCTGCAAAAATCATGCACCAAAAAGTAACAGGGCTTATGGGGGAAATAGGATTGAGAGCAAACTGATCACTCAGAAGCTATGTAATTTTGTAATTAGAGCACTAACAAAAACAATAAGAATTTCAATAAAATAAACAGCACAGTTTAAAAGATCCTAAACTCCTGACAAACTATGGTAAATATAGGACTTTTTTTTTTTTTTTTAAGGTAACCTAATAAGAACCCTTCCATATAGGGAATGGTTGAGGTTACTGAGCTAGGGACACAAGGCTGAAATAAAATTAAAATGCACAAAGGTCAGGAGGAACAGTATACATACTTACAAGACAGAGCATGCGGCCAGACTGAGCCAAGAAAAATGTAGGGTGATGGCTATCTGGTCCAGACCTTTATCCCCAACCCTCATGCTGCATTCAGCTGCTGTTACTTGGTGCAAAACATTAATGTGTTGAGGGGAAAATTGCTTATGAAGTAACATGATTTGCAGGTGTGTTTACTTGCATTTACCAGTGAGCTAAATACCATTACAAAACTACAGGTATACCTTACTTTATTGCGTTTTCGCTTAATGCTCTTGGCAGATAATGTGTTTTTTTGCAAATTGAAGGTTTGTTTGTGGCCACCTTGCATCGAGCAAGTCTGTTGGTGCCATTTTTCCAACAGCATTTGCTCACTTTGTATCTGTCACTTTGGTAATTCTCACAATATTTGAAGCTTTTTCTTTATTATATTTGTTATGCTTATCTGTGATCAGTGATCTTTGTTACTGTTGCAATAAGATTTTGACTTGCTGAAGGCTAAAGTGATGGTTAGCATTTTTAGCAATGAAGTATTTTTGAATTAAGGTATGTACATTGTGTTTTTAGACATGGTGCTGTTGCACACTTAATAGACTACAGTATACTATCAACATAATTTGTATGTGTACTGGGAAACCAAAAACTTCGTGTGACTCGCTTTGTGATATTTGCTTTATTGTGGTGGTCTGGAACTGAACCCACAGTATCTCCAAGGTATGCCTGTACATGTTTTGTAGCAGAACAGACTTCATATTTACCAAGTCTTTTTTCACTCCAAAACCCTCGCACATGTTCCATCCTCAGTACTAAATTACAAGTAGTTGTCTTTAAAGTGTCTCCCCTCCAGTGGAATGTTATTTGAGAGGAAAGAGAACTAATACTTAACTGGACAGCTCTGTCTGACATTTAAAGATAATCATTACCTCATTTAATCATCAACAACCATCGCCTTGTGTCCTCAGGTGAGGAGACTAAGTCCCAAAGAGGTTTGGGAACTTTGCCTAAGGTCACACAGTTAAGTACTAGAGTAGAAATTTAAGTTCATATATTTCTGGTTAGAAAATTGCTTTTGTATGCCACACTGCTTCTGGCAAGATAAGTTTGAGGTCTTTAACAAGAGTGGTTGACTAACACACTTAATAGGATTGATGAAGTACCTCTGTTTCTCCCCTCTATGGTCTCTCCTCCTATAGCACTGAAATAGAAAGAGCAATGTAGCATAGCAAGGGGATAAGCAGAACTGTTGGTACCAAGGTATCTAGATTTGAAATTTGATTTGCTAGCTTTGTTCCCTATTAGTTATTTCATTTTAGTCAGATTATCTTTATGTACCTCAGTTTTTTGTCTGTAAAATGCTAATAATGAGTACTTACCTCTTGAGATTGAGTGTTAAGTGAGTTAATAGATCAAAACTTTTAAATGGTACCTGGCACATGGTGACTGCTCAATAGATGTTAACTGTTTGTCACTCCTCATTGCTTCTCTCGTTTCCTTTTTGGTTCGTTCTTTTTCTACTGTAATTCTATACCGTTTTCCTCATTTCTCTTCCCCTTCCTATCTCTTCATATCATTGATTTGAAATAGATTAAATATAGATTGTACTTATGACTATTGATGTTTCCATCACTTCCTAAGTTTTCATTGATGTTTTGGGTGAATATGTTTGGACGTCTGTTTGTAGGGCTGGACAGTTTTAAAAAATAGTGATTGTGAGGACTTGTTTTGTTTCTTAAGGTAAGTGCTGTGCAGCTATTTTAGTCTAACCTTTTTGTGTGCCGAAGTTTTTTAACATTAAGCAAGAAGAGAAATAGTGTTACGGTATATTTCAGTGACAACATCTTACCTTAGTTTTATCTTTAAGGAGAATTCAGAATTTTTATTATTTGTAGATGGCAGGGTTTTATACCAGGAAAATCAACTGAGGAGCTAGTAAGTGATTTAAATACGATTACCATGGCAAAATAAATCTATTTAATTTTCACATGCTTGTGAAATTTCCTTTAGATGAACTCTAATTTCATTCCACTGTGTTCAAAGAATATACTTAACTTTCAATCCCTTAAATTTATTGAGACTTAATTTACAGCCTAGCATATGGTCAGTCCTGGAGGATGTTCATGTGTACTCAAGAAGACTGTATATTCTTGTTGTTGGGTAGAGTGTTCTATAGATGCCTGTATGATCTAGTTGGTATATAGTTGTTAAAGTTTTCTGTTTACTTGGTGATCTTCTGCTTAGTTCTATCCATTATTGAAAGTGGGGAGTTGAAGTCTTCTCTTTTTTTTTTTTTTTTTTTTTTTTTTTTTTGCCCGCACCGTGCAGCATGTGGGATCTTAGTTCCCCAACCAGGGATCGAACCCGCACCCCCTGCAGTGGGAGTGCAGAGTCTTAACCACTGGACTGCCAGGGAAGGCCCTGAAATCTTTAACTATTATTGTTGGATTGTCTGTTTCTCTCTCCTCTGTCATTTTTTGCTTCATATGTTTTGAGGCTCTGTTAGGTTGTGCACATATATATATATATATATGCATATATATAATTGTCATATTTTCTTGATGAATGGACCCTTTTATTATTGTAAAATGTTCCTCTTTATCTTTAGTAATATTTTTTTGTCTTACAGTCTTTTTTTTCTGATGAACATATAGCCACTCCAGCTTTCTTACGGTTGCTGTTTTGCATGATGTGTATTTTTCCATCCTTTTACTTTCAACCAGTTTATATCCTTGAATCCAAGATCTGTCTCCAATTGACAGCATGTGGTTGGATCTTTCTTTTTTTCTTCTCTTTCTTTTTTTTAAAAAAAAATTTATTTATTTTGGCTACACTGGGTCTTAGTTGTGGCACGCGGGATCTTCGTTGTGACATGTGTGATCTTTTTAGTTGCAGCATGCGGGATCTTCTTTTAGTTGTGGCATGCGGACTCTTAGTTGTGGCATGCATGCAGGATTTAGTTCCCCCACCAGGGGTTGAACCCAGGCCCCCCCTGCATTGGGAATGCAGAGTCTTACCCACTAGACCACCATGGAAGTCCCTGGATCTTTCTTTTTAAATCCAGTCTATCTCTGTGTTTTGATTGGATTTTATGAGCCATTCACGTTTAATGTCATTATTGATATAGGTGGATTTACATTTGCCATTTTACTTTGTTTTCTATATCTCATGGCTTTTTTGTTCCTTTCTTCTTCCTTTACTGATTTCTTTTGCCTTAAGTGAATGTTTTCTAATGCATTTTAATTCCTTTTAATCATTTTTTCCACTATGTTTTTTGTTAATATTCTTTTAACAGATATATTGAGACATTCACATACCATACAACTCATCCATTTAAAGTGTACAATTCAATGGTTTTTGTCCTATCAATAATTTTTAAAAATTGTGTTGATATATATATATATATATATATATATATATATATATATATCACAAAACTTGCTACTTTAACCATTTTAAGTGTACAATTTAGTGGCATTATTTACATTCACAATGTTATACAACCATCACAACTATTTCCAAAACTTGTTCATCACCCCAAGCAGAAATTTTGTAACCGTTCTCCAATAATTCTTCATCTTCCTTTTCCCCCAGCCCCTGGTAACCTCTAATTTCTGTCTATGAATTTGCCTATTCTAGATATTCATATAAGTGGAACCATACAGTATTTGTCCTTTTGTATGTGGTTTAATTCACTTAGCATGGTGTTTTCAAGGCTTATCCATGTTGTAGCATGTATCAGAACTGTATTTCTTTTTATGACTGAAAAATATTCTTTTGTATGGATACACCACATTTTGTTCTTTCATTGGTTGATGGACATTTGGGTTGTTTCCACATTTTGGCTAGTATGATTAATGCTGCTGTAAACATTCGTGTACATGTTTTTGGTGTGGACGTATGTTATTTCTCTTGAATATGTACATAGGAGTGGAATGACTGGGTCATTTGTTAATTCTGTGTTTAACTTTTTGAGAAATTGCCAAACTGCTTTTCAAAGGGGCTGTACCATTTTGCGTTCTTGCTAACAGTGTATGAAGGTCCCACTTTCTCCACATCCTTGCCAACACTTGTTATCTGTTCTCCCCTTTTTTGGGTGGTAAAATGTACATAATGTAAAATTTACCATTTTAACTTCTGGTGTTTTTTTTTTGGCTGCACTGTGCTGCACGTGGGATCTTAATTCCCCAGCCAGGGATCGAACCCGTGCCCCCTGCATTGGGAGCTTGGAGGCTTAACCACTGGACTGCCAGGGAAGTCCCCTCATGGCATTTTTGTGGGTAGCATTGTTCCAGTTTTAAAGACCTGGAAAATGAGTGAGAGTAGTTGTTACTGGCCTTTAAGATAGGGTAGCTTGTAAGTGGCAGAGGTGGGATTTTGAATAAGAGTTATGTTTGAATCCAGAAGTTATTTTTACTTGCTCCATTCCTCTGTCTTGCTCTTAATCAACCTAGCACATTAAGGAAAAAGTATTCAATTCTTATGTGATGGTAGAGAGATGGCTGTTGAAAACAGCAGAATAGAGCAGAGTATGCTATGCTGAGACCTGCTGTACCTGGCCAGCAGCGTTGGAAATCTAAAAATATGGAGAACTTAGAGGTAGAAGAAACTGAGAAACCAAGAGACAGAAAGGTGAGAGTATATAAGGGATAGGGATGGCAAGCATCTTGAGGCTTTGCCGATGGAATACTGTGCAAGAAGCAGAAGGTGATTTAGTTCTGTGGTCTGAGAGAAAGGTATTTTGTTTGGGGAGAGGTTTCATTCAGACTGCCACCTTTTCCATTTACCTTAATGTTATTTTGTTGAAAGGGACAGTCCTTTAGTTATCCACAGAATGCTTTTGTCTAGAATAATTTGTCCTCTGATTTTTGCCAGATATTTTTGATTTGTCTGTGGATGGAGAGTTATTGGGATGCATGTAGATGGAACAGTGTTGAGCATAAACAAAACAACACGAGAATATAATTTTAAGATGTTTTAACTCAAATAATCTAACGTTAAAGGAGTGCAAAGCAAGAGAGCAGTTAGTGCTGTGTGTGTGTGTGTATGTGTATGTTTTTTATTGTGGGAAAAATATATAACCAATTTACAATTTTAACCATTATTAAGTATAGTTCAGTGGCATTAAGTGCATTAACGTTGTGCAACCATCACCACCATCCATCTCCAGAACTTTTCATCTTCCCAAACTGCAACTCTGTACCCATTAAACAATAATTCCCCATTTCCTGCTCTTCCCAACCCCTGGTAACCACCCTTCTACTTTCCTTCTCTGACTGTAGGTACCTCATATAAGTGGAGTCATGGAATATCTGCCCCTTTGTGACTGGTTTATTTCACTTAGCATTACATCCTCAAGGTTCATCCAAGTCAGAATTTCCTTCCTTTTTAACACTGAATACTATTACATTGTATGTATATACCAAATGTTGTTTATCCATTCATCCTTGGGTTGCTTCCCGGAAATAATTTTTGAAGAGCGATAGCATTGGTTTAGTGGACAAAGTAATAGAATTAATTTTTTAGACTTACTTTCTATCTGTGCTTTGGTCAAGTCACTTCTTAGAGCTGTGGTTTTCTAATTTATAGGAAAATGCCACATTCTATGTAAAGTGTAAGGATTTACTTTAAAAACACCACTTTAATTTTGGTGTGCCTCAGGGTTCGTCCCCCCTCCCCAACTTGCCCGACACTTGGGAATATATTATGCTATTTCTTCCCACCCCCCAAGATTGTGACCCCCTCACTTTCAGAAGGAAGTGTGTATTCGGGGGGCTCCCAGATGATGCTAATGAATCCGTCTCCCACTCTTGTGAACATTAGCGTTCTGTTCAAGACCCCCAAGTTCTCCTTCAATTCCTGACTTATAGAGTCAATTGTCTGGTGGATGTTTTCACCTCTGTTTCAGTGTGGAAAACTGTATTTGTCACTGCCATCACTGCTACCTACTATTCTCTACCCTCCCCTTTGAAAAGAAGTAGAAAGGAAAGGAAATTTGAGTCCAGGATTGTATAAGCCAAGAAAGCTCAGCTTCAAGGGAGGTGGGGGTAGTGGCAGCCAGTTGTGGCTAACGTTGAGAAGAGGGCAAGCAGGGTGAACGGCGAGGGGCAGTCATCTGATTATCAGTTAATTGTCAATTAGTAGAGCATTGATGATCTGTGAACCAGACCTCCCCCACCCCCAAATGTACATATTTACGAAGTTTTGCATGTAATTTTAGGGGCGTTAATCCTCAAACCCATCCACAGACCTCAGTTAAGACCCAGTGGCTTAAAACAGTTTTGATAGCTTAGATACAGCTAGATGATGAGAGAGAATGGAAGAAGTGAAAGGGAAGGGAGAAGCAGAGGCATTCTGTTTTAAGATTTGGGGGGAAAGGGAAGGACAGAGGTTGGTGATTTTTCATTTCAGTAACAAAGATTCAAGCATATTTATAGGCTAAGAACAAGGTTTCCAGGAAAAGATTGAGGGAGCATCATTCATTGGGGATCGTGAGCAGTGGGATCAAAAGAAAGAGATTGGAGCAGATTTGAAGTAGAGAGAATGAAGTTGAATTGGTTAGCTGATATTTTGAGTGGTAAGAAAAAAAAAATTTAAACAATTTGCCAGCCAACCCAAAGTGGCTGAAGAAAATGATAGGTGGGTTTTTCTGGGTTTTAAAATTGTCTACTTCACATAAAATTCTTTGTTAGTGTATGTAGGTTGTATAAAAATGGAAAACAAAAGTGAAAGGGAGGCTGTTCAGCCATGTTATCTTTTAATTGTTTTTCCACTTTATGTATTAAAGATTTTTCTGTTTTTAGCCTCCCTAGTACCCGATGTTATCAGTCTTAAGCTTTTTATTATGCCAATTTGGTAAGTGAAACAAAATCTTGTTAGAATGCCATCTCTGGGTTAAGTGATTATATTTAAGCTTGAAGTAAATACCATGGACTAAATGGAAGTGTGGTTGCCTTATAACCAAATATCTATAAATCAGTCAGCTGAGGTTCTCAATCTCGTGGTACATTAGAATCAGTCATGGGGGAGATTTTTTGAAAAGTACTGATGCCTAGGCTTAACTCCTGAATATTGTAATTTATTCAATCTGGAGAGGGGTTTGGACGTCGGTGTTTTTAAAAGCACTTTGGATGATTTTACTACACAGCTAAGAATATAGAATTGAGGGTTTGGTGGTATTCCTCTATACACCTTTGCCAGATTTCTGCAAAGAGGAATTCCATTGTTAAACAGTTTGGGTCTGTAGCCCTGTCATGGCCCTGGGAGTGCCTGTGGCCAAAACCTTCCCAAAAGGGGAGAGTCAAGGTCATTTGACAAAATAGGTCGTATTGGAGGAGTAGTATACAGTTAACAATCAGATTTTATTACTTGGTTTATGTCTTAAATACATTGTAGGAATGTGTATATTCAAGGCATTAGCAAATTGAAGACAGTTTTGCCACTCCATAATTGAATCGAAATGACAACTAAGTAAATACCTTGATAATGTCTTTGGAATCCCAGGAAGAAACTGAAATATTATAAGGCTATACTTGCATGTTTTCTTGACATAACTGCTGATGTACTGTTATCAGTTTATTAAGTTAAATATAGTATTAATGAAACGAGCTTTTCAGCTTTGTCCTCTCTCTCATTTATATAACCTGACTAGATTCACTGGTAATATTAAATTCGAACAATTCCTTAGTTCATGTTTTTTATGTCTAAAACAATGTGCTTTTTTTCTTCTACTTGTAGGTTATGCAATGGTCTCTGCAAGATGGTTTATTCTTGAATTGGAGCTTTTTAAGACTGACAAATGCTGGTACTTCATCTTCTATAAGTGGACTATAATTTCTTTTTTCAAGACAACTACATAAGCAGACAAAATTGCAAAGATCTGCCCTGTGTCGAGTATGACAGCCACGACTCGTGGCTCTCCTGTAGGAGGGAATGACAACCAGGGCCAGGCTCCTGATGGACAGTCTCAGCCCCCCCTCCAACAGAATCAGGTAGGACGTTTAAGATACTAGTTAAAGCTACATTGGTGTGTCTATTATGGGATATTAAATAATGGAGCATGTTCTGAATAATTTGTGAAGTAACCATAAAACTGTTATTTTAAGAAATATAAGCATAGGTCTTACACAGTAACAAGAAACTCAAGTGCTGTAGATGGTGATGCTTGGGTATGCAGGTCCCCCCCCCTTTTTATTTCCTGGTGTCTTATACTATCAATAATCATTAAAATCAAGTATTTAAGCCCTGTGTCAGTTCCAGAGCAAAGCATTAAATCATTTGATGTAGCCTATGGTTAGAGTATGGACTCAAGTCATATTGCTTGTGTTCAAATTTTACCTTTGCACCATGCTAGCTTTGTGACTTTGGGTAAATTATATGACCTTTACGCCTCAGTTTTTTAGCTATAAAATAAGGATAACAATAGTATAACTACTTCGTAGGATCATTAAGAGGATCAAATGAAATAATGTTTGCAAAGAGCTTAAAATAGATTTTGGTATCTAGATTTTTATGCTGGCCTCAAAACTCATAATATTCTTTCTTCTTCTATTCTCTGGATGAATTTATGTAAGACTTCAGTTATTTCTTCATTAATTATTTAGATTTTACTGGTGAAACCATCTGGCCTGGGGCTTTATTTGTGGAAAGGTTGTAATTGCAGATCCAACTTTTTTTTAAAATAGGGGAATTTTCTGATTTTTTTTTTTTTTTTTTTTTTTTGGTGGCTTTTGGTAATGTGTTTTTCAAGGAATTTGTCCACTTCATCTAGATTGTCAAATTATTGGAGTAAAACTTTATAATATCCTTTTTTATTCTTTTTAATGTCTTAGGGTCTGTGGTAACATCTCCTTTTTCATCTCTGATACTGCTAATTTGTATTCTCCTGATTACTCTTTCCTAAAGGATTTATCAATTTCATCAAACCTTCCCCAAAACCAGTTTTTGGCTTTAACTCTCTCCGCCCTCCCCACTTACATGCTTTTAACTCTTATTTCTTGTTCCCTTTACTTCTTTTGGGTTTGGATTGCTGCTCTTTTTCTCATTTCTTGAAATGTAAGTTTAGATAATTAATTTTCAGCCTTCTATTGTATGCAGTTTTATACTGGGACATATTAAACCAAATAAGACAAACATTAAAACTTGTGATATGCAGCTCAAACAGTACTTAGAGGTGAATTTGTAGCTGAGGTGCATGCATGTGAATCACAGACTTGCTGCTTACAGTTGGTACATGTTTGTGTAGAATTCTGTATGGATAAGTTTTTAGGCAAAAGTACTGTTATTGTAGAGTACCTACATTTGTCATTTGTGGTTAAGTTCTTATTGTCCAGCTATTATAGATTACGTATTCTCTCTATTACAGGTATGATAGGAAAGAACTGCATGTGTGTGTGTGTGTGCACGTGCGCTGGTGCACTTTCCCTCCCTCCCCCCTTCCCCCCTTTCATCCTCTCCCTCTGCCATTTTAGAGAAGTGAGCAAGTCAGGTTTTAATGTTTTTTTTCCAAATAAATGTCAACTTTATTCCTTTTTCCTCCCAGTTCCCACTTTTAGGACATGTAATACTTAAGTATATGGTCACAAGTCTTGGACAGAGTCGTTAAGTCTTTCCTGTGTCATAAATTTGTTAGCCAGTACTCATGTTTCTTTAAACATAGTCTAAAGTTTATGTTGGATGCCAGAGATTTACATTTTTAAACCAGGAGCTTGTAGTTTGAGTTCCAGTATCTTTTGCTCTCTCTTTTCTGTTTCATACCTGCATCGTGCATGGACTTTTAACTTCTTCTGCAGTGTTTGTGGTTTGCATGGCTTTAGACAGAAATTAAATCTCTAACCTTACTTTTATTTTAAGGTGTACTTGATAATTCTAAGAGCTCTTGGGTTTGTGATACTCAGCTTAATATTATGTATCTGCATCATGTCCTCTTCCTTTAAATAGCTCTTTACATTTTTGAGGATGAATGATAATTAAAACAAAGGAACAAACAAATTGTATTTTTTTTGGGGGGGCCGCACCACTCGGCTTGTGGGAACTTAGTTCCCCAACCAGGGATTGAACCCGGGCCCTCAGTGAGAGCACGGAGTCCTAACCACTGGACCACCAGGAAATTCCCACAAATTGCATTCTTAACTATCTGTAGAATCCCTCTTTCACTTTCTTATTCTTTACTTTTTAATGTTAGGATTTTAGTTATTTCAGAAGAAGATTTGACACTTACTGGACCAAGAGGAAGCAACCATAGCATTCATTAATCACTACCCAGCTTATGGCTTACTTTGAAAATGCTTTTTTCATATTGGCATAAAGGGAATTTCTAAAACCAATCAGATTTTTCACTTAATCTATAATAGTTTTTAAAAGGGTGTTCCCATAGGAGAGAATTTTAGGCTCTAGTATATACAATAAAGCTCAGTGATAAATGAAACAGCCTTGGCAAAAGGCCCTATGGGATGAACACTCTTGGGAGATGTTCATGGGAGGGTGCAGACTTTCTGGAATGGAATTTAGTAAAATATATGTCAGTAGCCCTAAAAGAAATAATTTATACTGTTGTTGTAGTAATTATATTTCCAGCGTTCTGTCCTAAGGAAAAATTGAAGTTCAACACAAAGATTTATATATAAAAGATTCAGTATAGTTTTGTTTTATGTTAGCAATAAAAATTGCAGAATGCTAAATGTCCCTTAATTTTGTTTAATTAATTTAATACTATGTGGCCATTAATCAGCTCTTTAAAAAAGATTGTTTATGATGTGGGAAAATACTCAAATGTTGAATGGAAAAGGACACAGACTTAAGCAAGTATAATCCCAATTTTATTGAAAATTTATACATATATATAGACAGGATTTGGGGGGGGGTCACATAGAAGAAAAATTGCAAGGAAATAATTGAAAATGTCATTGGTGCTTATCTGTTGGTGTGGTATTGCAGGTATTTTAATTGTTATTTTTGTCTAGGATTTCTGTGAGCATGTATATAATACATATATACTAGGGGAAATGGGCCTTTTTAAAAAGTAATGAAGCAGACTTCCTAAGTTACATACTTGAGATGCAAATATTTCTGTTGGGCTTTTAAAACTTGAATTCTGTTCTGTAGATTTTTGCCTTGAAACTAGCCCTATAGCACCTACATAGTGTTCGCCATCTTAAGTAAAAGTTTGCTGTTTACTTGCAAATTGGCTCTATGAGTTCATACATAAACTTTGTAAGTAGAATATATTAATGGTGGTATACCCACCTGTCTTCAATACAAGTACTTATTTATGCATCTGTTCAATAAATGCTAAAATGATAGGGAAAGGGGCCTTCTTCTCTAAAAGGGCCGTCAACCTACAGTAGGTAGAAAATTCAAGAATATACGAGTAAAAGTCAGCTTAAAATTTAGATTAGTCTCAATTTGAAAGAGAAAAATACCATCTGCTTTCAAAATTATTAAGGGTCATAAAAGTTCATTCACTTAATTGTGGAAATATTGTACACAGCTAAAATATGGGGGGAAAGAAAAAGAAGCACTAAGAATGAAGAATGAAAGAATAAAATTAGCCTTATTAGTTGAAAATGATGTGACTTATTTAGAAACCACAATGAAGTTTTAATTGTTTGGATAATAGTTGGAGACTAGGGGAATTGTGGAATAAAATTTATTTTTTCTCTTCAAAATGAAAAATAAATGTTATGTCAGAAACTTTTTAATCTGCAAAATGTGTACGATAATTTCTATCATGAAGGGCTCATATAATGGGAAATGTAGGCGGAGAAGCAGCATACACTGTGGATAAGAACTCAAACTTTAGAATTAGACCTGGATTCAGATCCTGACCACAGAATTGGAGCTGTGTGACCTAGGGCTAATTACTTATTGTCTGAGTTTGTTTTTTTCATCTGTTAAGTGGCAGAAGAATACTTCCTTAGGCTGTTGAGGATTAAATGAAATTATTTTAAATCATAGTAGCACAGAGACTGCCTGAAACATCATAAACTTACAATGATCATATCTTCTTTAAAAGTTTACATTATTTCCCCCTAATCTGTGTTGGTGTTTGAATTTAATTAAGACTTCATCGCCTGATTCTTCCAATGAAAATTCCCCGGCAACTCCCCCAGATGAACAAGGTCAAGTTGATGCCCCACCACAGCTTGAAGATGAGGAACCTGCATTTCCACATACTGACCTGGCAAAGTTGGATGACATGATCAATAGGTGAGTTGATTTTGTTTTGCTTTTTAATGTGTCTCATACAGAGGAAAAACAAAAGTATTTCAGCACAGTGATTAGTACTAAGAAAAGAGAAAGAGTGGATAGGAATATCCCAGTAACCATACTGCCTCCTTAAATAGCCTTAACATCTTAGTCATTGCCACGTACTTTGCAACCCATGGTTCTTAATGGATTTAAAAAATGAAAGGAAGTAACAGTGTCAGTAAAGTGTTCAGATTACTGATGATCACCCTAGCTGGTGTGTTACTGAAGTAGAACCGTATGTGTGATTTCCCGTTTTTTTTTTCTTATTGGCATGTGGGTTACTGGATGACTTTAATACTTCTTGCATGGCCCTGAGGTAAACCAGGTCATAAGAAGATTGAGATCCTCAGAGCCTGCCCCCTTGTGAACCCTTGATTAGTTTGAGACATTTAACCATCTCAGCTATTTGTTTCTCCTGATCTTCATCTCAGGGGAGTGGTTCAGAGTATACATTTTCATACTCATAGCACAAACATTCACCCACACCCACCTCCCCGCCCCACGCTTTGATTATTTGGAGTAAGACTCTTGAGAGAGTGAAAGCTTAAGCTTGTGTGTATGGGAAGGAAAAGATTTAAAGAAGATATGGGAAGAACGTTTCAGGGAACCATCCTGCATGTTTGTGGTCTTCACCAGGCTGTGAGCTCAACAAGTGAGTCCTAGGGAGGTGTGACACATCCCTCCAACCCCCCAAAAGAAGAGTAAGGAAAATACACTTATAGGCACTTACTTGCCTTAGTAAGTTTCTTTTTTTTTTTTTTTTAAACTTTGGGTTTATTTATTTATGTATGTATGTATGTATTTATTTATGGCTGTGTCAGGTCTTCGTTTCTGTGCGAGGGCTTTCTCTAGTTGCGGCAAGTGGGGGCCACTCTTCATCGCGGTGCGCGGGCCTCTCATTATCGCGGCCTCTCTAGTTGTGGAGCACAGGCTCCAGACGCGCAGGCTCAGTAATCGTGGCTCACGGGCCTAGCTGCTCCGCGGCATGTGGGATCTTCCCAGACCAGGGCTAGAACCCATGTCCCCTGCATTGGCAGGCAGATTCTCAACCACTGCACCACCAGGGAAGCCCCAGTAAGTTTACTTTTTAAAAATCAGTTAACACCATTACATATATAATGTCAGGGGAAATAGAAACCCTTTGCGTTTTTAAAAAAACATTCTGATTACATAAGTAATATAATGTAAGTACATCTTGTTAAACATAGAAATATATTATGTCAATAATGTTCTTTGTAATTTCCTCCGTAGATACACACCTCCCAACCAAAAGTTACTACTAACAATAAGGTGTACATTCTTCCAGGTTGTCTTTGTGTTTATTATCATATGTGCTGCTTTCTGTACAAATACGGAATTCTTAATATAATATCATTTTATAACTTGTTTTCCTCACTTCATTTATTTTAAATATTTTTCCTATTAATAAATATACATTTAACTCATTGTTTTTAAAGGTATATTTGAAAGAACACATTAAATGTCATTCTTCTGGCAGATGCCTATAGTAATGGTATATAATGAATTAGTCAAACAAACAAACAGTTGTATAAAGTTGTAATGTCCCTGCCCATTCTCTGTAGCAGAGTTATGATAGCAAAAAGTTGTACTGTTGCTTTTCAATTTTTGTCTGGTGGTTGCTGACGATAAAGTGTACTTCTTATGCTCACTCAAGGGCAAAGTTGCATGTTAGCAAATCTGCAGGGGGAGAGAAACACAAGTGATGTTTTTTTATGTAAATAAAAACAATGAGAAAGGGTGGTATACATTTGTTTCTAATAGATTATGTGGTCATGGAGCACTTTTTATCAAAATGGGGGTTTTTGGAGCACTGGGTAAGTTGGGTGGTAGTGAGGAATGAAGGGGTAGGAAGAGGATGGACTCCCATATGGTTGGGCCGCTGGCACTGGGAGCAGAGAAAGCACCACCTGGGTGTCTGCTGCATCGTTGTTTGAGGGAGGAGGGTGCCTGTGGAGGCATAAAGACTTGGAGACCTGCGTCTAACTTAACCTTCAGGAAAAAGTTGATGAGGCAGAAATTAGTCATTTGCCACCTAGATATTTTCTTCTTTGTGAGGAAGTGGATGACAACTAAGAGGTTCATCATGTCTCCTTTAACCTGAAGCCTGAAAGAGCACTTTCCTATGAACTCTAACAATAGGTATCCATTTACATGATACTTGATTATTATAGTAGTTTTATATTCTAGTGATACTTGATTATTATAGTAGTTTTATATTCTGTGTTATTAAAATAATTTTATTTTCCCCCTTCTCTCATTGCTATATCTTTTGTTTGACAGTTCCTTAAAAAATTGTTGTTTGTAGAGACAACAGATGATGCTTAGTCCCACAAAGCAGACGTTCTGCCAACCTTGTGGTTTTAATATTTTAGTTTCATTTTAATATTTTCATGGTGAGCTGAGTAGTTGTAATTAGTAACTCATTTATAGTGCCTCTTTCAGTGTTCAACCAATAAACATCTTTTTATATTATTAAAACCCTTAGGCCTCGATGGGTGGTTCCAGTTTTGCCGAAAGGGGAATTAGAAGTGCTTTTAGAAGCTGCTATTGATCTTAGTAAAAAAGGTAAGTTTAAATGGTCTTACGCTTTCCATAATGTATGCTACTAGCTAATAGTTTCACTTCATGCCTGAAGACTTTTTCTGTGTATTCCTAGACTAGAACATTTAACTAAGTTTTCTTGCTATGGCTTATGATTTGTCCCTAGAGCAAGGGTTCATATCCTTTGGACAGCCTTCAAGGATGTTTGTGAACTCTCTGAAGTTATACATAAAATTTGTATATATTCATATTTAAACTGTCTAGCTTATGTGTTGATTATTCTTTAATACACAGAAAAGGTTTGGATTTTCTCTAAAAGAAAAAAAAGACCGAAAGATGAGGTCCTGTGTTTTTTAAAAAAAATAACCCAATAAAAAGGAGTCATGCTGTTATTCTTGTCTAGAAGTAAAAGCTTAATTTTGGAATTATTATTTTTTTCAGTGACTAGTTTTCTTTAGGTGCAATTGAATTCTCTTAGTAAAGGGCTACTATTGTAATATCTACTCATCTTTAAGGCATTGGAGATTAAAATAAACAGCAGTAACATTTCAATTTCTGAAATAGGGTAGCCATGGATGTGTTCTAATTATCAATAGGAATTATCACAATTGAAATTAAATGTTGTAAAAATTATTGTCTTTAGTACCTTGCTTAAGTCTGTCTCATTCCACGGCAAGGGTAAAATTTCCTTTGTCTTAGAGTAATTACCCTCCTTCATTTAAGGAACGTGTCTTTACACCTTATTAATCTTAGAAAACCAATCTAATGAGCTATGAAAATGCATTATCAGATTACCATTGTTTTCACCACTCAAATTTCTTTTGTTCATTTACACATTTACTCATCAGTTCAGCAAATTTTTGAAGACTTCTGTCCTAGACATGTTTTAGGTCCTGACTGTACAATGATAGGTAAAAACACACAGTGGTATTTCATTTAATATCATTGACATTCATTGGACATGCAATCCCCTCCTCCTCCCCATATTTCTTTGGGACCATGGTTTATTTTAATTTTAGACAAGGTTCAGATTTTTTAAACTACAGTACTGGGCTTAAATGTCATGTCTTTTGTACATCCAAAATTGTATAATACTCTTATGTTCAAATTGAATGGCTTTTCATTTTGTCATCAAGAGTTAAAGATTATTTTGTGTGTCTGGGGGCACGTAGCTCTGCTGCCTTTCTGAAATCCGGTGAAATTAAAAGAGATATAAAGAAGCGTAGATGTTGAGCCAGTGGAAGAGACTAATACGAAAGATGATAATTTATCTTTAATCGATTAAACTCTTCTGGAGAATAGTAGAATAGTATTTGATGTCAAATGGATAATGTACAACCAAAATGAGATTTTAAAAATAGTTGAGAAACATCATTTTTTAAAAAATTTTTATTAATTTTATTTATTTTTGTCTGTGTTGGGTCTTCATTGCTGCGCACGGGCTTTCTCTAGTTGTGGTGAGCGGGGGCTACTCTTCATTGCGGTGCACAGGCTTCTCGTTGCGGTGGCTTCTCTTGTTGTGGAGCACGGGCTCTAGGCGTGCGAGCTTCAGTAGTTGTGGCACATGGGCTCAGTAGTTGTGGTGCACGGGATTAGTTGCTCCGTGGCATGTGGGAACTTCCCGGACCAGGGCTTGTACCCATGTCCCCTGCATTGGCAGGCGGATTCTTAACCACTGCGCCACCAGGGAAGTCCCCGAGAAACGTCATTTTAAAAATTTTAAGATTTGTTGTCAGAGAGTAAAATACTGTGAAGTATATTTAAATCCCCTATCACATGGTACTCATAACCATTTTGTATTTAAGGTCAGTCCAGTGTCATAATTTGAAATAGTTTCGATTCATCTTAATATTACTTGTATTAATGTACTTTTATACAGTTAAGTATTTTTGAAATTCATTGAAGATTATTTTTGTTTCTGAATCTGTTACCTTTTTGACCTCTTATACATAATGCTGTGAGTTTTTTTCCAAAGCTAGTCGGCATTTGTTAGCTGTATTTTACAGTTATTACTTTTTATCATATAATTGGACATTGTAAGGCAACCAGAGAAATATTTTGTTTACATTAATTTTTCTCTCCTTTTCTTAGGCCTTGATGTTAAAAGTGAAGCATGTCAGCGATTTTTTCGAGATGGGCTAACAATATCTTTCACTAAAATCCTTACAGACGAGGCAGTGAGTGGCTGGAAGTTTGAAATTCATGTGAGTCTTTCATTTGAATTTTAAAAATCAGATTTATATAGTGATGAGTGTGTTTTCTTATATAGTATATTTGGTTATATATTTGATCCATTAATTAAAGGATTTTAAAATGAGAAACTTTAAAAATACTTTTTATTAGTTATGATTTCTGTTGAAAGAAGCATGATCATTTAGAATGAGTGTGAGATTTAGAGTTAGAAAACATTGGTTTAATCTGTCTCCTTGGTTCTCAAGTGCCTTGTGACTTTTGACAAGTGACCATATTTCACTGAAAATATGACAGTTGTGAAATGCACCACTCACTTACTTTATGTACCACTGAGGAAGGAAAACACCCAAGATGGGGAATCTATTATCTGAGACACAAAGGGTCAATGCAGAGAAATAAACTTAACATACAGAAAGAAACACCAAAGAAACCTGCACATTTCAACTTTGGCACCTGGTAGAGGGGGGAAAAAATCTCTTAAAAACTTAAACCACAAGCCAGTATTCAAACCATTTTGAAGGCTGAATTCAAATCAGAGTTGTGGTACAAAAAATATCAAATGGGGAACTTAAAGTGGTCTCAGGTTGGTGGTGTCCCCAGATGACTGGCAGAAACCAAGACAAATCTCTACAAATACCTTCAGTCTAGGTAAATGCACTATGCATTGATTATGTGATACAATCAGATTCCAGAGATCTTAAAAAGTGAAAAGAAATGTGCATTTTTAGATTGAAGTACCATAATTACTCCAAGTCTCTGTTCTTGTTTATAATATGGAAATATGGTTATAAATTGTGAAACAGGGCATATTTTTATGCCCTGTGAACTATTTCTCAAATATAACCATAGCATAAAAATACCAACATCTTCTAATTCAACATGTAAGTTTTTAAGTATAGAATGGAAACTTTGGGAGTGGTATCAGACTTTTTTTTTTTTTAAAGGAATTCCTTTATTTTTATTATTTATTTATTTTTAGCTGTGTTGGGTCTTCGTTTCTGTGCAAGGGCTTTCTCTAGTTGTGGCAAGCGGGGGCCACGCCTCACCGCGGTGCGCGGGCCTATCACTTGCCGCGGCCTCTCTTGTTGCGGAGCACAGGCTCCAGACGCACAGGCTCAGTAGTTGTGGCTCACGGGCCTAGTTGCTCCGCGGCATGTGGGATCTTCCCAGACCAGGGCTCGAACCCGTGTCCCCTGCATTGGCAGGCAGATTCTCAACCACTGCGCCACCAGGGAAGCCCCAGACTTTTGCATTGAGGCGTAGATAGCAAACCTACTCCGTCTGGGATATTTGATGATACATTGTTTAGATTTTAGAATTGTTGCCTCTAGTCGGAAAATTGCATAGAGAAAGCAGTGGTAATTTGCATCTTGTCTGGGGACATGGAGCAGTGCCTACTTCATTTTGTAAGTCATTGCAAATAGCTTTTGAAAGTAGGTACTATATAAATTATAAAGTAAATGCTAATTTCTTTTTTGATACATCAATTTGATCCCAATATTAGTAAAATTAAACATAACTCAAATGATCGGTATAGCACAGTTGAGAGGTCATTATTAAGATATAATTAATCAAGATCGGAAGATATTTCTGTTCGGAATGGTTTGATCTCATTAATTATTCTTTATATAACAGAGGTGTATTATCAACAATACTCATCGCCTGGTGGAGCTATGTGTGGCCAAGTTGTCCCAAGACTGGTTTCCACTTCTAGAACTTCTCTCCATGGCCTTAAATCCTCATTGCAAATTCCATATCTACAATGGTACACGTCCATGTGAATCCGTTTCCTCAAATGTTCAGTTGCCTGAAGATGAACTCTTTGCTCGTTCTCCAGACCCTCGATCACCAAAAGTGTGTTGGTTTTCTTATTTTCAAAGTTAAATATTACAGTTGTTTTGCTCTGCTATAGAACTTTAAATGATCTGAACCTACTGTTAACATGGAGGAGGGTAATTTCACATTGCTCTTAAAGGGATTTTGCATTATTTTGTAATTTTTTTTCTTTTTAATTTAAAAATATTTTTGGCTTTCTCCATGTAGTTAGTCCCCATTGTCTTCTGCCCAGCCTCTTGGGAAATAGTCATAATTTGGGTTGGTATGAAACAGAGCATATTTTTCCTTTTAAATAAGAGTAGAGTAGGAGATTACGTCTTTGACCAAGGCCTGGCTAATGTGTCATAAAACTATAGAAATTACAAATGAAAGCAAAATAGCAAAACTTACAAATATCAATGAAATATATATAGCATACATAAACATAAAAGTTCTCCAATGTAAATTTTCTATGCCAGCATAAACAGAATGTACATTAAAAAATGTATCCCTAAGCTGTACTTCTTTTAATAAATATTCAATAATTAACCATATATAATTTTTAAATTTTAGAATTTAGGAAGACTTTTTAAATATTGATGACCTTATTTTTTTTAAAAAAACAGGAAAATTTGAATATATATATATATATAGTTTGGTTTATTCTGTTAAAAGTGGAAATCATCAAAAGTTATTGAACTTAGAGCTGAGAGTTTCTGGTATTTCCCAAGGTTCCTGTTCTTGCCACTTCAGACTTTTTTTGTTTGAGTAAATCAAATTAATATTTAAATAATGGCAATCTCTAAAATATACCTGTATTTTTAAAAAAATTTTACTTAATTTTTTGCTCTATAGGTCAATAGTAATCTGTAAGAGTCTCGATGGGAACAAGTTGATTTAGGATGGCTTCTGGTTGAAGACATTTTTATATATCTTTCTTTGAAGCCTAGCTTTTCTTGAGTATTACTAATTTTTGAGTATTCCTAATTGCGTAAGTGTACATTGCAGCTGAAAACATGAGATTAGCTTTAGACTTTCTTTGTGCACATATATATACTGTGTTATATATACATAACTGTTGAGTTTATCAGCCTAGTTGTCTCATTCCAGTTACTGGAGAAATAAAAATACATTACATAATAAGTATGTACTTTCTTAGAATTGCTGAATGCCAAAAGGGAGCTGGTGAATTAAATGCTCAGATTTTTAATTTCTTTTTAAATAGCTTAATGATTTATTGCAAAATGAGCATCCATGTAACCCACTCAGGTCAAGAAATGGTCAAGAAATAGTACATTGTCACTCCCCGGAGGCCCCCTTCCACACTCCCTCCCAATCATTGCCCCCTCCGGCCTTCCTAACTTTAAGTAATGTCCTGACTAATAAAATCATTTCCTTGCTTTTCTTTATAGCTGGACTCAAGCACATGTCCATAATCCCGGTAGTTTAGTTTTGTCTATTTAAAATACCTTATGAAAATTAAATTGACATAAATTCTTTTGTATCTGACTTTATCTCAACAGATTTCTTTGTAAGAATCAGAGTTTTAATTGTTTTGATTTAGCCTTTTAAGACCAAATAAAAAGGAAAACATTATAATGAACTTACATAGAAATACGGTAGTTGATTTATTTGAGAATTTAATTGATTTAGAGTCTCATAAAAATCATATCAGAACTACCATAGTGTCTCTTTAAAGCAGTTACCTTTTACTTAGTGTTTTCCCGTTGTCCTGAACACTGCTTTTTGTTTTTTTTTGAATAGCTGTAGAAACTACTTTTGCTTAAGACTTAAGTAGAGAAAGTGCCCCTTTGTCCCCCTCTTGTTTTTCTTCCTTCAGTGACTTCCAAAATGTGGCCTTTTAGAAGAGGGCAAGGAATTAAAGGTTGTCTTAAGTACATGACTTTTTAGATACATTTGATTCTTTTATCTATCTAAGCTTTTGATTCCTTTTTAATTTGCCTATCCCAGCTGCACTGTACTTGTGAGTTACTTGCTATCCCTTAGAGAAGAGGTTGAAAGATAATTCTTACTATTGTATTGTGGTACCTCTAAGATGAGAACTGGGTGTATTCACATGAGTCAGCACAAAGCATCAACCAGCATGTTCTAGTTAGGAACAAAAAATAGAATACCAGGGATTAGTTTTTAATGGATAGGTCACTCTTTGGCTTTAAGATTATTGTATTTCTAGGGTGTTTGTAGTTATTCACAACTACAACAAAAAATAAATTCAAACAGTATCTTAGGTTACCAAATACCTTTTTTTTTAGAGTCTTTTTACCCCCTTAAATTTTTTAAAATAGACCTTCAGATAATAAGGTATTCTCATATGGTGGGATCTCTGAGATAGAAGCGTGGCTTCTAATTCCTGTTCACCAGCTATATCGTTACAAACAAACAGCTGTGCCCTAGTGATCTATACTACTATTTATGCTTTTCTCACAGACAGGATTACTGTGAACAATATGCAATATTTTGTGTCTTTTTTCAAAGATGGTTTTACATAATAATTTTCTTTTATTGAATTTCCTGTTTCTAGTATGTTTCAATCAAGAAATTACTTCAGATAGCATTTCCCTCCCCCCAAAAGCAGGAAGTTAACTTTTTTATTAACTGTATTGTTGCAGGGTTGGCTCGTGGATCTTCTCAACAAATTCGGCACTTTAAATGGGTTTCAGATTTTGCATGATCGTTTTATTAATGGATCAGCATTAAATGTTCAAATAATTGCAGCCCTTATTAAGTAAGTTATGTTTTAAAATTAATCTTCAGTGCATTATAGAAATTGCTACTTAATTGCTTGATAAAAATTGTTTCTTTTTTCAAATGTGGTTTCTTCTCTTTAGCTGGTAACTTGGATTTTTTATTTTTTTTAACGGAAATTACTCTGGTTTATTTTATTTTTATTTTTTATTTTTTATTATTATTTTTTTAAAATATTTATTTGGCTGTGCCGGGTCTTTGTTGCGGCACGCGGGATCTTTGGTTGCAGCATGCGGGCTCTTAGTTGCAGCATGCAGGATCTAGTTCCCCAATCAGGCATTGAACCCGCACTCCCTGCATTGGGAGTGCGGAGTCTTAACCACTGGACCACCAGGGAAGTCCCCGGATTGTTTTAAAGTAATAGGTACAGTCTGAGTTCAGTCCTAGTTGAATTGTAAGAAATTGAATATTAAAAGAGATTTTTGTCTTTCTTGTTTCAGACCATTTGGACAATGCTATGAGTTTCTCACTCTTCATACGGTGAAAAAGTACTTCCTTCCAGTAATAGAAATGGTTCCACAGTTTTTAGAAAACTTAACTGATGAAGAACTGAAAAAAGAAGCAAAGAATGAAGCCAAAAATGATGCTCTTTCAATGATTATTAAATCCTTGAAAAATTTAGCTTCAAGGGTTCCAGGACAAGAAGAAACTGTAAAAAATTTAGAAATATTTAGGTTAAAAATGATACTTAGGTAAGATATTTACCTCTTGAAATAATTACTTATGTGAATGTTTAGAATCGTATTTAGCACTGAATTTCTCTTACAGATTATTGCAAATTTCTTCTTTTAATGGAAAGATGAATGCACTTAATGAAGTTAATAAGGTGATATCTAGTGTATCGTACTACACTCATCGGCATGGTAATCCTGAGGAGGAAGAATGGCTCACAGCTGAACGAATGGCAGTAAGTCCTTTGATTCTACTTTCATGAATAATAATCTATCTAAGGCAAAAATCAGAATAGCTCTACTTAAAGTTAGTAATATTAACATTTTAAAGAAAACTTTGAAATTGGGAGGTGTTTGGATTGATTCACAACTCTGTTAATCCTGAGAACTTTTTGTGATAACATGGTTTATTATTTGGTATATTTGGTGATATATAATTGTTTGATGATAATGGATAGCTTAGCACATCTTTGATAAGCTTACTGCTGAATGTAGGTGTTCTGAAGTAATTATTAGCTTGTCGGGTGGGGGTTGAAATTGAGTAAATAAAGGTGATTTGGGGAATAGATTGGGTAGTATCTGGTAGCTATTGAATGAAGTGGCCTATTCATTTGACGAATTCCACTTAAAGATTTTAAAATAGGAAATATAATTATTAGAATAAGATACACATGAGTTAATGTTTTGTTATCATTGTAAGGACTTCGCTTAAGCACTTATATTTACATCATTTTGATGTTGAAAGTTTAGGAAACTTTATTTACCCTAGGTAATTTGCATATATTATAGTTTAAAAATGAATAAGAGGGCTTCCCTGGTGGTGCAGTGGTTGAGAATCTGCCTGCTAATGCAGGGGACATGGGTTCGAGCCCTGGTCTGGGAAGATCCCACATGCCGTGGAGCAACTAGGCCCGTGAGCCACAACTACTGAGCCTGTGCGTCTGGAGCCTGTGCTCCGCAACAAGAGAGGCCACGATAGTGAGAGGCCCGCGCACTGCGATGAAGAGTGGCCCCCACTTGCCGCAGCTAGAGAAAGCCCTAGCACAGAAACGAAGACCCAACATAGCAGTCAGTCAATCAATCAATCAATAAATAAATCTTTTTTTAAAAAACCCAAAAAAACCCTTGACATAAGTGAATCCATTTTTTAAAAAAATGAATAAGAATGCTACTTAAATATTGGTTGAATAACTTCAGCGCATACTGTCTGACAGTACTGAGGAGACATCTGTAAAAGAACTGTCCTTGACCTCAAGGAGGCCTCAGTTTAATAGGGAAAACAGTGATTAGAATGTGATAAAAGGTATGTGGAGGATGCCTAGACACATTGGCCCTGTGTTAGGGGTCAGGTGGTAGTCATCTAGTTTTGTGTATCTGGTTTGTCTGTTCACCTTGTGGAAAGTCGAGCACAGAGCTGCTCAGTGTGGTCTGAGGTCTGGTTCTGGTCCTTGAGCTGTTGCCAAGGCTAGATGAATATGGCAGATGGCATTGAGTGTTTAGAAACTTCTGTAGCAATTTGATATTGCCACATTTTAATTGTATTCTACAAAAATACCTGTCTGTAATAGATTAGAAGTAAAAAAGGACCTTTACCAGCTGAGAAGTGTACTTCTTTTCTCTAGCACATTTTGGGGCTAAATACTTTTTATTCTCATTAAATTGAATAGTGTAAAATCATACAGTGTGGTCTGTTACCTTTGTATTGTATCATGAGTTTTCTTTTGTTGATTTAAATATTAAATAAATACCTGTCAAGCAATATAGCATAGTGTTAGAGAAACACAGACTTGGGAAGCTTTCAGCCTTGATTCAGATTCTGGTTCCAACACTTCTGAGCCTGTTTACTTTTCTGTAATAGGGTAATACAGCCCTCATTAGGATTGTTTAGAAGATTAAAAAGCTAATGGATAAGCAATAATAGTGTAATTGGTTAATAAATAAAAGTAAAAAAAAAAGTACCTTTTCACCCAAATCAAAACTGGTATAAAAAAATCTAAAGATCCTAAAATGGGTCCTATAACCCACCATACCTAAACCATGGTGATCGCTACATTTATTTATTTATTTATTTATTTTAAAATTTATTTTATTTATTTATTTTTGGCTGCGTTGGGTCTTCGTTGCTGTGCACAGGCTTTCTCTAGTTGTGGCGAGCAGGGGCTACTCTTTGTTGCGGTGCGTGGGCTTCTCATTGCAGTGGCTTCTCTTGTTGCGGAGCACCGGCTCTAGGTGAGCAGGCTTCAGTAGTTGTGGCTCGTGGGCTCTAGAGCACAGGCTCAGTAGTTGTGGCGCACGGGCTTAGTTGCTCCAAGGCATGTGGGATCTTCCCGGACCAGGGATTGAACCCGTGTCCCCTGCATTGGCAGGCGGATTCTTAACCACTGCGCCACCAGGGAAGCCCAATTGCTACATTTAAATAATAATTTTCTGAGTAAATGCTGGAGTAAAATCTTTTTAATGATTTCACTGTTTCTAATTATGAAAACATTTCTGTATGTGCAAAGTTAAGTTCCATGAAATTATTGTGATTTTTCATAATTCTGTATCAAAAGAACACATAACCATGTTACATTAGTGCATTATATTTTGAGTTTTTAAATTCCTCCTAATGTTTAAAAGCGTGAACAAGGGACTTCCCTGGTGGTTCAGTGGGCAAGACTGTGCTCCCAATTCAGGGGGCCCTGGTTCGATCCCTGGTTGGGGAACTAAATCCCACATGCATGCTGCAACTAAAAAAAAAGAAAGAAAGAAAATAAACCCTGGAAGCTAAAAGTGTGAACAATACTTTATGTATATATTTTTAGAAGCTTTGAAACAAGTGTTTGAATTCTATTTAGGAGTGGATACAGCAGAACAATATTTTATCCATAGTCTTGCGAGATAGTCTTCATCAACCACAGTATGTAGAAAAGCTAGAGAAGATTCTTCGTTTTGTCATCAAAGAAAAGGCCCTGACCTTACAAGATCTTGATAATATCTGGGCAGCGCAGGTAAGGAATTTAAGATGGTGGCTCTTTGGTTTGTAAAAGAAATGTACTAAAAACTAAAGAAATGGTAGTAGTTGTAGTTAAATGGGATGAAGACTTACACTGTTTGACTTTCAGTATAAGTAAATGCTTATTGTTTACAGAAGTCCTGTCAAGAATCCTTTTGAGATGGCCAGTAATATTTTTAAAATAAAAATATTCCAACATCTACTGTATGTATTTGGTAAAGGTTGGCAATTTGTAGGTTTTAAATAAGAGGCAAACAGTAAAATAATAAGAAATGTCTATTGAAAGAGTATAAGACATCCATAATTGGTTTCTTCATATACTTAAAACAAAGAACTCCAATGTCAGGAAAGTTAAATCACTAGATTATTTACAAAAACCTGTAATAATCTGAAGGATTAATAGCTTTTAGAAGGATAAGTAACCTTTGCTCTCAGAGATAGAAACTATGTGATTCCTTTGATTATCCTAATGACAAGTTTCTATTCATGGATCACTTGGGAAGTATTGATGAGTTCTAGATTACAAAGCTTTGTTTATTGAGTCTGTAGAAACCAAGAAAGCATTCAGTTTTGCCTTTGACTGCTTAAGGTTCCAGTTTTGAAACAGCACCACTGGTGGGCCTTATTCTCCTATTTGCAATGTTAGAACTGGCATGTTAAATTCAATAAACTGTAATAAAAGTTCACATGAATTCCCAAAGTCTATGTTAACCATGTATGTCAAGAAATTGAGTTGTCAGGTTTTAGATGGCAGTTCTAAAACATGTAAAATGTTAGGAATTTTCTTAGGTTACACAGTTAGTCAGAGATGGGAATACTTTATTAATTAATAGTTTTCCACAGACAGTGTATGCTACTTATTGCTGTTCAAATTTTAGTATGCTCTGATTTTCTTCGGTTTTTCAATAGGCGGGGAAGCATGAAGCCATTGTGAAGAATGTACATGATCTACTGGCAAAGTTGGCATGGGATTTTTCTCCTGAGCAACTTGATCATCTTTTTGATTGCTTTAAGGTAATAGTTAACATAGTAGTACAGTTTCATTTTTAATAGAATTAATTCATTAAATCTATGAATGGTTCTTACCCAATAAGTACTTAAATGGAAATCATTAAACAGTTTCTAGTGTAAAGGAATTGACCATTGTTTTCTTTTTCAATGAGATCTTGATGTTCATTTTTATAATAATAGTCCTCATAAATAAGGAATTTTTTTTTTTAATTCAGTTGTCAATTTGAATTCCTTTCCCCTAGCAGTTTGTGTTTTTATTATAGGTTCAAGTGAACTGTAGGACTGCAGGGAAGGATTAATTGGTTGCAATGAAAAATAAAGAATCAACAGCAAGGACTACCAATACCTTAATAGTCTGGGGTGATATGCACAGGCAAATTGGAAATGTAATTCATGGACTTAATGGAAATGTAATTCAAAAGGTAGCCCAAGAGCTCCTACAGTCATATCTGCATTGGTGCCATCATGCACTTTTTAAAGCCATATTGTGTAGTGGTCTCTCTCCAGTTACTAGTGCTGGGTTTGTAAAAGCCAAGTGTTTGGTGAATTTGTGGATTAAGAACACAAGATGTTATGGCACTGTTCACAGAGGGGCATTCTGTTAACAACTGGCATTAGATCACGAAGATACCTTGTTAAAAATAACAGTTATAACAGTTATACTGACTGCTGGTGGGAACATAAGTTCCTACAACCACTTAGGAGAATAGTTTGGTGTTTCTGGAAAAGTGTAAGATTTTCATGACTTAATCGGTTTGACTTCTGAATATATACTGTAGAGAAACTCATGCATATGTACACCAGTATACACAGTCAACATTTGTGGCAGAATTATTAATAATAGCTAAAAATTGCTATGTAAGATGGATAAATTGTGGAATGTTCATATAATGAAACATAACAATGAGAATGAGCAGATTTGAGCAGCTCAACCACAAGGGTGAGTCTAATAAACAGAAGGTTGAAGAAAGGAATGAAGGCACACAAGAATTCCGTATACCTTGATTGCATTAACATAATAAACTTCAGAAATAGACCCAGCTAGCTTCTGGAGTGCTGCTTACCATATTATTTTTGACCTGGGTAATAGTTACATAGGTGTTTACATTATGTAGTATAATGTGTATGTTTGTACCTTTCTTGATGTGTATTTCACAATTGAAGAAAAAATAATACCAATTACTGGCTTCTACCCAAGACCAATTAACTCAGTTGCTAGGAATGGGGCCTGGGAGTCTGTATTTTAAGCAAGATTCTCAGATGAATCTTAAGTACATTAAAGTTGTAAATCACTGCCTTATGGAAAAATTAAGTTTGAAGTACAACAAAGGCAGCTAAGGAAATAACAGAATCAGTTACGGTGGGTACTCTAAAGTTAATTGCCATTCATTTTTAATTTTGAGATGACTTATGAAATGATGGTACATGACCAGTGATGACCATGATGGGAGGAGAAAGAAGAGGTTGATTGTTATTACATTCTCTGGACCCTCCACCCCCTCTTCTAAGAGTGGTCTAAATACAATAATAGTCTAAATATAAAAATAATTCCATCATCTATGCTCCCCCCCTTTTGAATTAATAGATGTTTATTGAGCGCTTACTGTTTGGTAGCAAGCACTGTTTTTTGAGGTGTTGGTAAAACTAACGTTCTTATGGAGTGTGTCTTGAAACTTTCTACTAAAGATGATTCAAAAGAAGCATGAAGTCCAGGTCACTTTGCAGTGCTTTATAGAGTGCAACCAAATGATTTCAAAGCTTATTGATTAGACTTATGTACTTGCCTGGTCTAGCTGGTCTAGTTTTTCAGTGTTTGAGTTCTAATTAAGTCTTCGTTCTTCTAAGTGGTTATACCAGTTTACAGTCCGATCGAGATGTTCACATCCTTGTCAGCACTTGTTTTTGTCAGAATTTGGGATTTTTGACAGTCTGCTTGGTATGAAATGTTACTTCATTGTCGTATTGGTTTTTATATCCTTGATCACTAATGAAGTTGAACATCTTTTCATATGTTTCTATTCTCCTTTTGTGTGTGTGTGAAAAGCCTATTCAAGTCTTTTGCCTAATTTTTCCCTTTTGAGTTGTTTGTACTTTTCTTACTGATTCTTAGGAATTCTTGAGATATTCTGAACACTAGTCATCTTTATCAGTTCAAGTGTTGCAAATTGTGGTTGTTGTTTTTTTTTTTTTTTTTTTTAACTCATGGTGGCTTTGGATGAACAAATGTTCTTTATTTTTTTAAGGAAGGAATTTTTATTTATTTATTTATTTGGCTGCGTTGGGTCTTTGTTGCTGTGCGTGGGCTTTCTCTAGTTGTGGCAAGCGGGGGCTACTCTTCATTGCGGTGCGCGGGCTTCTCATTGTGGTGGCTTCTCTTGTTGTGGAGCATGGGCTCTAGGCGTGCAGGCTTCAGTAGTTGTGGCATGTGGGCTCAGTAGTTGTGGCTCGCGGGCTCTAGAGCACAGGCTCAGGAGTTGTGGTGCACGGGCGTAGTTGCTCCATGGCATGTGGGATCTTCCCGGACGAGGGCTCGAACCCGTGTCCCCTGCATTAGCAGGTGGATTCTTAACCACTGTGCCACCAGGGAAGCCCTGAACAAATGTTCTTAATGGATTCTCCTTTCCATATTTAATGATTTTAGTATATGTCTGTTAGAGATAAGTGCATGAAGAAAAACTTCACAATGTCATTATCATACCTAAAAACTAATAATTCCTTAATACTGTCAAATAGTGATGAAACGTCAGTTGCCTCAGATTATACCTTATTTTTGGAGTTTGTTTGAGCTGGGCTCCATAGTTTGTAATCAGTTGCATATGTCTTTTAAGTCTCTTTGAATCTACAGTTCCCCCCTTTTTCTTTACTTTTTCCTTGTAAATTATTTGTTGAGGAAACTGGATTGATTATTGCTTTGCTGTATATCAAAAGTATGATACAGAGCCTTTGTTGTTGTTGTTTTGCTAGAATATATCATAGGTGGTTATGTGCTCTTCTTTAGGAGGCACATAATGCTTGCTGGTCTCTCTCTTTAAAATGTTCTTAATTGTAATATAGTCTAATATTTCAGTCTTTTCTTATATTCCTAGCAGCTTTATCTTATTCCTTTCATAATTTTGAGGGGTCTAGGAGGAATTAGAAGTGTGCACTCCAGTTGACTTACGACATATCCTGTATTTATCACATTGTAAATGTCTGAGTAATAATTCCATTGAAAGGATCCTCTGTAGTTTACTTAATCATCCTTCTGCTATTTGCCATTAGGTTGATTTCAGTTTATTTTCCAATAAACACTGATTATCAACTTTATACATACACCTTTCCTCATCTTGTTTAGCAACATCCCTGACCTCTACCCACCAGATGCCACCAGCCTGCACACATACCCCATTGTATAAACTGGGCATTTAAAAAGTACCATTTTAGAGAGGGGTTTTTGTTTGTTTGTTTTGTTTTCCATTTTAGAGTTTTTAAATGAGTATTCTGTCTTCTAAATTGAAATAGCATTGTATCATTTCTGTTCTGTGTAAGTCTTGGATAATAACAGACTTTGTTATAGACTTCTGTTTTTAAATGCGTGTAATGCACATTGCTCTATAAAAGGCTTTTTTCATTTATTATGAAAATCTTTGTATATCAAGTTGTCTTTAACATCTTTTAATATAATTTTAAAGGCGCAAATGACAGACTGAATCTAAGGCAGTAGTTTTCCACAGGCGGCTGTTCTGCTTCCCAGAGATGCTTGGCAATACCTGGAGATATTTTTCGTTGTCACAGCTAGGAGGAGGAGTTGCTACTGGCTTCTAGTGGGGTAGAGGCCAGGGGTGCTGTTAAACTTCCTACAATGCACGTGACAGCCCCCCACAAAACTGGAAAAAGAGTTTTCCAGTCCAGAATGTTTGTAGTACCAAGGTTGAGAAACTCTGATCTGCGGTATTTAACTGTAAATGGAGATTCTTTTGTTTTTCCTGGAGTTTAAATCTGTCCTGTCTTATCGCTCAGATACCACTTGAATAATGCTGTGCTCAGCTGTGTTGTTTTTCTGATGAATATAGTTTATCCAGTGACAATTTTAAGCAGTGACCAATAAATATGTGTTGTTTCCATATCATTTTAAAAAAATTTTCTAGGCCAGTTGGACAAATGCAAGTAAAAAGCAGCGAGAAAAGCTACTTGAGCTGATACGTCGTCTTGCAGAAGATGATAAAGATGGTGTGATGGCACACAAAGTGTTGAACCTCCTGTGGAATCTGGCCCATAGTGATGATGTGCCTGTAGACATCATGGACCTGGCTCTCAGTGCCCACATAAAAATACTAGATTATAGTTGCTCCCAGGTGAGGTTGTGCTGCCTTGCTCACTTTTTGTGACCCTTCTCCTTCACCATGAGAATGGCTTAGATATAGAATAGTTCCAGGTTTTTCTGACATTGTTATTTTTGAAGTGATCTTCAAGAATTGACATACTTTGTTCATGTTAAGTCCACCTTCCTCTTAGGTCTCTACGTCTAAGTTTCGTGCATCATCTAAAAGCAGTTTAATCTTCTTAGTAGAAAGACGGTATAAACAAAACAAGTAATATACTGGTGGTAGTGTCAGATGTATGGTGCTGAAATACCAGTTTCAAATATCAATAGATCATATAAGATATTAAAGTTGATAATGGACTTTAGAGGTAAGAGAAGTTAGGTTTTCTTTGCTTCTTACGGAAGTTAAGAAAAATTAGTAGAACTTCCTAAACACTAAAACATTTAGTGCCTTCCCTATGAGCAGATCACACAACAACTTCCTGCATTCTAACTTGTAGCATGTGTATCTTTTTAATTCATGGTAAAATGAATATTGCTGAATAACTAATTTCCTATACTAATGAACTGAAATTTATATAAGAACTAATAAGCTCACGTAAGTGTAGGTGTTTTGTTTTTTGTTTTTTATTTTTTTACTACACTTGTACTAGTAGTTCATTAAGTATGTAGTATACCAAATAGTAATAAGAACCTTGAGTTTAAATTATTTCATTAAAGACAGACACAAACACAAAATAAAAATAATCTGTACTTAAAATTGTTAGGTACACAAACCTACATTTCTGATTATTTATTGACTCAGGGAAGGAGTAAAGTAAATAAAGTATGAGAAGTAAAATATATCTGAAGTAATTTTGATTTTATAACATTAATTTTTAATTGCTTATACCGGTTTCTGTCTCTTTCTCTCCTTGTGTGTGAATTTATTATTGGTGAATTTTTTTCACTCAGTTGCCATACTATTTTCTTGGTAAAATATAAATTTTCAATGTTCCTTACTATGCTAAAAACAAACCCATACAGAGTAACAATCGGAGTTACATGTTACTGCTGGATTTTATTATGTGGTAGAATCTCTTAATACATTGGGTAAAGCTAAATGTCTACCTCCTGGCAACTTTTAAAATCAAACTTTTCAGTGTGCTTAATACCTTTCTGTAGATATGTCTGAATCTGTGTCATGTTGAGTTTTTATAATAGTGTTTTACTTTTGGGAGTTTTGGTAGTATATGTGGAATAAAAATGTACTTAAAAGCAGCTTTTTATTATTATTAAATTCTTCACTGCAGTTACAGCATAATGTGTATGATGCTAATCTTATAAGAAAAGCTCTATTTTGTAATTCTCAAACTAATTTGAAGGTGGAATTCTCCTGAGTATTGACCTATATAAAACATTGAAATTGTTTTTTAAGGACCGTGACACACAGAAGATACAGTGGATAGATCGCTTTATAGAAGAACTTCGTACAAATGACAAATGGGTAATTCCTGCACTGAAACAAATTAGAGAAATTTGTAGTTTGTTTGGCGAAGCACCTCAAAATTTGAGGTAAGGCTTTTAACAGAAAATTTCAATATTTTTATTTATGTATTTTATTGAAAAGAAACGGCATTGTCAGTTGGTGAAAGCAAGTTTTAAAAAAGAAAATTACAGTGGGGTGACAGGACGCTTACACATGGATTAAATTTGAACAAAAGAGGATTCCTTTATCATATCCACCTCTTTTATTGATGAGGAAGTCAGACACAGTTTAGTGATAAGTATCAGAATAAAGATGATAATATTGCTTTCATGTTATCTGTTCCAACTCTTACAACCAGAAAGTACAAGAACAAATTATTCCAGTAACTGAAGTTTGGCATGTAAGATATTTGAAGTCGGCTATTTAACAGAAATTTAGCTAAAATAAATCAGAAAAAAGTATTTTTAAACTATACCTGTCATCTTTCATCATTTGAACATACCTGAAATCTAATGTTTGAAATTAACTTTAAAAACTATTTAAAAAGCCAATAGGTTTATTTTACTGTGAAAACTTCTGTAGTATGACATTTCAAAGTTAATAAAATGTTAAAACATTGCAAAGTAAACCAATTACGGAAATATAATGTCTGTAAGAAATATATAATACGGATTAGGGTAGGTACAGGCAAAAAGGGAAACAAAGCAGGAAGGATAAAATGCAGTGAGGAATGAGATTAATAGATACAACACATGCCACTGAAATTATCTGGCATACTTGATGGAAATAAGAGATAATTCTGTACTTTGAATGCCTAATAAATAAAATTTTAACGAAAGCACTTTCTTTGATTAAATTCTCCACTACATTTACAACATAATCTTTGTGGTGCTAATGTTACAAGAAATGTTTCTATTTTATAATTCTGGAAATAATCATGTAAACTTGTAAGTGCTTTGGTACTACTGTAGTATGGCAGAAGAAATCAGTCATTGATTTTCCCATAGTGTGAAATTGGAGAATATTAATGCATAGTTTTTGTATGAAGTAAGAATAGTGGAATTAATGTCTTGTTTTTGAGGTATTGATTATTTTCTTTTAAATAGCTTAATATTGTCATTAAAGAAAATAAATGGCCCAAAGTTAATTCTGTTGTGAAGGAAACCATTTTAAGTGTTTAAATTAGTATCTCAGAATTTAGATTGTATAAGCTCTTTCGATTACAACAGAGTTTAATTGCCTAATTATATTGTTAAGTTCTTCTCGTTTCAGTCAAACTCAGCGAAGTCCCCATGTATTCTATCGCCATGACTTAATCAATCAACTTCAGCACAATCATGCCCTAGTTACTTTGGTAGCAGAAAACCTTGCAACTTATATGGAAAGCATGAGACTATATGCTAGAGGTATGTATTGTAAGCTAACATGAACTATGAAAAATAACAGCAGTTTCCCTTACCAGCATTTTTTTTTTTATCAGTCACCTTAGAAGTGACAACAAATGTATTTTTAAAGATGCGAGGTAGTTGATTTTATGAACTGTGTTCCTTTATGAACCTGTGATCCACTTTTACTCCCAAATCTTACACATTCTAAACTCCAGGCCAGCATTTCAAGGCTCTTTACTAAGTGCTTGCCTTACCCACTCTCCTTGTTAAATTGATTTCTTTTTCTTCCCTGCCTGGGACCTCTGCCTGCCTATACTACAATTGGTTGTTACCTTCCTAGGTATGTACCTGACTCATTTTCATCCTTTGTTTCCTTACTACCACCACCCTTATCTTTTCAAGAAACCTTTTGTCTAAGTCTGTTCTTGCAAATACTATAGTTCTTTTGTAATCCTAAGTCCATGTTTCATAAGTTCTTCAGACTTTATGAATTAAAAGTTTATAAGAAAGAGATCCTAGGCTACTAGAATCCACATGTTTACATTGGTTTCAAAGTGTGAATTTGTTTTAACATGTTAAGGTAAAGATTTCTGTGGTGTTAACAGTCCGTTTTTAAGCGCCTGCCATATGTGGAGCTCTGTTTCAATGTGCTTTTGCCCTCTGACAGTTGTGTCTGAGTCTGTGTGCTAGGGTACAGATGGGTTCTTAGTACGTATTCCTCTGTCTTATGCCAAACTCATAGGCCCCAAAATAAACCCCAGAACTATCTTGTAGGTTTAAGTTTCTTCACATTGCCATAGAAAGAAAACTTTATATTACCACAGAGATAGAATTGAACATAATGGTTACTTGAACATACCACTCCTTTAACATGTTATAGTAGAGTCTGCAGAAGCCAATATATATATTAAAAATGAGGATATTTCTAATACTCATTATTTGAAGAGTTAGAGTAGATTCTTGGCATTGTTGAATAAAATTCCAACCAAGGTGCTTATAAATCACAAGGTTTTTGCTTAACACTTAAGGTACATACATACATTCCCATATAAAACTCAGATAAACATAATTGAAAAACTAAGCAGCTCTCAAGATACCTGAACTGATTTTGTTGACTCTGTTCTTCCATTTACCACTCTGGGCCAGCTGAGTCCTCCTAGTTAATAGATTGCATAGCCAGTTTAAGCATCAGGCAACTGATAGGCACCAGGCAATAATCTTTTATCATTTCAGTCCTAAGTTCATCTAAGTAGCATGATAGAATAATCAGGACAACATAGGCATGCAACCATATGATTTATGTTATATACCAAATGCAAACAAAATCTGAGAGAGGCAAAAGAGGTTTGCATGTAGTACTCCCAAGCATTCAAACATCTCGGCTCAGTTTAATGTAACTCACATTCTGTTATGATGTCACCTCTTCTTGATGGTGCAAAGCCCTCACAGATGCCAATGCAGGCCTTCCCCCCAAATGAAGCCTTAATATAAACCACATGTGTTGCATTGCTAATCTTCACTTAATTTATTTGCATGTGGTATTTCATTTAATTTCATTGTCAGAGGTTGAGAATCCTGCTCTCGAGGCTATCAGGAGATGATACACGTACAGTTCAGCCTCACTAGGGTTTTCTTTTCCTTTGTAGTCAAATTCTACATTAGTCATTGCTTCATCTCAATTTCATGGACTGAATGTCTTCAGGCTTCAGTTTCCCCTTCTTATATTGTCTGTATCTTCACAAAGTAAGCGATGTGAATCTGCATAGTAAGATTGCCTAGATTTTGAAACATGACCTAACATATTAGGTGTATGACCTTGAACAAGTTATTTATGCTAGAATAATGCCTGGTACATAGTAAGCCCTTGAATTCTTGTTGCTACTGATATGGTCCCCTGACTCTATTGACACCATACCTTCTGTTCGTCCTAACTAACTTTGATACCTTTTCTTCCTCTATTGTAGTAATCTTCTGATTAATACTGATCAGTCTCCAGATACTTAAATATGGGGAGAAAGTAATTTTTAAAGCTAGTAAAATTCTCCTGTTAAAACAAACTTTTCACACCATTTGGAAATCGATCAACCACCAGTTTCTAAATTTGCAATTCAAAAATAAATTATGTTTTAGCCTCTATATAATAAAATGTTGCATGGATCCCATTAGGTATGAGACATTATGCAGCAGGATAACATCAGGCTTCTAGTTTACTGATATTCTCAATTTCTGATAAGTATTTCACCAGTATTATTTGTCGTGCCCATGTTTCATCTGTACTAGTATCTTAAGCTTTGGCAGGAGGGGTGACGACATTTCCTCAGTAGCATGGTCAGCTGATTCTGCCTCCTGTTTTAACATTATTTAGATAAAGTAATGAACTTACTAAAATTATCTTCAGTATTTACTCATGTGTTCTTATTGCCTTCAAGCATTGGTGCTTACCAAGTCATTTTTTAAAAGTTTTTTATATGCATACAACACAGTATAAAACCATCTCTCAGTTTTCAATTAAGGTTTACCTTATTGGTAGGATAGACTTTGTACTGACTTGAACACTTATAAAAGTTTTATTTACCATTTTTCCTGGTTTCTGGATAGAGTTGGAGGACTTGTCTTTATTGTAGATCACATTTTTGCATTCTGTCTTCTGAGGACTGCCACTTTCAATTACCTCCTCATATACAAGGAAACCCCAATAAAATTAACAACTGATTTATCAGAACATTGGAGGCCAGAAGACAGTAGGACAACCTATTCAAAGTGCCAGGGGCAGGGGAGGGACCTGACAACTAAGAACCTTACATTCATCAAAACTGTCTTTCAGAAATGAAGGCAAAGTAAAGACATTCTCAAACGCTGCGATAATTTGTTGCTAGCCAACTTGCCTTTGGAGAAATACTAAAGGAAGTAATTAGGCTGAAAGCAACTGACAGCAGACAGTAATTCAAAGCCACGGGGGGCGGGGGGGGGGAGCGGAATAGAAGACCTGAACACTATAAACCCATAAACTATACCTAAAAGATATCTGTAGAATACTCCACCCGAAAACAGCAGAATGTACGTTCTTCTCACGTATACACAGAATATCCTCCAGGACAGACCATACTCCAGGCTATAAGCAAGCCTTATTAACTTTAAAAGCATTGAAATTATACAAGTAGGTTTTTTGTACGCAGTGGAATTAAATTATAAATTAAAGAGTAAATTTGGGAATTTCACAGGTGTATGGAAAGTATACATTCTTTACTAACCAGTGGGTCAAAGATGAAATGCCAAGTGAAATGAGAATATGCTGAGATGAATGAAAAAGAACATAAAATGTCAAAACTTATGGAGTGTTCCTAAATCAGTGCTTAGAGGAAATTTATACTGCAGAATTCCTGTATTAAAGAAGAAAGATAGCAAATCAGTAACATTTCACCTTCAAAAAGTAGAATAGAGAAAACTAACCTGAAAACAAAAAGGAATTAATAAAGATTAGAGCAGAAATAAGTGAAATAGAGAAGAGAAAATCAATGAAACTGAAAGTTGGTTCTTTGAAAAGATCAGCAAAATTTACAAACCTTTAGTTAGGCTCAGTTGTGAAAGTCAAAAAGGAGAGGCCATCACCACTAACCTTAACAAAAATTTAAAAAATAAGAGAATGCCAGATTACTGAAACTGACTCAAGAATCAATTGAAAATTTGAACAGATGTATAACAAGTAAAAAGATTGAATTAGTAATCAAAAAACTTCCCACAAAGAAAAGCCCAGAACCAGGTCATTAGTGAATTTCATTAGTGAATTAGTGAATTTACTGAATATTTAAAGAAGAATTAACACCAGTCCTTCACATATTCTTTCAAAAAGAGGAATACTTCCAGGCTCATAGTATGAAGCCATTATTATCCTGCTACCAAAATAATACAAAGACATCAAAAGAAAATTGCAGATCAGTATACCTTGTGATATAGTCAAAAGTTATCAAAAAAACAAGCAAACAGAATCCAGCAGCATATAAAAAGGATTATGCACCAGGGCCAAATGGAATGTATCCCTGTAACACAATGTTGATTTGACACCCCAAGTCAATTGTAATATACCATATTAATAGAATAAAGGGCCAAAACTATGAGATCATCTCAGTAGATGCAGAAAAAGCATTTGACAAAATCCAACACCTTTCATTATAAAAACATTCAACAAACCAGGAATAGAAGGAAGTTTCCTCAACCTGATAAAGGGCATCTCAAAAAACCTACAGCTAACATCATACTTAATGGTGAAAGACTGACTGCTTTTCTCTTAGGATTAGGAATGAGACAAGGATGTCCACTCTAGTCCCTTCTATTTAACATTCTACTGGAGATGCTAGCGAGATCAACTAGACATGAAAAAGAAATAAAAAGCATCCAGATTGGAAAAGAAATTGTAAATTATGTCTAATAGATAACACCATCTCATATACAGAAAATTCTAAAGAATCTGTTAAAATCTATTAAAACTAATAAATGAGTTCCCGTAGATTGCAGGAATTAAGATCAATATACAGGAACTTCCCTGGTGGTCCAGTGGTTAAGACTCTGCGCTCCTGGATTTCCCTGGTGGCACAGTGCTTAAGAATCCGCCTGCCAATGCAGGGGACGCGGGTTTGAGCCCTGGTCTGGGAAGATCCCACATGCCACGGAGCAGCTAAGCCCGTGAGCCACAACTACTGAGCCTGCGCGTCTGGAGCCTGTGCTCCGCAACAAGAGAGGCCGCGATAGTGAGAGGCCCGCGCACCGTAATGAAGAGTAGCCCCCGCTCGCCGCAACTAGAGAAAGCCCGCGTGCAGCAACGAAGACCCAATGCAGCCAAAAATAAATAAATTTTAAAAAAAAATGAAGACGTTGATTACCATTACTATGTCTAAAGGGTCTCTCACAATCAGAATTCTTTGGCACTAGCATACACATACCATAAGATCCAGGGTATGAAAATACCAATAATTAATGCTAATTAAATTATACAATTTCTAAAAAAAAAAAAAAAATTACATAATTTCTTATTCCTGCATAACTTGCCTCAACTTTCTGGAAGAAATGTCACTGATTCCCAAGCAGTTGAAAGCACTTGTTCAGAACATTTACTTCAGCTTTCTTCTGCTCTAAGCCACAAATTAACTTGACCATTTCCAGATCATATATGGCTTTTTCCAATAAAATAAAAACAAAAAAACACTGTCCAATGTGTTTTTAGGACCGGAGGTGCTTTTAAAGGTTTTTTTTGCTCTGGTCTTTCATTGCCAACACTGAGACTTTTTTCTTCCATTGTAGGGTATACTCTAATGAAAGTAAAACCAAAGGGTTTACTAGCTTTATTTTATTAAAATTTTTTTAAGGAATTTCCAAATTAAGCTAGGCCTAGTGACCAATATATACCCATCGTCGTGCCGTGATAGAGGGTAGGTTTTCTTAAATTTATCTGAGAATGTTCAAGGCTTTCATAACATGCTGGTGGTGATTATGGTATGATAACTTCATTATGTAGAGTAGCATCTTGCGTTAACTAACTTCCTAGATAGAGGTTAGCAATATAATTTTTTATAACATAGACCACTCAGGTCAGTCTTAGGCTGTAATCAGAAATTACTTCATTATGTATGAAAATTGGGCAAAGGGGTTGTATGAAGAATTATTTTTGACAGCACATTTAACAGACTATTTTCTTTTGGTTATGTGAAAGGAAAGGTTATTTTGGTTGGGAAAAAAGGAGATGGGTAGAAACTACCAGTAATTGGTAAATTTCATGTTGCCTTTTAGTGATAAAGGATTAACGACTTTTTAACTGACTTATCTTCCTTTGATTAAAGTCAGCAATGATATGGATAACCATGTGTATAATGCAAGATTTTTCTTAATTTGCAGACCATGAAGACTATGACCCACAAACTGTGAGGCTGGGAAGTAGATATAGTCATGTTCAAGAAGTTCAAGAACGGCTTAACTTCCTTAGGTTTGTTTTAAACAATTAGTGTTGCTCTTTTTAAGACAGATACAGAATACCAAGTTGATATGCTATATGACTAGGTCTTTGTTAGGTGGCTCTTGCCACATTTTATTTCCCCATGTGGAAATCATTACATGAAAGTCACAGGACATTTCCCTATGTGTTCATTATTAAATATTTTTAAATTATTGGTTGAGTTTTAACTTTTCTTCTTTGCAGTATTTGAAGAGAACACATTTAAACCTTTTGTATAGAATTCTGGTCTTCGTATTTGTTTATATTTATTTTTAAAGAAGAGATTTCCATATTTTGACAGAAGCAGCTAGAGAACTATATTGACCTTAATGATATCATAGACACTAAGGAAATGGGGAGAAAAGGCTGTTGGACCAGCACCCCAAAAGAGTGATTTGAGTTCTTTGGTGCCTCGTTTATCCTAACAGTGGCTGACAAAGGCAGTCTGGGGTCATGGGTTAATAACATTATTCTGATAGGGATGAGGAAAAGAGGTTTATTCCCTTAAGCCAAAGTTAAATGTAGTCCAAGGCTTGATTTACTCATTGATGTTTAGCTTTTAATGATTATACACTTGTAGATTTGAAATTGTTAAAATTTTTCATGATGAGAGGTTTCTTGTGAATTCAGAAACCACATCATATAGCAGAAGAGCTTATTCGGATCATAAGCATGCTGAGGGAAATGCCCAGATTATGAGTGCCTCAGAAAATCTATTGCATTTATTATTTTGATACACTGGGGAATTTTCTCCTGGGCTACATTAATTATAGGCTTACGTTTATTGAATTATGTGCTTACTTGGAAACACTGACATAAGTAGTTACATTAAGATTTTAATTTGAGGGAAAACTCTAGACACCAGATTTTAAGAAATTTGGCATTTGTTTAAAGTGAAGTGGTTTTGTGTGTGTTTTGTTTTTCAACCATCTGGATGGAAGGACCTTCCTCCCCAGATTGAGAATCACTGCCGTAGTGAGCCATTGTTATTGATTGGTGTGTGTTGTATCTTTTAGATTGCCTAGAACAGAAGAGTGGTTATCAGCTCTTTTGCTAAATTAAAGTTTGGGATCAGAGGACTTGTTTTTAGTCCTTGCTCTATTAGTACCTATCTATATGACCTACAGCAATTCTCTCAAGGGACGGGAACCGAACTTTACTCACTCTGTATTTGACCTGTGTTAAATGCTTTACATTTAATCCTCATAGCAGTGCAGGGAGGCAGGTATTATCCCAGTTTGATTAATAAGAAAACTGAGATTCGCATGGCTTAAACTAGCTTGTTTGAAATCACACAGCCAGTATATCATAGTGCTGCACTACTCAACTAGGTGTATCTGACTTAAGTCTGTGCTTTTTCTATTAGACCAGTGATTTTTCAAACCTACCTTGGAGCCTTAGGGCTTCTGAGGAGCTTCCTCCAAGATTTCTGGACGAGCAGTAGAGGTTTTATCCCCATTTCTCACTTCTTTCCTCCTCTTCCCAACAATTGAAACAGCTCTGCTTTTATTTTTATACATTGGCCTTCCAAATGGAATTTTTGCTTGAAGAAAGTTTTCTGCTGCTGTTTTTAAAAACCAAACCAAACCAAACCAAAACACAACTCAAAACTGAAAACAACTGTATTTTATCATATTGGACCTCAGTTTCCTATCTGTAAATTAGAGGTGACAGGGTTAGGTAGGACAGGTGCTAGAAGCCCTCTTTAAGCTCAGCAATACTATGAAAATATCAAAGACACTAGAATTGATAACTCAAAATGCTTTGAAATGAAGAGGGAACCTTAAATACATTCACCTTAAATACATTCACCTTAAATACACTCACCTTAAATACACTCACCTTAAATACATTCACCTTAAATACACTCACCTTAAATACACTCACCTTACTATGTAATTGGGAATGGAGCCACCATTACATTAGCTAAAGATTGTGTTAAGTTCCTCAGAATAAAACGAGATGTTCATTCTCTTGTCATTCAGAGATATGGCCGACAGGGTGGGTGGATGAATGCTAAAAGAAAAAGGAAGCTAACAGAAGAAACTAGTTGAAACAGAATTCACTTGAACTAAACCTATAGTCCCAAAACTAAAAAGACCCTCGAGAATGCCACTGAATAATTAATAAGCATCCTGTTGAGTTTTGACATTAAAAAGTTTAAAATATGTCGGTTATTCTGTTCAATGTGGCCAAGTACTGAGTGATGAATATTAGATCATCATCAAATATTAAAATTTAAGCAATTTTAACTCTTCAGCGTTGATGAGTTGGTTATCTATAAAGTCACATAATAGAATACCTCTTTCTCCAATGATACCATATAAGCACAATGCTAAAACTCAGGTAACCTAGTAAACATACTTTCAAAATGGCTGGTTTCAAAGATGAAACTGTTCAAGTTCAGGGAACAAATCTTTTTTTTCTCCCAATGTGTATCCTTTTATTTTATTTTATTTTTATTGAAGTATAGTTGATTTACAGTGTTTCACGTGTACAGGGAACAAATCTTTTTTTCAGTTTAGGTCCAGTGATGTAGCAGAGTTCCTGGCACATTGTAGGTGCTTAATATGTGCTTGTTGAATGAATTAATATCTAGTATTTTTTAGTAATAGATAAAAATTAAGAAATAAGTTATTTTAAGATGTTGATAAAAAATTGACATCTTTTTACCTGTAGTTAAAATATAATTGTGATAAATGGATTATTTCCCATATATAGAGACAGATTGCCTTTCAGGATAAAAAATTATATAGATCTAATTGCTAATTTTTTATGTCTTTCAAGATTTTTATTGAAGGATGGCCAACTGTGGCTCTGCGCTCCTCAGGCAAAGCAAATATGGAAATGCTTAGCAGAGAACGCAGTTTACCTTTGTGATCGTGAAGCCTGTTTTAAGTGGTATTCCAAGCTGATGGGCGATGAACCAGACTTGGATCCTGATATTAATAAGGACTTCTTTGAAAGCAATGTACTTCAGCTTGATCCTTCTCTACTGACTGAAAATGGAATGAAATGTTTTGAGCGATTCTTCAAAGCTGTGAATTGTCGAGAAGGAAAACTAGTAGCAAAAAGGAGAGCATATATGATGGATGATTTGGAGTTAATAGGATTAGACTACCTTTGGAGGGTAAGTGAAAAGTAGGAACTTTGTAAGCAGTGTATCTGATGTTTTTCAAATAGGTAAGAAATCACATTTGTACAAATGAATTATATGTATGTATGCTGCTCTGATGCTTGTCACAGGAGGTAGTGATAGTTCATCTTTATCTTACTTTTCTCCCTCCCTCCACCTCCCCCTCCTTCTGCCACTGATGTTCCTTTTGTCTTGGCTTAGAATCTGTCTGTCCCAGATCTGTTTAGAAGTAAATGCACTAACCATACAGATCTTTCATGCCCCTCCATGAAAGTTATTTTCTTCCCTTTTTTAGTTTAATGTAGACCTCTGTTTCTTCTTCAACATTAATTTTAGCTTATCCATTTAATGCTAAAATAGAGGGCAGAAAAAAAGACTTTATTTAGAAAGGATTATGAATGTATACTTTATCAGCACTGTTTAACTTGTGATATTTTTAGATACCTGAGTAAAATATTATCTACTTAAAGCTAATTTTTCCACCTTTGCACCTTTATAGTGTGTATATATATATATATATATATATATATTTTTTTTTTTTTTTTTTAGTTGAGATATAATTGACATACAACACTACATTAGTTTCAGGTATACAGCATAATGATTTGATGTGTACGTACTGCAAAATGATCACAATAAGTCTAGTTAACATCTATCACTACACAGTTAACATTTTTTTTTCTTGTAATGAGAACTTTTAAGATTTACTCGAGAATTCCCTGGTGGTCCAGTGGTTAGGACTCGGTGCTTTCACTGCTGTGGCCCGGGTTCAATCCCTGGTTGGGGAACTAAGGTCCCGAAAGCTGTGTGGCTCGGCCAAAAAAAAAATTTACTCTCTTACCATTCACTCTTTCAAATATGCAGTACAGTATTATTACCTGTAGTCACTGTGCTCTGCATTACATCCCCAGGACTTATTTATTTTATAACTGGAAGTTTGTACCTTTTGAACCTGTTCACCATTTGGCAACCATTAATCTGTTCTCTGTATCTATGAGTTCAATTTTTTGTTTGTGTTTTTTATTTCTTTAGATTCCACATATAAGTGAGATCACACAGTATTTGTCTCTCTCTCTCTGACTTATTAGCACTTAGCATTAATGCCCTCAAGTTCCATCCATGTTTTTGTAATATAGTATTAATATATTATTCCTGTCTTTAAAAATCTGATCTGTTCACAGCAGTTTATATTGTTTTCTGGATCTGAAATGTTTTTCTGCAGACAGACCAAGTTGTTTACTTTGGTATTTGATTATTCAGACTTTAGGTGCATGGTTTTCAAGATTTTTAAACAGCAGAGACCCTTTTTAAAAGTCAAAATTTAGATAATACTCCAAAATGTACAACTAGTTGAAGTGAGAAAGGAAAGCGTGATTTTTTCTTGTGACTCAGTCTCCCTATGCTTCACTCCCTTCCCCCTCCCAAGCCTATTTATAGGGTTCATCCCTAAAACTCGTCATCACTCCTAGAGTTCTATACATAGTTTGAAAACCACTGATATGATTAGATGAGTGATGAAGATCTATACAAATGGGGTAGGGGTGGGTAACCTTTTATGGTAAGCTGTATTTCATATAATCTTTGTTTCCTTTAACTAATTTGAATTCCTTCCTTAATATCTCACTGCTTGGTTACCAGGGTGTTGAATTGCAGGGTTAAATAATACTAATGACAGCATATTTTATTCTTAGTAAAATGTGTCTTTCTTTCTTAACTTGATTTATTCAAAGACTTGAGTTTTGCATTTGTTATATTTTTGGTCTGTTTTCTCACTTTAATTTTACTTGATTATCAAAGTCGATATTCCCTTTTAAATTATTGAATGCTGTATTAAAAATAACTGAAGGTATGGTTTGAATGGAAATGCCCAACTAAAATATTTCTTGAAAGGTATTTACACTTGAATCTTTTTGAACCTAGGTGGTGATTCAGAGTAATGATGATATTGCCAGCAGAGCTATAGATCTCCTTAAAGAGATATACACGAACCTTGGTCCAAGGCTACAGGTCAATCAGGTGAGGATTGACATGTATTAAAACTTCCACAAATTTGAATTCTGATTGAAAAACTCTTGCTAATAAGAATTTTTTTCTTTACTTCAAGATTAACTAGAAATTGTTTTTGTTTCAATTCGTATTATAAAAACATACCTAAAATATTTAGTCCACATTTCTCTCCTACAAAATGCTGTCTAAATGAGTCTCATCTTGATATAATTATCTTGAAGTGATTATTTTGAGTATAGTTATGGTAGGAGATTTCGGCCGAATTTCTTTCCATTCTGACACCTAATCCTGAAGTTCATTTTTTATGTATCTAGTTTATACTTGTTAACTTAAATAACGTTTGCTTCCTTTGACAAAACATAGTGTGTGTTTATTATTATTGTTTCTATTTTATTGATGTATAGTAGATTTTACAATGTTGTGTTAATTTCTGCTGCACAGCTAAGTGATTCAGTTATACATACATATACATTCTTTGTTTATATTCTTTTCCATTATGGTTTATCAAAGGACATTGAATATAGTTACCTGTGCTATACAGTAGGACCTTGTTTTTTTATCCATTCTGTATATAATAGTTTGCATGTGCTAATCCCAAACTCCCAATCCATCCCTCCCCCACCCTCTCTCCCCCTTGGCAGCCACAAGTCTGTTCTCAAACATATTTTATTATCAATTATCAATATAGATTCTCTCGTTAAATAGGATCATGGTTAAATGAGATCTACCTTTAAATTGTTGCCATCTTTAATTAGATTAATGTTTTATTAATATATATATATGAAACACTTTATATACATATAAAACTTGAACTGTCTTTATTTGGCCCATTATTTGTAGGTGGTAATCCATGAAGACTTCATTCAGTCTTGCTTTGATCGTTTGAAAGCCTCCTATGACACACTGTGTGTTTTGGATGGTGACAAAGACAGTATTAATTGTGCAAGACAGGAAGCTGTTCGAATGGTTCGAGTACTAACTGTGTTACGGGAGTATATAAATGAATGTGACAGTGATTATCATGAGGAAAGAACAATTCTACCTATGTCAAGGTTTGTGAATAACTGATCTACTAGTGCTACTTCTTAATTATTTGACATTTTCCTAGCCATTTAATTTTAAGAAGTGATGATGTACAGGAAGAAAGGAAATTTTTCATTTTTTGAAAACGTTAGTGTCTTGCTTAAAAACAGTATTTGTATCTTATAGAATTTTTTTTTTTTTTTTAAGAGTAGACCTTTTTTGTTTTGTTTTCAGGATCTGTTTTTTGCTTGTTTTTGTTTAGGGCATTCTCAATTAAATCTAGTTTCTTCTTTTTTTTTTTTTAACTTAATGGCTTTTTTTTTTTTTTTTTTTTTTGGCTGCGTTGGGTCTTCGTTGCTGTGCGTGGGCTTTCTCTAGTTGCGGCGAGCGGGGGCTGCTCTTCGTTGCGGTGCGTGGGCTTCTCATTGCAGTGGCTTCTCTTGTTGCGGAGCACGAGCTCTAGGCACGCGGGCTCTAGAGCACAGGCTCAGTAGTTGTGGCGCACGGGCTTAGTTGCTCCGCAGCATGTGGGATCTTCCCAGACCAGGGCTCGAACCCGTGTTCCCTGCAATGGCAAGCGGATTCTTAACCACTGCGCCACCAGGGAAGCCCTCTAGTTTCTTCTTTTTATTCTGGTTGGTCTTTTTTTGTTTGTTTGTTTGTTTGTTTTGCCATTGACTTTGTTGCCCGTTAAGTGTTGCCAGGGGTATTTTGCCATTGAAGTGCTTTGATGCCATTTATTTCCACTGTTAAAAATAATAGCATAGTCTGGTTGCAGAGTAATTGGAGAGAACTCTTAAAAGCTGCTTTGACAGATAGCCAGTATAGCAAGAAATATTTTTAAATGGTCTACTAACATTTCTCTCTTTTTTTTTCTTCCAGTTTTATTGAGATATAATTGACATACAGCCTTTATAAGTTTATAATAATTTGACTTGGTACATCATGAAATGATTACCACAATAAGTTTAGTGAACATCCATCATCTCATATAAATACAAAAGAAAGAAAAAGGAAAAAATACTCTTCCCTTGTGACAAGAACTCAGGATTTATTCTCTTAACAGCTTTCATATATAACATAGAGCAGTGTTAATTATATTAATCATGTTGAGCATTACATCTCTAGTACTCAGTTATCTTATAACTGGAAGTTTGTACCTTTTAACCGCCTTCATCCAATTCTTCCTCCCCTGTCCTGCCCCCAAGCCCGGTAATCACAAATCTGATCTCTTTTTCTGTGAGTTTGTTTGATTTTGAAATATAATTGACCTACAACACTATGTTAGTTCCTGGTACACAACATAGTGCCTGAATATTTTTTTCCATTACAAAATGATCACCATGATTAGTTACCACCTGTCATCCCATGACTCATTTATTTTGTAACTGGAAGTTTGTACCTCTTAAAATTTCCGTTACCTAATTCCCTCATCTTCGGGTCTATTAACGTTTCTCTTAAGATTTCACCATTTAGTATACTCAAATAATATGTATAATTTAGAGATATTTATAGAATGTGAGCCATTAGTATTTGAGTTCTCTTTTTAACCATGAAATTATTAAAATTGCTCCTTGAGTATGTTTTTTATTTTTTTGTATCTTACCTGCAGGAAGATAATATGCCAACATAAATATCATTTTGGGGATGACTTTTGATATTAGTTGGGCTTTTATAGCATTAAAAATAAATGAAATGTTACTCATGTCTCTGTTTTAATGTCTTGTAACTAGATACCTGTAAACTATAGGTCCAAGAGTAACAACAGTGAAATATGATTGTTGTGTTTTGAAGATTACTTATAATATTTGTAGTTAAAAGGAGCAGTAAATATTTTCAAGATCCTAAAAATAATGTGTCTTTAACTCACTTTCTCTTGTTTAGTAAGAAAATATTCAATTTTAAATTGCTAGCTTTATTTTCTTTGCAAGAAGATTTGAAAATCTGCTGAATATGATGATGTTTTCCCTTTTTTTTCCCCCAGAGCTTTCCGTGGTAAACACCTTTCTTTTATAGTTCGATTTCCAAACCAGGGCAGACAGGTTGATGACTTGGACGTATGGTCTCATACAAATGATACAATCGGTTCAGTACGACGATGTATTCTCAATCGTATCAAAGCCAATGTAGCTCATACAAAAATTGAGCTCTTTGTAGGCGGTGAACTGATAGATCCTGCAGATGATAGAAAGTTGATTGGACAGTTAAACTTAAAGGATAAATCAGTAAGTATCTATAATTACCAAACTTTTCAAGAAAATCAAACCGGGGACTCTTTCATTTTTGTAGTCAACATTTCACTCAATAAATGTTAATGGAGCATCTGTTATGTGTGAGGCTCTGTATTTTCTGTATTAGGTGTTTGAATTGTAACACTAAATAAGACAGGCATTATGGTACCTATAATATAGTAGAGGAAAAGATTTCTAAAAACAAAACTGTTTTAAGTGGTTATGTTAGACAACAGTTATAAATTATATTTCTAAAAATATAGTGTGTAGTTTTTTGTTTTTTGTTGATATGTCACTAACTTCTGTTTTGTGTATTTTTCCTTGTCTTTGGTACTAACATAGTATATCATTTTCAGCTAATTACAGCCAAGCTTACACAAATAAGTTCCAATATGCCTTCAAGCCCTGATAGTTCTTCTGATTCCTCAACTGGATCTCCTGGAAACCATGGTAATCATTACAGTGATGGTCCCAATCCAGAAGTGGAAAGCTGTTTGCCCGGGGTGGTGAGTAGATAGTTTTGAGCTATTGTATGCAAGGCATTTTGCTAGGTTATTTAAGAATAAAGTATACAGAATAGTTCTTTTTTCTTGAACTTACAATTACATTAGGCAAAATATCAAATAACTGTACATTTAACCATCAACTTCAGAATGGATCCCTTTGAAAGGTGATTGTAACTTGGTTGAAATTTAAAACCACATTTTGTATAGATATAGTGTTGTTATATTTACATAAAACTAGCCCATTGTACAACTTAATTATAACTGTTGAGCTTATTGAGCAAAATAACCACTGTATTTTGTATTTGTACCACAAAAATGAATTCTTCAGAACTGTTTCTGTAGGAAAATATCTGCAGTCTTTCTTAGATTGTCAGTAACATATCTTGTTTCTAAAGAAAGTGATTCCTTCCTTACCTCCCCACAAAAATTTTAATGGCTACAATAATACCAGCCACTCCAGTGTCAGAAGGATTGGCTCTCTACAACAGTTGGATTAGGAATTTAACTGTTAGTGGGCATGGCAGCCGTTTGTTTATACAGAGTCTGATTTGTATGTACAAGAGGAATAGTTTAACAAAACAGTAAAAAAGCTGTCACACACAAAGTACTGGAGGTGGCTTGGATAATGTATCCAGTCTACATTATGAAGGATTTCTAAAAGTGAGATGATGGGGTAGGCAGACCATTTCAGGATAGAAATGACATAAGCAAAACTGTGGAGATTAATCAACACATTTATTTGGGGACTCTTCTTTTGGGGAGGTGTAATTTACAAGTAAATATTTTGTATTCTAGATAATGTCACTGCATCCCAGATACATCTCTTTCCTTTGGCAAGTTGCAGACTTGGGTAGCAGCCTAAATATGCCCCCTCTTAGAGATGGAGCAAGAATACTTATGAAACTTATGCCACCAGGTAAGAAATTTCTTTTTAAATGATAATAATGTTGATAAAGTACATGTTGGACAGTAAAGGGGTATGTTAGCAAATTCTCTTCCTAGATGGAAAATAACAGGAGTTGGCAAACTATAGCTCACTGGCCAAATCCAACCCACTGTCTGTTTTTGGTACAGCCCAAAAGCTAAGGATGGTTTTTACATTTTCTAATTGCTGAAGAAAAAATCAAAAGAATAATATTTTGTGACTTAATGAAAATTATATGAAATTTAAATTTTGGTGTCCATAAATGAAGTTTTATTGGTGTATAAGCCATGCTCATTCATGTACACGCTGTCTTAGCTGCTTTTGTCTTAGCACAGCAGCAGTTGTGGCAGAGACCATATGGCCTGCAAAGCCTTAAATATTTACTATCTGACCCTTTACAGAAAAAATTTTCTGGCCCCTGGACTGGGTTTTGGGTCATGTGTCATCTATAGCATTGTTCCTTTTTTATTCCTGGGAAACAACCACTTTCAATTGATAGCTCTTATTCTTATCTGTGTCTATACTATCTGTAAATAAAACTGTTTGTCAGTTTTAGATGCCTACTGATTTTCTGTTGTGTAAATGAAAACTTAACTCTTACTTCCACATTCTTCCAATTTTTTCTTTTTTCTTTTTTTTTGCCACACCATGTGGTATGTGGGATCTTAGTTCCCCGACCAGGGATCAAACCCGTGCCCCCCTGCAGTGGAAGCGTGGAGTCTTAACCACTGGGCTGCCAGGGAAGTCCCTCTTCCAGTTTTTTCTTAAATTCATATTCAGCATTTGTTTTTTCAAGAGTGTGTGAAAAGTAGTTTGCTGGATTAATGGCAACTTTTTTTTCAGGGTTTAATAATTTCCCCTTTTTATTTTCTTGATTTTCTATACACCTATTACTAATTCTTTCCACATATTCTCTAGTAACCTCTCAAAATAATTTTCCATTATTGTGTGTATTATATAATCTGTCGGCTCCACTGTTGTCCTGGAACTTTTCTTCTGCCTCCTCTCATCTGGTTGTTGTTCGCTACACAGCTACCATTTGGGGACTTCTTTCTTCAGCTTTCCTATGGTGGATCCCTGTTCACTGGCTCCTATGTCTTGAGCCTTTCTTGAGGGGCTCTGTCATTTTGCTGAAGCACACCCTCCTGCACTTATTTCAGAAAGGGTACGTGGGAGGTGGTTTTGTTTTTTGTTTCTGAAACATTGCTAATCTGAATGCTTAACCTTCACATTTGATTAGTAGTTTGGGTATTGAATTCTAGCTTGAAAATTTACTCAGCTGTCTAGCTGGTAATGTTGCTTGTGTGAAGACCAAAGCTCTCCTGAGTTCTATTCCTTTGCCTTTTTTTTTTTTTTTTAATAGTTACATATGCTTTTTTCTTTTTTTAACATCTTTATTGGAGTATAATTGCTTTATAATGGTGTGTTAGTTTCTGCTTTATAACAAAGTGAATCAGCTATACATATACGTATATCCGCATATCTCCTCCGTCTTGCGTCTCCCTCCCATCCTCCCTATTCCACCCCTCTAGGTGGTCACAAAGCACTGAGCTGATCTCCCTGTGCTATGTGGCTGCTTCCCACTAGCTCTCTGTTTTACATTTGGTAGTGTATATATGTCCATGCCACTCTCTCACTTTGTCCCAACTTACCCTTCCCCCTCCCTGTGTCCTCAAGTCCATTCTCTACATTTGCGTCTTTATTCCTGTCCTGCCCCTAGGTTCTTCAGAACCATTTTTTTGATTCCATATATATGTGTTAGCATACGGTATTTGTTTTTCTCTTTCTGACTGACTTCACTCTGTATGACAGTCTCTAGATCCATCCACCTTGCTACAAATAACTCAATTTCGTTTCTTTTTATGGCTGAGTAAGATTCCATTGTATATTTGTGCCACATTTTTATCCATTCATCTGTCGATGGACACTTAGGTTACTTCCATGTCCTGGCTATTGTAAATAGAGCTGCAATGAACATTGTGGTACATGACTCTTTTTGAATTATGGTTTTCTCAGGGTATATGCCCAGTAGTGGGATTGCTGGATGGTATGGTAGTTCTATTTTTAGTTTTTTAAGGAACCTCCATACTGCTCTCCATAGTGGCTATATCAATTTACATTCCCACCAACAGTGCAAGATACTCCTTTGCTTTTGATCTTTGTTTCTGGAAGTTTTGGTTTTATCATTGAGTTTAGAACTTTCCTGATGAAATGCCTTGCTTGGTATAGGTCTGCTTTGTGATGGGTTTTCAGTGGGCCTGGAGATTCCTAATTTGTGAGAGATTTCTGTTCTTTCTTTGCTAATTTACTTCTCCATGTTTTGCTTTTTGTGGATCTTTGAAATGTCTTTGACTGTGGTGTTGAATCTACTAAATCTGATTTTCTTACCTTTCCTTTCTCCTCTCATTAATTTTATTCCAGCTTTGGTTGGTATCCTTACTTTTTCCAGCTCTTTTGTTGACTTTTTGCCCCCAGATATTCTAGTGTTAAATTTTCAAGACCTTCCTCCAAGTGATCCTTTTCCATAGGATTTTTTCATGAGCACATTTCAGTGTTTCTGCTCTACTATATGTGTTTTCCTCTAAAACCTAACGTTCTACGAAGTTATGCACTAAAAATAACAGAGCTTGTGGAAAGAGAGAATTCGATCAGATCATTCAATCCTATACAACTTAAAAAAATTTTTTTTAATGTTTTTTGGAAACATTTACAACCTTACAGAAAAGTTTGGAGTATAATTCAAGGACTTCAAGAACCATTTGAGAGTAATTTGCTGCTGGTCTGATGTCCCATCATCCTTAAATACTTTATTGTGTATTTCCAACAAGCAAGGATATTGGCATTCTACTATAAAGTAGAGCTTTGCCTTCTCCCCTATTAATTATGTGTTATCACTGTTTACTCATGGATTCTTATTTTATCCATTGGGTTATAGCCATTATAGTCATTATTTATTTTGATGCTCAGTTGTCCCAGGTATGGTCAGTGGATGTGTACCCAACTGTCTTTTTTACATGAACCCAGTGCTTTTTTTTAACACAGCTTCATCATCTTTTGAGTACTTTTTACTTTCTGGCATAAGATATTTAAAGTTCGTCTAGTACTTTCTCTCTTCCAGCCCTAGAATCAGACATTTCTCCTTTTAGCGAGGGAAGATATTTAGAAACCAGAATGTGAGGGCTAAATTGTGCTCATTACTACTGGGGTGTTCTTGTGGTCTAGGCATTTTCATTGGACTTAGGAAGTAATACACACTTAAACACACACACACATATATGTAAACACATTTATATCAAAAAACAAACATGGGTTCATACTGGTACTAATCCAGCTTTTTAGTCTTTTGCATTCCATATTTGTATCTGTTCTCTACATTAGTGAGATATCTGCTTCCCAGCTTTATCAGTCTATTGGGGAGGGAGGTAGAGTAGAAATTTGCCTCTTAGGCAGATTTCAGGCATTCTGTTTTTAAGTCTTTGATTCATCTGTACCTTCTCAATTATGTTTTGTTTTCATATCCTTAACTTTTCTAGGACTTGGTGGAGTGCTGATTTATAGGTACCCTCTCCCTCTTCCTCTTACCCCCCCCAAGAAGCACTTCTTGGGTTCAGCTAAGCCAGCTATCTTCCATCCCCTCTACACCTTCAGTAATTTGCTGACATCTCTAATGTTCCTTCAGCTTTTAACTTATTTATCCTTCTGAGTTTATGTATTTTATATTAATTTATTGTCATTTTAGTGGGGTTTATGGATGCATTGCTGACAAATGCAGTTCAATAATTGGCCCAGATAATTTTTAAAACTGTTGTGTTTACATTATCTCCTTTTTCTAAAGTAGGCACCCTGCTGACCTTTCCCATCCGATCTCACTTTCTGAGTCATATGGTACAGAATCGATTCAGATGTTAATTAGATTCTTAAGTAAGGCTTTTTTTTTTTTTCTTTCTAATTGAGTTTTTATTTGCTCTGTTAAGGCTTTTCTTAATGATTTAATTTAATTTGATCCTTATCTGTTGTGTAGTTTAGAATTTGTATTGTTTTACTTACTAGTATCTGAGTAACAGCTGTTGTTGCTTTATGTACACAGATTCAACATTTGAAAAGGAAAACCCATCTCATAATCCCTGACCTTGTGATTTGAGCATAGTGCCACTAGATGGCGGGAGGGAGCTCTTGCCGAGCAGCTCAAGCAGGAAACTTACGAGGGTGCTTTTATCTTATTTTATATAATCGAAGTACAGTACCTAAATTTGAAATAGCCAGCTTCGAAAATGCCAGTAATGATTGTATGACAGTAGGCAAATCATAGGCTTTGGACTCAAATGGACTTGAGTTCAAGTCCTGCTTCTTCAAGTTGCTACTCCACGGCCTTAGACATGAGTTTTCTTCAGAGCTTCCTTATCTGTAAAACTGAGCTAATAATAACTATTTCATAGAATTGCATGGATTAAATGGGGTCATGTATGGAAAACCCCTAGCCTAGTGGCGGGTATTTAATCACTACTCAACAAATGTTAACCTACTCTTTGTCACTGTGGTTGTTACACACACGGGCGTGTGCGCACACACATTCTTCTTTAAGATAGGAAGCAGGAGCTCTAAGAAGAGGAAGTAGTTATAAATTCTGTTTCTAACATTTGGGTAATCATTTAGTGTTTGTGCACACATGCACGTATTTTAAAAGGAGGAAAAAAACAAGATGGAATTAGAAGCTTTTTTATTAGTCATTGACTTTACTTTTGTTTATTCTGAATCTTTGCCTAAAGTCCAGTGCCTCCATTATGATTTGCTGTTAAACTTAGAATTTCTACAGCAGTCTCTGTAGGTAATTTAAACTCTTGTAATTTAAACTCCTCAGGAGTTCCTGTGACCTTTATGCGCATCAGGAAAACAGGTTCTTGCTTGATACAGAGAAATTAAAATGTATATTGCTTTACTAAGCAGAATGAGTTGCTTTTCCTCTTCAGGGCTTCCTTTTTCCCAGGAGTTTGGTCTAACTAATATCTTAAAATATGGCAAAATCTGTTATGAGCACTTCACACTTGTTAACTCATTTAAACCTCACAACATTCCTAGGGGGGGAATTACTATTTTTATTTCTGTTTTAAAGGTGGGGAAACTGAGGCACCGAGAGATTGTTCCTTTTGACCAGAGACACGGAGCTTAAAGGCAGTTCTAAGATAATGCATGCAGTTGGGCTCCAAAGTTTGTACTGTTAACCTGTGTGTTACTGCTCAACGTCTTCTAGACTTTTTTATACTATGTTGCTATAATCATATAATTGATTAGGCTTATTAGGTATCTCTTCAGCAGACTAGAAAGAAAGAAACTAAAATCCAGGATTATGGGCAGTTTAAATTTGTTGTCTCTATTTTCCATATTTTGTTAAATGAGCATGTGCATAATCGGGGACCTAAGATTATTTAGGTTCATGAATGCTAAAGCTGGAATGGCCACTAGGTGATCATTTGGTTCAGATCCCTCAAATGAATAAACTATAATCCAACAACATTAAATGATTTGCTTAAAATTCAGTGCTTCCTCTTCTTAGAGCTCTTGTTTCTTTTCTCCTATTCCCTTTGCCCTCCCTCCTTCACTCAGAATATTTTTAAACTAAGCAAGATATTTTCAGGTACAGCATATGAATTGGTTTCTTTTTAGAGAGTAACTTGGATCTTTATTGTTTAAAAAAAAATTGAGAAAACCTAAATACCCAGTGTTAGAGATTAAACTAGTGTACTGGCAAAAGGACATGTCATTTTAATCATTAATGTAAAATGATATAGGGGATGAATATTTAATGACAGGAGAAGATACTCACAAATGTTTTATTATTAAAACTGAATATTTCATTTAGTTATAATGTCACTCTCCTTTCAGAATAGGGAAAGCCAACAGTTTTAACACAAATTGAAGTTTTTTTGATAAGATATTTCCAAGCCTGTAAAAATTAGCTTACCCGAAGGAAATTGTAGTAATTTTCAGTTATCTTTATTCTTCAAGAAAATCTTATTTATCGAGTGGTATTTTAATCATAGGGCATTTGCCTTGGAAATAATTTGATTATTGAAGTACTTTCTGAAGTAAATTTGAGTGTTTGGTAGCTAATAATGGGATTGTTTCTTTCTTTTTTACCGTATCTTTTTAGTGTGATTTAAGTGAAACTCATCTTTTAATATTACCAAAAAAATCTTCTTACTTGATGTGCACATTAGGCACTGTTCCCTTTTTTTTTTTTTTTTTAATGTTTGCTTTTTAAGGTTCAGTTTCCAAGGATACCAGTAAGCTTCTTTCATTGTAACAAACCAGTTCGTACAGGGGTCCCCAACCCCTGAGCCACCGACTGCTACTGGTCTGTGGCCTGTTAGGAACCTGGCCGCACAGCAAGGAGTGAGCAGCAGGCCGGACCAGTGAGCGAACGAAGCTTCATCTGTATTCACAGCCGCTCCCCATCACTCTCATTACTGCCTGAGCTCCACCTCCTGTCAGATTAGCGGCAGCATTAGATTCTCATAGGAGCTCGAACCCTACTTTGAACTGTGCATGCAAGGGATCTAGGTTGAGGGCTCCTTATGAGAATCTAATGCCTGATGATCTGAGGTGGAGCTGAGGCGGTGATGCTAGTGCTGGGGAGCGGCTGCAGATACAGATTATCATTAGCAGAGAGGTTTGACTGCACAGAGACCATAATAAATCAGTTGCTTGCAGACATATCAAAACCCTATCAGTGAGTGTCCCACTGATTCTGCATTATGGTGAGTTGTATAATTATTTCATTATATATTACAATGTAATAATAATAGAAATAAAGTGCACAATAAATATAATGCACTTGAATCATCCCAAAACCATCCCCCCAACCCTGGTCTGTGGAACAGTTGTCTTCCATGAAACAGGTGCCTGGTGCCAAAAAGGCTGGAGACCGCTGAGTTAATACACAGTGTCACGGAGGCTAACGTAAGTTGGAAGGAAGAGCTTGTCATATTTCCGTTTTTTTTATTTTCAATAAGAACTACTTCCTTTTGAAGTATGTTGCAGTTTTTTGGTCTCTAGTGCCTGAGGAAGACATGTTGATTTGAGGTCTCTGAGTAGGAGGAGACTGCTTCCTTCGTGTTTGGGTTGAGTGATTAAAGAGCCCTGGTTGATTGTGACTTTTTTTTTTTTTTTTTAAACCAATCCAGATCTGGTTATGTCTTGTGAAGTTTGAGCCTGTAACTCAGCTGAATTGATTCTTATTCCATACTAAAGTAGTCTTCAGAATATCAAAAGTAAAATACTATGAATGCATGAATTATGTTTTGTTTTAGACTATGTATCTTTTTTTCTTACAGATAGCACAACAATAGAAAAATTAAGAGCTATTTGTTTAGACCACGCCAAACTTGGAGAAAGCAGCCTTAGTCCATCTCTTGACTCGCTTTTCTTTGGTCCTTCAGCCTCACAAGTGCTATACCTAACAGAGGTTGGTTTTTACTTTTTGAATTTATTCCATGTTCTTGAAATTTGACCTTTTATATGATAATGTGAAGAACATGGATAAAATCGTAATGAAATAGTTTTGAAAGAATTTCAAAATATGGGAAAATTTTAAACTAATGATGATGAGGAAAATAAGAAATTATCTTAAAACCTTTTAATACAGTTCTTCTACTTTTTTCCAGGTAGTCTATGCCTTGTTAATGCCTGCTGGTGCACCTCTGGCTGATGATTCCTCTGATTTTCAATTTCACTTCTTGAAAAGTGGTGGCCTACCCCTTGTCCTGAGTATGCTAACCAGAAATAACTTCCTACCAAATGCAGATATGGAAACTCGAAGGGGTGCCTACCTCAATGCTCTTAAAATAGCCAAGCTGTTGCTAACTGCCATTGGCTATGGCCACGTTCGAGCTGTGGCGGAAGCTTGTCAGCCAGGTGTGGAAGGCGTGAATCCCATGGCGTCGGTAATACAGACTTTTTAAAAATATTTTTGTAATAATAGATGGCAACTTTTAAAGTTAAACTTCTTAGAAACTCTTAAGAGTTGCTTATAGAGTTCAGAGTTGATTCAAAATGTTTTCAGTTCCTTTCCAGTGGTTCCTCATTTTAATGGTTTCCTTCTATTAAATTATATTTGTATTAAAATTACAAATGCTTTTCACTGACTCTACTCTGAGAGGGCAGTTCTTCCCTGTTCCCTTAAATCCTGTTTGACTTTCGATTAATACTTTTTTTTTTTTTTGATGTGTAGTTGACTTACAATATTAGTTTCAGGTGTGCAACAAAGTGATTTGATATTTTTATAGATTATACTCCATATAGTTATTATAAAATATTGGCTATATTCCCTGTGTTGTACCTTATATCCTTTTTTAAATTTGTTTATTTATTTATTTTTGGCTGCGTTGGGTCTTTGTTGGTATGCGCGGGCTTTTTCTAGTTGCGGCGAGTGGGATCTACTCTTCGTTGCGGTGCACGGGCTTCTCATTGCGGTGTCTTCTCTTGTTGCGGAGCACGGGCTCTAGGCGCATGGGCTTCAGTAGTTGTGGCTCACGGGCTCTAGAGCACAGGCTTAGTAGTTGTGGTGCACGGGCTTAGTTGTTCCACGGCATGTGGGATCTTCCCGGACCAGGACTCGAACCCATGTCCCCTGCATTGGCAGGTGGATTCTTAACCACTGCACCACCAGGGAAGTCCCCGCCTTACATCCTTATAGCTCACTTATTTTATACCTAGTAGTTTGTACCTCTTAATCCCCTTCACCTATTTTGCCTCTCTCCCCTCTGGTAACCACTAGTTTGTTTTCTGTATCTGTGGTTCTGTTCCTGTTTAGTTATATTTGTTTGTTTTATTTTTTAGATTCCACGTATACGTGAAAATATACAGTATTTGTCTTTTCTTTGTCGGACTTATTTCATTCTTTTTATGGTTGAATAATATAATATTCCATTGCATATACACACCCCACATCTTTTTTATCCATTCATCTGTTGATGGACACTTAACGTTGCTTCCATATCTTGGCTATTGTGAATAATGGTGCTGTGAACACTGAGGTGCATATATCTTTTCAAATTAGTGTTTTCATGTTCTTCAGATATATACCCAGGACTGGAATTGCTGGATCACTGTTTGCAGATGATCATGGTACTATTCTATACGTATAGAACCCTAAAGACTCCACCAAAAAACTATTAGAACTAATAAGTGAATTCAGTAAAGCTGCAGGACACAAGATTGATATACAGAACTCTGTTGCATTTCTATACACTAATAATGAACTATCAGAGAAATCAAGGGCGCAATCACATCAAAAAAAAACACCTGGCAATAAAATTAACCAAGGAAGTGAAAGACCTATACTCTGAAAACTATAAAACGTTGATAAAAGGAAATTGTAATACGATACGAAGAAATGGAAAGTTATCCTGTGTTCATGTATTGGAAGAATTAATGTTAAAATGTTCATACCCAATGCAATGTATAGATTTAATTCAATCGCTATCAAAACTTGTGACATTTTTCACAGAACTAGAACAGATAATCCTAAAATTTGTATGGAACCGCTAAAAACCCCAAATAGTCTTTTAATTATTTTATTTTATTTTTCGGCCTCACTGCACCACTTGAGGGATCCTAGTTCCCCGACCAGGGATTGAACCCAGGCCCTTGGCAGTGAAAGCACGGAGTCCTAACCACTGGACCGCCAGGGAAGTCCTTCTTTCAATTATTTTAAACCTACTAAAAACTCCATATGAATCTCTTCCTAGCTCGTATCTGGCATGCATATATATATATATATATATATATATATATATATATATATATATATATATATATATACACACACACACACACAGATGGCAATAAAAAAGATGTTAACCCTTGTACAACACAGGTTTGAACTGCTCGAGTCTGCTTATACATGGATTTTTCAGTAAGTACTACAGTACTACACGATCCTAAATTGATTGGAACCACAGATACCCAGGGCCGACTGTAAAGTTTTGTGCAGATTTTCGACTCCTAGAATGTCTATCCTCCTAACCCCCATGCTGTTCAAGGATCAACTGTAATTGATTTAGCCTGTTGCCAGCCTCTCTTCCCACCTTGACAGGCTTAACCTCCAATTCTGAACTTATTTTGACTCTGTTTTTACCTTGATCCATTTTACCAAAGGTTCTCAAGACATGCCAGAATTCGATGCCTATTTATGAGAAGTCAAACTACGCATTTGACTTGTTTTATATGCATCATAAGTGATGGTTTACTAAGTTACCAATAGAAGATAAAAGCTTCAGGAATATAGATGTTCTATTTTAAGAATGGCTTAGGCCTTGAGATTAGAATATTGATTAGATATGTGATACTATAATAATCACATATAATTGAGATAATAGCATTTATAATTGTTTTAGGTGTGATGATGATACTGTGGTTATGTTTAAAAGGAAGAGCCCCCTCTTTTAAGAAAAAATTGTTGAAGTATTTACAGATGAAATTATATGATATTTAGGATTTGCTTCAAAATAATCCTGGGGTGGGGCAGGGATGGAAAGTGAGGGGAGTGGTTAGACAAAGTAATTTTGGTCCTTTGTTCATAATTGTTGAAGCTGGGCGGTGGGTACATGTGAGTTCATAATCCTTTTCTCTCCACTTTCATATATGTTAGAAATTTTCATTAAAAAGGGTAATGAAAAAAAGTGGCCCAAGTCTTAAATTGTTTTGCATTAAAGGTACCACGCTTACTAGGATTTTTTTAAAGTGGTGTTCTTCTTAAGATAAAAACAGATTCTTACCGTAATCCCTGACACAGGAGCTTAATGAAGTACACAGAAAATATAAATGCTCCCCTCTTTCACGTCTCTCTTTTATTCAGAAAATGTGCACTGTGTATACAGAGGTACATAATAGCCTGTAATCTCAAGGAGCTCACAGTCAATAGGGCGGTAAAGGCAAAATTAGTAAAAACAGACTTGTCTTAAATACTGTTGTAGAAATACTTACAATATGGAGAAGAGTTAGAACTTGAAAGGCAGTCAGAATTGCCTGGCTAATAACTACTTAAAAGTAATCTTTTTTCTTTATGGGCTTAAAAATTTGGTCTGGTACCTTTTATATATTAGTATTTTTCTTCTGTTATTGATATTCCTTACTTTTTTTTTTCTAAAAAGAGTTTGATGACCAGGGTGAATGGGGAGCAGGGTCTGCCCAGGAGCATGCATGTGAAGTACTTCACTGAGTTTCTAGTTGGGACTGCGACCAGTCAGTTCAGTTTATCACTCACCTCTGCAAGTTGTGCTGAATGCAGATGTAGAGACACAAGTTGGATTGATGTAGAATGGGGGTTTGCAGAGGGATATGTGGCACTCCACTACACAAGAAAAAGAGGAAGCCCACATTGTTGGCAATGCAAAGAACTTTTTGTGTAAGTCACACGGGTTCTACAGTGTATTGAATATATACAGAAGGGAGGTCATCCTGAGGGAGTGGTGCTGAGTGAGGAGTAAATGATTGGATTTGGTTATGTACGCAGTATTAAAGTAAAATATTTATCTTTTTTCAGGTCAACCAAGTTACTCATGATCAAGCAGTGGTGCTACAAAGTGCCCTTCAGAGCATTCCTAATCCGTCATCTGAATGCATGCTTAGAAATGTGTCAATTCGTCTTGCTCAGCAAATATCTGATGAGGTTAGTATTAAATTTGTAAAGCTCTGAAATTCTGGAAGGTTCATTTCTTTCACTTTTGACCCTCTCTTTATGTAGAAATAACCCTTATCACATTTTGGGGCTTAATTTTCCTAGGCCCACTCATTTTAATCACTGACTCAGTCTAGATAAAGTTCCCTTAACATGAATTTTACCTAACGATAATAATATTAGTACTTTCTGGTTTTAATCACCTTTATGTACAATGAACAGCATCCTTTTAAAGCATATAATTAGGTGGAATTTGACAAATACATATGTGTGTCACACGTCCACCATAGTCAAGACACAGAATGTCTCCATCACTCTTTCCATATGCCCCTTTGAAGTCTCTTCTTCTTCCCTGTCTACCCCTGGCCTCAGATAACCACTGATCTTTTGTTACTATATAGTAGTTTTCATTTTCTAGAATTTTACACAAGTGGAATCATACAGTGTGTGTTCTTTTATGTCTGCTTCTGTCACTCAGAATAATGACTTTGAGAATTATCTGTGTGGTGTGGACCATTAGTCCATTCCTTTTTATTGCTGAGTAATATGCCATTATGAATATTCCACATTGTGTTTATCCATATACTTGGTAAAGGACATTCTCTTTCTTAGCTGTGAATAAAGCTGCTGTAAACATTCTGTACAAGTGTTTGTGTGGACCTAAGTTTTTATTTCTTTTGGGTAAAAAACTAGGAGTGGAATGGTTTGATCACCTATGTAGTCTTTTTAAGGTTCTTCTGAAAGTAGAGTAGGGCCAGATAATAACTTGGAGAGCATACTTTGTGGTATTGCTGTTAAACGAAATAATGGGACAAAGGCAACTTGGGAACCTAAAGACAGTGGTACTACTTCACAGCCATTCTTGTTTCCTTTACAGGGAGAAACATTTTTGCTTTTCTAGTGATTATTCCACTCTAATACTGTGTCAACTGTTTTAATTACTCATTATCTTGCAGGCTTCAAGATATATGCCTGATATTTGTGTAATTAGAGCTATACAAAAAATTATCTGGGCATCAGGATGTGGGGCATTACAGCTAGTATTTAGCCCAAATGAAGAAATCACTAAAATTTATGAGAAGGTAAGAATTATCGCAGAAATATATTACCTTTAAGACAATGTTTAATTGTGCATGAGGCTGAATTATTATGTCTGCCATCTTAATATGAAACTGTCTTTTTCTACTTCTCACTAAAGTCAGGTATAATTATTTCATACTGAATTTGCTTTCTCCTATTCTCTTTATTCTTCTTTCATCATCTTTCTGTCCTATGTATTTTGGTTTAGGTAACTGTCAGTTGTGATATCATGGCATTTACGTATTTTTGACTCTCTTAAAGCATTCAAGAGTGTCAGCCAATTAGGTATCATCCTTGATCTTCCATTAGATTAATCATTTACAGAAGAGAGACTGTGTTTGACTCTTTGATTTTCTGTTATATATATCTGCCCCTGATAGCCACTGCTGCTTATTTAGAAGGGGAAATTAAGTTATAGGAGCTTCCCTTTTATGGCCAACATAACCGTGATTTGCCTGGGATGTATGTTGATGTCCTATACTGTTGGTTATTCACTCAGCTAATATTTGAATGCCTGTTCTTTTTCAGGCATGTACTATAAATATTACTTATTGATAACTTCAGGTTAGAATTTATTAGCTACCTACCCAAGCATATTTTAGGTCATAAAACCTTCAAACCTTTCCTGAACGGTTGTCTAAGACAATTGCTTTTGAATACAATGGCACTGTAGGTAAGCTACATAATGGGACTAGTCAGAAGTTGGGTACTCTGACTGCAGTGCCAGAGTGGTTCTTGAGGAAGGAATGATTGTTGGTGCAGAAGTACACAACTCAGAAGGTCTCTAGGAGCCTGGGGGACAAAGAAGCAGGTAATATGCTCCGTGTGCTCCTTCAGCCATCCTTGGGACGTAGCAAAAGAATAGAATTAGACTATCATCTGTTTATACTCATTTCCGTGCTATATTTCAAAGGGGCCTCAAGAGTTGTAGGTAAAGAAGCTGAGGCCAAGTGGTTTAAGTGACTAGGTAAGTTTTAAGCACTAACTTGAAGTTTGTATGAGATTTTTCTTAAATACATCTCTAGGTAATTTGTCCCTGACTATAATTTTACAGACCAATGCAGGCAATGAGCCAGATTTGGAAGATGAACAGGTTTGCTGTGAAGCATTGGAGGTGATGACGTTATGTTTTGCCTTGATTCCGACAGCCTTAGATGCTCTTAGTAAAGAAAAGGCTTGGCAGACATTCATTATTGATTTACTGTTGCACTGTCACAGCAAGTAAGTGTCTTTTTTAATTGTAAGAAATTTGATCTTATTTTTTTTAAGCAGAAATGAATTAATTTGTGTTGGCAGAATTTATCCCAGGAATCAAATATTTATTGTCTCTATAGCACACTAATGTTTAGGAAATTTTTATTTAACTGTGTTTTGCCTAGACCTGAATTTGTTCGGTTTTACTGTCTACAAAATGTGAACATTAATTCTCAAAGTAAAATTAATTTTTCTGTAATTCCAGAATTTAGTTTCACCTAAGAGGTATGTATTTTAGCCCATTTAAAAAATCTGGTTTACAAGATTTAAATTAAATAGGACATTTAGCTTCCTTTCTTAGATACCTAGAGCCAAGTGTTTTTTTTTAGTGAAGTTGTTAAGTCAATGTGGAATTCATAAGGCATGGTTATGGTAAGAACCTTCGCATTTTACACTGAGAATAAAGACCAATTATAAAGTCCTAGTTTTTCATTTTAAGAGCATTTATTCAGTGGCATTAATTTTGTTTTGGGCTTCTTTTTGTGCAGGTCAATCAAATTTGTAGAAAATGTAGGTTTTCCATCCTCTTATGTCAATCTAATCTTGACCTTCATAAGGTAACTTTTTAAACTTGAGCTCTAATCAATATCACTGTTACATGTAATTAATCTATCTCACATACATTTTGCAAAAAGACCCAGGAAATGTTCACTTTGTTTATTCTTTCACATTCCATTCAACGATGACAAAAATCACTGATGAAAAGTTAGTGTAAAGTCAAAATAAGCACTTTGCTGATATGAAGCCTAGTGGTAAAGTTTTTTTGTTTTTTGTTTGTTTGATTTTTTAAGTGTACATGGTGTGATGGAATAGTAGGTTCAACTCACTCCAGGGGATGCTGTAAAGTAATTTAGTGGTCTCAAGTGGGAATCTCTATTATTTTAGAAGTTCCTTGATAATTTCCTTGAAGACATCTAGTTCAGCCTATTCAGAAAGTTCTTTGATGGGATCCCCACCCCCCAAATAACCTTGAGCTTGCTATCTCTTTGAGAAAACTTTATCATCGTTGGACAACTGTGTATGTTAAGAAAGATAAATAGGTTGAATAAGTCTGGAGGAGAGAAAAGATGATTAGCCATGAGTTTTGATGAAGTCAGACCTGGAGGTACAAATTTCTTAATCTATGTTGATTTTTTAAAATCTTAAACTAAATTAGGAACTTATGTCACTTTCTTTGCTACTAAGTATCAAGGAACTTCGTTTAATAAGTTTTCTGCCCTCTACTTTTTACGAAAATCCCCATTATAGGAAGTTAGAACCATTTGACTCCTCTTCTCCCTGAAACTTGTGCACAATGAAGTAAAAAGTACCGTACACAGCACTTCTTCTCATGCCTCTTGTTATTTTGTCTTTGACAACAAGGGGGGTCTTCTAAGGTTAAGATCTTTTTTGAGCTTTAGGTATCTGATTTTCTTCCCTAGTACTGACTCCCACCCTGCCCTGCAGTTTTAGTTATGTATGTATGTATTTATTTATTTATTTTTATTTTTGGCTGCTTTGGTTCTTCGTTGCGTGAGCAGGCTTCTCATCGCGGTGGCTTCTCTTATTGCGGAGCACGGGCTCTAGGCACGCGGGCTTCAGTAGTTGTGGCTCGTGGGTTCTAGAGCTCAGGCTCAGTAGTTGGGGCGCACGGGCTTAGTTGTTCCGCGGCCTGTGGGATCTTCCCAGACCAGGACTCGAACCCGGGATCTTCCCGGACCAGAGCTCGAACCCGTGTCCCCTGCATTGGCAGGCGGATTCTTAACCACTGCACCACCAGGGAAGCCCTGCCCTGCAGTTTTAAATCATCATATTATAAATATCAGAGTACCGGGCTTCAATACTTGCAGAGTATATCTTGCAAAATATGATCGTGTTGTTTTCCTGCTTAAAATCTTTCCATGTCTTCCCATTGTCTTTGAATTAAGTGTAAACATTTAAATTTGGTTTATAAGCACTCCACAATTTGGCTCTTGCTTCTACACACTCGAAAATTTCAACTTCAGGGCCACATTTTCCAATAAGTTTTCCTTATCCCTAGAGGCCTCCTAGACCTCTGTTCCTATTAGAAGAGGTCTGCTTCCACATAACAGCACTGATATTTTGTTGTAATTGCTCGTAATTGGATTTGAATTCCTTTAAGTGGATTTGTTGTGTTTTTTTTTTAAGCCTCCTCCAGCACCTGTTGCTTTTATACTCTGCCTGTTTAACTCCTTTATGTTACCTTGATCCATGGAGGCATTTGAGTTTGCCACTCCTGGCATAGTGCTTTCAAGGCACAGCTGAGTATTCTGGTAGAAGAAGAGAAAGGGATAATGCAGAAAAGGAGATTAGTAGGCATCAGTTTACAGAAGGCCTTTGATGCTGAGATCCAAGTAGTGTTAGATTTTAATATTGTAGGCAGTCTCACCGATGAATAATTTATCAAGTACCCATTATGCACCAGGCAGTGTTCTAGCTACTGGGAATATAGCAGTAAACAAAACAGACAAAATGTCAGCCTTTTTGGAGTCTGTACTAAAGGGGATGTGGGGAGTGGGAAAGGAAGACACATGGGAAAATATATAGTATGTTATATTAATAAATGCTATCGAGAGAAATAAATCAGGAATGGGGATGAGTGGGGAGGCAGGGTCATTGGAGTTCAGTTTTATGTAGGATAGTCAGAGAAGACTTCCCAGAGAAGGGTGACCTTTTAAACAGAGCTCTGAAAGAGTGAGGTAGTGATCCATGCAGTTAATGGGGGAAGTGTGTTGGGTTTTTGGGTGGGGGTTTTTTGTGTTTTGTTTTTCATTTTAAATTGTATTTTTTTTGTTCAGCTTTATTGAGATATAATCAGCATATAACTGTGTAACTTTAAGGTGTACAAAGTGTTGATTTGATACAGTCATATCTTGCAGTATGATTACCACCATAGCCTAAGGTTAGCTAACACCTCCATCATATTTCATTTTAAATTTTATTTTATTTTTTATATGAGAAATACATTTTGGTCATCTGAATGACCAAATATATATATTTTTTAATTTTTATTTTTTTTTATTTTTTTATTTTTTTTTACTTCGGGTTTATTTATTTTATTTATTTATCTATTTATGGCTGTGTTGGGTCCTCGCTTCCGCGCAAGGGCTCCCTCCAGCTGCGGCAAGCGGGGGCCACTCCTCATCGCGGTGTGCGGGCCTCTCACCATCGCGGCCTCTCTTGTTGCGGAGCACAGGCTCCAGACGCGCAGGCTCAGCAATTGTGGCTCACGGGCCCAGCCGCTCCGCGGCATGTGGGATCCTCCCAGACGAGGACTCAAACCCGTGTCCCCTGCATCAGCAGGCAGACTCTCAACCACTGCGCCACCAGGGAAGCCCCCTTAATTTTTATTTTTTAATTGAGGTATATATAGCTGCTTTACAGTGTTTCAGGTGTACAGCACAGTGATTCAGTTATACATATATATTTTTTTTCAGATTCTTTTAAATCATAGATTATTACGAAATACTGTATTTCCTGTATTATATAGTAGGTCCTTGTTGTTTATCTATTTTATATGTAGTAGTCTGTTAATCCCAAATTCCAACTTTATCCCCCCCACCCCCCCGGAGAAGTGTGTTTTAAGCAGAAGAAACAACAGATGCAAATGTCCCAAGGCAGGAACATGCCTGACATGTAAAGAAAAACATGGAGCCGGGTGTGTCTGGAACAGCAGAGGTGGGGGAGTTGTAGGAGGTGAGGCCAGAGAGGCAATAAGCAGCCTGTAAGGATTTTATAGATCATTGTAAAGACATTAACTTTTACCCTAAGTGAGATGGGAATCCATTGGGGTTTTTTTTTTTTTTTTTTGGTTTTTTTGCTGCAGCATGCGGGATCTTAGTTCCTTGACCAGGGATCAAACCTGTGTCCCCTGCATTGGGAGCACAGAGTCTTAACTACTGGACCACCAGGGAAGTCCCCCATTGGAGGGTTTTGAGCAGAAGAATGATATGCTCTGAGTTAACATTTTACGTTTATTCTGGTTGCTTTGCAGGAAAGGCACTTAGACTATTTCATTAATTCAAATAAAAGATGAGAGAGTCTGGAAGTATGGCAATAGTAGAAGTGGTGAGAAATGATCAGATTTTGAGTATGTTGTGAAGATACAGGCAACAGGATTTTTTAGTAGATGTGTTTCTTTTGAAGCATTACGAAAGTCCGCATGTGTGAGGGAGGGTTCATCAGGAACTGACAAGCATCAACTCTTTATAGACCCTCACTCTATTTGGGCCGCATACCTAACTTTTTAAAAAATAAACTAGGGCAGTATGAATGACATATACCTCTGAAAATCTGGTAAAAGTTATGGACCTTCTCCCCAACAAAACCAAGTACTCCTGATGTCAGTTTATTTGAATTCCACTAAACCTAACCCACAAAGCTTCTAAAGGTCCCTATGGTTTATAGGACCATGTACAGGTTTCAGAAACCTAAAAAATATCCAGGAGGGAGGTTAGTACACAGAATGTATACTGTCAGGTTCTTACATTGAACTAAAAATTTGTTTGTAAGCCGTTTATCAGCTAGCACATTGGCAGAAACATAGTTATTCACCAAATGTAGTTTGTAATGTCTGTACGATAGACAAATGCTTCGTTAGCAGATACTTTTTGAGCATCTTCCATATGTCAGATGTTGTTCTAGGTGCCAGGAACTCATGCTTCAACAAAGGAAAGCCCTGTCCTGAAAGAGCTTACTTTCTAATGGAGACAAACCTCCATCTTGTAAACAAACAGTATTTATACATCTGGTAACTGGTTCTTAGCACCTGTTATATGCCAGGCATCATTCTTCATTCTGGAGGCACAGTAGTAAACTAAATAGATGATGTCTTTGCCTTCTTGGAGCATTTATTCTAGTGAGATCTGTATAGTATACATATTTTTTAAGAGACCCATGATGCTCAGGTAAAAGTCCCAGTACTGTGACCAGAGACAAGTTTTTCCCATGGGTAATCATAGAATATTGTATTATATGGTGGTTCTCAATCTTTAGCACACGTTAGAATCACCTGAAGGCTTTATAAAAACGCAGGTTGCTGGGGCCTGAGAAATTGCATTTTTACCAAGTTCTCAGATGCTGCTGATGCTGCTCATCTGGGTAACATGCTTTGGGAATCGCTAGTATAATATCAGGGACATCTGCAGCAACATCCTTATTGTGTAATTGCAACAGAATTTCTACAGAGTTGTTTGCTCCAGAGCACAATGGAATAATTCTATGGAATGCCCAAAAGATGCTTAAGACTTACCATACAACTCTTGTACCTAGAGGAACATTTCCAGCCTGTTCCAAGAAAGGGGTGTTAGAAGGTATCCCTTGAACTCTTCAGTGACAATTTGAGGTTTTAGTTCTTGACACACAGCCTAAGTTCATCTGTTAAACGTTGCTGCTTAAAGGGGTGTTACGTATTCTTGTATTTTTACTTTTAATTTACCTACCCCTTAACACCCCACCCCCACCCCGAGAGACAGTGTTGGAATCTTTTTTCTTTTTCTTCATGAAGATAATATATGAAATGTGAAACATTTTTATTTCAGAACTGTTCGCCAGGTGGCACAGGAGCAGTTCTTTTTAATGTGCACCAGATGTTGCATGGGACACAGGCCTTTACTTTTCTTCATTACTCTGCTCTTCACCGTTTTGGGGGTGAGACATTTTTTAATATACTTATCATTGTGATTCATTCTTGTACATGGAACAGTCAAGAATTCATGGTTTTAGCTTGTATTAAGGTTAGAGCAGTCTATATTTTAAAAATATTAGTAATTTCCCATCCTATGTTAGTCATTTACTCTAGTTAATTCTGGGTTTTTAAAAAGTGGATTCTGAGCATGGACATGTAAATTCATATTATTCTACTTTATTGTTTCAGAGCACAGCCAGAGAGAGAGCTAAACATTCAGGCGACTACTTTACTCTTTTAAGGCACCTTCTTAATTATGCTTACAATAGTAATATTAATATACCCAATGCTGAAGTTCTTCTCAATAATGAAATTGATTGGCTTAAAAGAATTAGGGTAAGTTGCATTTAATACTGTGTTTATCATCAGTAAATAAGATATTTTATTAGTAGTTTATAGTTTTGAGCATTTTGGTTAAATGAAAAACAACAAAGAGTAATGAAAAGGACCAAAGAATATACTCTGTGTTAGTGGATATTACTAACTCATGATTCACAGAATGAATGCGTAAGTAGTTTTGTCAAATGCCTTGCTTTACTTAAAACTTGAAACACTGATATTCAGCTTCTTCCATTTTAAAATGGGCCCATTTTGCAAATTTTCATCTTTTAAAAAGTATTCTTGAATTGTTTTCATCAAAAAATGAGTCTGATAGACTAGCACTTAATTTAACTTTTGATCTTAACACCTGATACTTCTTACTTAGAGTTGTATGAGAATTTATTTCTGAAGAGATTGGTAGCTTTTAGCCTTCAGATTAGCATTTCTTCTGCTAGTTTGTAAAGCCTACTTCTAGAAAGTTCTGAAGAGAAAAAATCGCTTAGAATGGAAAAGTTTGAAGGAATTGCCTCTGTCTAGCTCACTCTTGTTCTGACATCTCACCACCCTTTCGTAAGTTAGGCATTTGATATTTTTCTTTGGCAGGATGATGTTAAAAGAACAGGTGAAACGGGTGTTGAAGAGACAATCTTGGAAGGCCACCTTGGGGTAACAAAAGAGTTACTGGCCTTTCAAACCCCTGAGAAAAAATATCATATTGGTTGTGAAAAAGGAGGTGCTAATCTTATTAAGGTAAGTTTTGTCGGCTTGGTCCTAAGCTATGTATCATTAACGTTCTACATGTTTGTTACCAAATCTGTCTGGTTAATTTATGGTATCATGTCTTTGGTGTATTTTCTTGATCATTTCTCTTTTCTACTTTTAAAGAATATAGAGGTTACAGTAACTTTTAAAATATCGTTTCTAAATTTTGTACATGAATAAAATTTCAGTACTGTGTAAAGTAAGCACTATTTAATTTTTCTATTTAGAAAATCTGAACTTTTTGCTTCATCAGACTTTTTACTTATCACAGACTTTTTACTTCATCAACTTTTTACTTTATTTAGAATGAGACAAACCTCTATTATGTAAGACTGTGCATATTTACTGTGTTTCTTTGATGAGTTTTTTCACATACGTGGTAACTCAAGGAAACAAAAAGTGTCATTTTAGGACATTTAATTTTTATTCAAAATGAGCTTTGGTATACATGTGATTAAAAGAGTAAATTTACTTAATGTGAATTTTTGTTAAGTGCTACAGTCAACTCATTCTTGATGAGTTTTTAACCTGAGAAATCGGGTTGGTTTGTTAATTGTAGTAAATAGTGTTTTGAAGTGGGATGTTTTTATTAGAAAATCCAAGTAAGTTTTCTGACATGCAATGAAATCTTGAATTCTGACAATTAATTTAACATTATTTCCTTCCAAGAGACATTTCTTTCTTTAAAAAAAAATACATACACATACGCATATATGACTTTACATGTATTTTTATATAAATATGTATCATTGCTAATACATAATCCGTTTTTCAACTTTGTAGGAATTAATTGATGATTTCATCTTCCCTGCATCCAATGTTTACCTACAGTATATGAGAAATGGAGAACTGCCAGCTGAACAGGCTATTCCAGTCTGTAGTTCACCAGCTACCATTAATGCAGGCTTTGAGTTACTTGTAGCATTAGCTGTTGGCTGTGTGAGGAACCTCAAACAGATAGTAGATTCTTTGACTGAAATGTACTACATTGGCACAGCAATAACTAGTAAGTATTTTAAAATACAAAGTTCTGATGGCAGTTCTCTCATGTGTTCAAATTCTGTTTTCCTTTTAGTAAACATCTTCAACTCATGTTTTCCTTTCTTTCAGCAACTAGTTTAACATTTAAGACCATTACAAGCAATGAGTCTTAATGTAGAAAAGTTTTCAAATGTTTGTTAAATGTCTTCCTGTAAGTGGTGCAAGTATTGAGCAACAAAATAAATTTCATTTCAGTCAAATCTGGACTAAAATCCAAACTCCAGAATAATAGTCAAATTTCAGAGTTCAAACTTAAAAAGTCAAATTACATGCATTGGAAAACCTTTCAGGCCCTCACTTTAGAAGCTCTTTAATGTTATTTTCATATGAGTTCTAAGAAAATCTGGTTTTAAAGATTAGAATGTGAGAAGATAACATTTTAGTGCCCTTGGTCCTCAGTTAATGCTCACATGAAGCCCATGAAACAGACTGTAGACTGTAGATCTTACTGATATAGAACTGAAGCTCAAAAGGGATGAGGGCAATATAAAATGACTGAGACAGCAGAAATAAGAAAGCAAACCACAGTGGAGGCTGTTCTGTTTTAGGAGAAAACCATTTATCTACAAAGCTTAAGAATATAATTGATGATAGTAAATCTTTAAGAACATGTCAGATTATTTTTTGATATGTTGTATTTTAGAATATAAGGACTTTTTAATAACATTTTAGGAGATTCTGATTAAAGTTCTTAAAGGTTAGACAATTATTCTATCAAATTTGTATATAGTAGGGTGGGGGTTTTTGTTTGTTTTTAAACAAATCCACACTTTTATTTATTTAGTTTTCAATAAGTTTAAACCCTCAAGGGGTACGGCAGCACACAGATTCTGTGGCCAATGGCCTTAGCAGGAAGGTTGCTTTGGAATTTGACACGAACCAAGCCAGTGTTTCCATGAGCACAAGTTACCTTTCCCCAGATTCTTCTGGTTTTGTTCAGTTTGCCACCAGGAGTCACTGTTGTTCTTTGCTTTGTACACATGAGCACGTCTCTTGCCCAGGTAGAATTCAGTTTCATCTTGGGCATAAACACCTTCTATTTTAAGAAGAGGAACCCTCTGGTTTCACAGGACCCTGCTTATAGCCAGCAAAAATAGAGCCTTGGACCACAGCCTTCCAGACCTATTTGCTGTTTTAGAAGTCCTGTTCCCAGCACTCCTCCACAGGCTCCAGGATGGCAGAAAGAGAAAGGCCGCTTGTTCTTAAGTAGTACATTTGTGTGGTAAAGATGTCAAGTACCAGAGAAGGATGTATTCTAAAACATTTTTCCTGCCCATTCCATTCCCCTGGTCCCCTTTGATAGCTGTGACCGTTATCTTCAGTTCATGTCTATCCTCCCAGAATCTCTGAGTATGCAAAATCCACATACAAAATCTTTTTTTGTTTGTTTGTTTAGTTTTTTAACCACAGATTGGTCTGGAGTGCACAGTGTTCTTCACTTTGTTTTCCCCTTAATATATCTGTGATCATTTCCTATCAACACATAAATATTTATCTAAATCCATTTATTAGCTATATACCTTTCTACCTTTCAGTTCAATATACTATATAATTTATATAACTGGTCTTATAGATGATGATATGTACATTGTTTCCAGGTGTATACTAGGTAGAGGGAGATAGGCAGTGATTTACAGTTCTCACAGAACTCAAATCCACTATCTTGTTTGCTCCTCAAAATAACATTGTGATTATAGGCAAAGCACGTGTTACTCTTATTACTACATTTATTAAGAAGGAAACAGAGGCTTGCCTGAAGATGAAAGAGTTGGTAAGCATCAGAACCTGGATGTGAACCCAGGTGATATCTTAGGATTATTTAAAACTTAGTAAGCTATCATATGTTGATATATTTGTATAACATTTCATGCCAGAATGAGTTTGAAGGCACTTGAAAAAACATAAAAGTAAAAAAAGTTAAAGTTCATAATGACTAAATTATAATAAAGTTAAAAGTAAAGTTAACATGTAGAAATTAGCCTTGTACCATCTTGTGAGACTGCTGAGACTGCCATAGAAGCAACATCAGATAAAGCATGGGTTCATAGATGGTGGGGTAAGAATCTATATAGTGGTACGTGTTGCTGTGTATCTTCGATTTGTTGAGGGTGAAATGCATACCTAGAGCACTATTTCAGGTGGCTATAGGAGTAGTGGAATTGTTGGTAATGTTAATTTATCAGCTTAATAAAGTCTAAAGTGGACAAAATGTTTTTATTCGTGCTACAAGAATCTTTTGTCTTCTCTCAGCTTGTGAAGCACTTACTGAGTGGGAATATCTGCCACCTGTTGGACCCCGCCCACCAAAAGGATTTGTGGGGCTGAAAAACGCTGGTGCTACTTGTTATATGAATTCTGTGATTCAGCAACTCTACATGATTCCGTCCATTAGGAATGGTATTCTTGCAATTGAAGGCACAGGTAGCGATGTAGATGATGATATGTCTGGGGATGAGAAGCAGGACAACGAGGTAAATTTTATTTAGCATTTTTGTTTTCTGTGTTTGAAGTTCTGATACGAGATACTGTTGTTCTCGCTTAGAAAGCGTTAGACTTTCACTGGACCTGTTGGCAAATATTTGAAAATAAAGCTAGAATCTCCCAGCACAGACTGCTACCTCGACATAGTGCTCACTACCTACCAGACTTGCAACTACAGTTAATTTTTATGATAGTTTATATGTTTTAAAGCAACAGTTAATGTACTCACTTTTGGGGGTTTGGTATAATTTAGAGTTTGTATAATGATAAGAATCTTCATTTTTAATAATAGTCTAAATTATATTTTTACTTTTCTGTTTGATATTTTAATTATGTATCTCCATTTATTTATGCCAAGATAATGTGCTATGCCAGTTTCATTGTCTGTGCTTACTTTTAGATTACTTTTGCATTTCTCCCAGATCATAACTATTTTTGCTTAGGAAACAAACTTCTACTTGTGACAAAATTTAGGCTCCTACCAAGTATCCAATGCAGAATAAAGCTGTGAAAAAATTAGGTTGTAGTGGTGGATCAGAGTTGACATAAATATGGCATGGTTCCTTAAAGAAGAGACTATGGCCAGACTTAATAAGCTGTGGTCATGTTTGCGTCTACCCTGTATTTCTTTGTTTTTATTTGACCTTTTCCCACTCATGGTGTTGTCATGGTGAGAGCTGAAGAGAGAAGCCAGAGCATGCTCTGGTTGCAGTAAATATCTTAAATGGTTCTTTTCTCATTCCCTCTCTTCAGTCACCGAACTATTTGCTCTGAGGTAGTTTATTACTTACAGGGAGGGTTTCTGAAACATACACTAGACCCCAACTCTTCCCTAGGTCTGCTGAACCGCATCATCCAGGGATTGGGGTCTGAGCGTTTTTACTTTTTTAAGAAGCTTCATAGGCATTGCTCACACCATATACCTGGTTAAGAACCACTGCTCTGGGTGAAAATTGGAGTTCAGATTCTAGTTCTGTGATTCATCACATCTCTAGGTTGTTGAGTTAAGCACAGTAGAGATAGCTAATTGTACCAGCAAACAAAGTATGATACAGTTCAAATAAGGTGTCTCAACTTTGCTCTCATGGTACCCTCTGCTCTGTGTTGTCTCGGCACCCCATTGCACTGGGGGGTGTTTTGGTTTTGGTTTTTTGCCTGTGTGCTTTTTTCCTTCCCTAGACTAAGTTTCTCGTGGGCAGGGACTGGACATTGTCTATTTCTACATCCAGGTCCCACACAGAGTTCTGCAGCCACCATTCTCTTTCCATCTCTATGAATTTGACTATTCTAGGTACCTCATATAAGTGGAATCATACCATATTTGTTTTTTTGTGACAGGCTTGTTTGACTTAATGTAACGACCATTTCATAGCATGTGTCAGAATTTCCTTTCTTTTAAAGGCTGAATAACATTCCTTTGAATGTATATACCACATTTTGTTTATCCATTTATTCATCAGTGGACATTTGGGTTGCTTCCACCTTTTTGTGGGGGGTGGTGCACACGGCGCGGCCTGCGGGATCTTAGTTCCCGACCAGGGATCGAACCCGCTTCCCCTGCATTGGGAGCACAGAGTCTTAACCACTGGACCGCCAGGGAAGTCCCTGATTCCACCGTTTGGTGGAACTCAAAATTGTGAATAATGCTGCTCTGAACATGGGTATACAAATATCTCTTCAGGACCTTTCTTGCAGTTCTTTTGGGTGTTTTACCCAGAAGTGGAATTGCTGGGTCATTTGATAGTTTTATTTTTAATTTTTTTAGGAACTGTTTTCTACAGTGGCTGCACCATTTTACATTTCCCACCAACAGTATGCAAGGGTTCCAATTTCTTTGCACAGAACCTTTTCATTTTCATGAGGTCCAGTATGTCTCTATTCTTTCGTTGCCTGTGCATTTGGTGTCATATCCGATAAATCATTGTCAAATCCAATGTCGTGAAGTTTTTGCTCTATGTTTTAGGAGTTTCATAGTTTTAGCTCTTACATTCAAATCTTTGATCTCTATTGAGTAAATTTTTGTGTATAGTGTTAGGGAAAAGTCCAACCTTATTCCTTTGCCTATGGATATCTAGTTTTTCCAGCACCATTTGTTGAAGAGTACTACTAATCTTAATATGTATATTGTATTGAATGTTTACAAGTCTGAGCACTCTATATACATTATCTCATATAATCCTCACAACAGCTACATGAAGAATGTGTTAACCCATTTACACATGAGGCACTTAATTGCTCAAAGTTACTTAGCTTATAAGTAGCAAAGCCTGCATTTGTGTCCAGTTCAGTCTAAGTTAATCACTTTTACTGTATTTTGCTATATTACCTACCTCTACGATACTTAGTGAGGGTTATTCCTTTATGACAACTCTTATGTGAAAGGGGTGGGGATATAAACACTGATATTGTAAACTAAAATTTATAAATTGAAAGTTAAGTGCTTTGGAAATAAATAGAAGTACAGGTGATTTGTTCACTAATCGTTTAGCTTTTGTCTCAACATATTTTTACTATACTTTGAAGTTAGATTAGCTCATTAATGATAACTTTTGGTTTCTAGAGCAATGTTGATCCCAGAGATGATGTATTTGGATACCCTCAACAATTTGAAGAGAAACCAGCATTAAGTAAAACAGAAGATAGGAAAGAGTACAATATTGGTGTTCTAAGACACCTTCAGGTCATCTTTGGTCATTTAGCTGCTTCTCGACTACAGTACTATGTGCCCAGAGGATTTTGGAAACAGTTCAGGTAAACTATGGATGAATAGTAATTGGGATACTGCTTAAACCTTTATGACTATCTCATGACACTAACATTAAACTTCTAAAACCTATACTGGAAGGCACTTTTATGTTTAATATTTAAGCAGTAGTAATAATCAAACTTTACTTCATAGTTAGGTTAGTTTTCTCATTGTCCCCAAAGGAGGTAGAAAGTGTAATAGTAAGAGGCAGCATTCTTTAGTCTCTTAAGATGTTAATAATTTTTTATTTTGAAAGCTTCTAATATTTACATAAGTAGGGAGAAGAGTATGATCCCTTATGTATTCATCACTCAGCTTCAACAGTTGTCAACTCATGGCCAATCTTCTTTCATCTACACTGCCATCTACTTCTTTTTAGATTGTTTTGAGGCAAATACATAATTTCATCCATAAATATGTCAGTGTGTATCTCTAACGTCTTTTTTTTTTAACATGACCATGATACTATTATCATGTCTTATAAAAATTCCTTAATATCCTTGTCAATGTCTACTTTTACCCAATTACCTCATAATTGTCTTTTACTATAAATTTTTTGAAATCATGATCCAAGTGAAGTCCATATGCTGCAGATGTTGACATGACTCTTTAGTCTCTTCTAATCTTTTTTCACCCTTGTAGTTATTTGTTGGGGAGAAAAAAAAAACAAACAGGTAGTTAGCTCTGTAAATTTTCCCATCTGGATTTTATTGATGGGATCCCTGTGGTGTTTTCTGTTTTCCTCAGTCCCCTGTATGTCATATAAATAAATAGGTAGTGAGATCTAGAGGCTTGATCAAATTCAGGTGTGATTTTTCTTTTTCTGGAGTGGATAGATGAGGCTTGCTTCGTAGGTGATAACGATGACCTCAATGAGGAGAAGTACATAATGTCTGTCTGTCTGTCTCTGTCTTATAACAGCCATTGATCATCATTGCCTAAATGCAGCATTTCATCAGGATTACAAAATGGCAACATTCTAATTTTATCATTCTTTCATTTATTAGCTAGAGGAGATCTATAAAGGAAAACTTCCCCATAGCAACTCTTTGGCTATTCTAATGTACAATTTTATAGGAAAGGTGTGATAAATACGTTGGGTTTTGTTGTTGTTGTTAATTTTTTTAAAATCTTCGATTATGTCTTGATCTTATTTCTCTGGCTTCATTTATTTCATTTGTTTTTTTTATCATCGCCTATCATGTCGTGCACTGTGCTAAAATACTGTAGTACAACCACATATCTGTACTGTGTATGAGAATGCTATAATCCTTCATAGCATTGGATTTTTTTAATACTACTTTTTTTTTTTTTTTTTTTTTCTGTTTTTGGCCGCACTGCACGGCTTGTGGGATCTTAGTTCCCCAACCAGGGATTGAACCTGAGCCCTTTGCAGTGAAAGCATGGAGTCCTAACCACTGGACCGCCAGGGAATTCCCTTAAATAATACTCCTTAGAATCCCTTCAAGGTATCTCCCAGACAGCTGAGAGCAAGAGAAGCAAAGGGTCACCTGACACTGCCGCTCTCGTCCACCTTCCCTGCTTCAATCAGAGCAGCTCCCCTTTTACCTACAAGGATACTACTTAGATTTCTTTTGAAACCACTGCTTTGTAATACAATGACCTCCCTATGACTCACCGCATAAATTCTTCTGATTCCTCTAACTAGGCCCCCTACTTAATCCATACTTATTGGCTTGCATGCACCACCCTCCTTCCCAGCTCTGCTTTTGCTCTTTTGGTCCCATCACCTCTCAACACCTCTCGTCTTCCTCTCTGACTATTCTGGTTCTCATTCTTTCTCTAGCTTGTCTCGTCTCTGCCATAAGGCTTTTAGCATTTCTGTTCCTCCTCTTCCAAATTACTCTCAAGCTTTTTGAGCTTTTGTCTTAAAATTTGTCATTCAGTTACAGTTATTGCTTATCTTATAATGCACTTGCATTTTTGACTTCTTAATTAATTACTCCCTATGCTAGTGGAGCTCGCAGTTTGTCTAGACTAGCACTTTTGGATTACCTACACTTTAGACACATAATATACTCTAGGTACATGCGGGTTAGTTAACCACATTTCCCACCCCCGATTTTTTATATTGAAGAATTTCAAACCAACAGAAAAGGTAAAGTAGTATAATAATCACCTTTATGATATATACTCTTTACCCAGATTCACCAATTGTTAACATTTTGCCATATTTGCTTATATGTATACTTGGGTTTTGGTTTTTGTTTGTTTTTTCTAAACGAGTTGATAGTTGCAAATATGACACTTTAACCCCCCTACATGCTTCAACATGTATCCTCTAAGAATAAGGACATTTTTCTATGTAATGTTTAATACAGTTATCACATGCATGAAATTTAATATTTAGTAATGCCTGATATTCATCAACATGTATTTCAATTTCCCCAAAATATTCTTTCTGACTTTTTTTTTCCAATTCCAGACTGGTATCCTAGAAGGAATCACAAGTATTTGGTTGTTACCTCTTTAGTCTTCTCTAAAATAATCTCCCTAACTTGTCATGACCTTTATGGTACTTTCTTTTTTTTTTTTTTTTTTTTTTTAAATTTCTTTATTTATTTATTTTATTTATTTGGTTGAGCCTGGTCTTAGTTGCAGCTCCAGGACTCCTTAGTTGTGGCATGGAAACTCTTAGTTGTGGCATGCATGTGGGATCTAGTTCCCTGACCAGGAATGGAACCTGGGCCCCCTGCATTGGGAGCGCAGTCTTATCCACTGCACCACCAAGGAAGTCCCTATGGTACTTTCTTGATTTGTGTGATTATTTCCCCATGATTAGATTCAAGTTAAGCTTTTTGGCAAGATAACTACATAGGTGATGTTATTATATGCTTCTCATTGCATTGCATTCAGAGGCACATGATATCAGTTTATCTGATTATTGGTGATGTTAGCTTTGATCCCTTGGTGTCTTAACAAATCTCTCCATTGTAAAATATCTTTTAACAAGTGATATATTTGATTTCTAACTCACTATATGCACATTTAACAGCTGAAATATAATTAGGGTGAGATTATTTGCTACATAGTAGAAGTGTTACAAAGGAGTTTACTAAAAGACAATTAGTTCCTCTTGCATACTTAAAATACATTTGTCATATCTGTTGCTTAGAATGAATTCACTTATATTCTCTATGTATATTACTCTATAAATACAAAATTAGATGTCATAGTTTCCAGCAGTGCCTAGGTTTTATTAGTATCACTTCTTATTTTGTCATTCACATAATTGATATTTTCTTTTCTCAGGATTGATTTACCTAATTTAAATCCTCAGATTATTCAAAAGAGATGAACTGTAAAACAAGTCAAACCTTTCTCTTTTCGATCGGAAAAGTCAATTTAATTAAGAGTAAATATTATCTTTGCACTGTATCTGTAACCCAAAATTTAAGCAAAATGAAAGAAATGAAGTAGTAATTATCTACGTAAGAGTAAGATCAGCCACCCAATTTTAACAGTGTCTTCAGTTGGATTCAAAATGCATGCTTATACTATATTACCTACAGAAACCATCCTTCCTGGAGCTCTACTGTCCATCCAGCCACACCAGTAGTTTCATGGTATTTCTTCCCCAGTGAAGTACCACTTTTACTATGAATCTCACTTTCTTCCCCACAGCAATCGATAACATAAACGGCATTTGTTTTTTTCTACTTCCTGTAGTTGAGGAATAAAATCTCAGTTTTTGTGGTGTCATTTTATGGTTGTATTGCTTTTTTCCTGAAAAATATATTGTATATATTGTTCTGGGAGTGTCGCACATTACATATTTTACTCCATTCATTTCTTAGGCTTTGGGGTGAGCCTGTTAATCTTCGTGAACAACATGATGCTTTAGAATTTTTTAATTCATTGGTGGATAGTTTAGATGAAGCTTTGAAAGCCTTAGGACACCCAGCTATGCTAAGTAAAGTTTTAGGAGGTTCCTTTGCTGATCAGAAGATTTGCCAAGGCTGCCCACATAGGTAAGTGCTAATTTCATACTTGAAGTGTATGTTATACTGTTTATTTTTACTATTAGTTATGTACAAAAGTGAAGTACGCTACCGATTACTAAATACCTGAGGCTGGATGAATTACATATTGCGCATACCTTACTACTGTGGGGGGGTTTTGTTTGTTTTCTCATTTTATTACAATGAAGTTTAACAGTACAGAAAAGTCTCATGACCTTTATGGGTCTGTTTGTTTTTGTCAAATAATACTTGGTTCCTTTAACTCCACCTAAGCTCTTACTATTTCATACTCTCACATGTTCTTATGTGTGATCATGCCTAAGAAAATAAAATGGTATTTTGCATAGCTACAGGTATTACTTATGAATTTGCCCTTTATCTTAGAATTAAAATAGTTATAATATTGTAAATATGTTAAGTTTAGAAGATGACAGGCATGGAGCACTATTTCCTATACAAATGAAATACTGACTTTTTGAAAATAACATTGATTACTGTCATTGTCTTTAAGCTATGTTTCCCACACAAAGTCTTTATAGCAAAAGCTGACTAAACAAATTGGGTTTTGGTGTTTTTTGGTTTTTGGTTTTTGGTTTTCTTAAAGGGGAAGTTGATTAAGGGCTCTTGTTGAAAATAGTTAACTATTAAAGTTCATTACTGATAGATACACGTTTATGCCTATTGTATGGAAGTTTTACTTTGGAACTTCTCATGTATGTTGTCAATTAATGTTGGTTTGAAATCCCTTCTCACCAGACTATCACAGTAGGATAGTATTTTCTGCAAGTCTAAACAGCATTATATACAGTCATAGGTTGTGTGTGTATGTGCTTTATTTTTGAACACAGGGAAATGATTGAGGAAGTGCTAATACTATATGTAAATGTTAAACTACTCATTCTGAATGAGGCCATAAAATTGTTTGCATAGACTGGGCAACTTTTTTTTTTTTTTAACGTCTTTATTGGAGTATAATTGCTTTACAATGGTATGTTAGTTTCTGCTGTATAACAAAGTAAATCAGCTATACGTATACATATATCCCCATATCCCCTCCCTCTTGCGTCTCCCTCCCACCCTCCCTATCCCACCCCTCTAGGTGGTCACAAAGCACCGAGCTGATCTCCCTGTGCTATGCAGCTGCTTCCCACTAGCTATCTGTTTTACGTTTGGTAGTGTATATATGTCCATGCCACTCTCTCACTTCGTCCCAGCTTACCCTTCCCCCTCCCCGTATCCTCAAGTCCATTCTCTAGTAGGTCTGTGTCTTTATTCCCATCTTGAGACTGGGCAACTTTTGTTCCTTTTGAAAGATCTTGTGCATTAGGTGGACAATAAAATTGTCATTTTAACCTCCTGTTTTTAATTACTGATAAAAATAAAATTTTGTGGTCATCTGTTTTGGTCAGTTTTTCTTGGTTTGTTTTAGACAGTTTTCAAAATTATTTGGAAATTATTGATTTTCTTTGCCAAGTGAAAATGTCCAGAGAGCATGATCTTAAGTAAAATCCCTAAAGTTCAAATACCTATTCCACAACTAAATTAGTCTTGTTATATGCTGGAAGGTTACATAAAGGGTCCTGAGACAATCTGTTTTAGGGTATTTATTTATCAAGAGCAGGGGTTAACAAACTGTGGACCATAGGTCAAATCCAGCCCTGCATCTGTTTTTGTAAAGTTTTATTGGAACATACCCACTCCTTTACTTACTGTCTGACCGCTTTCACTATAACAGCAGAGTTGAGTAGTTGCCATAGGGACCTCATGGCCCCAAAAAGCCTGTAATATTTACTATCTGGCCTTTTACAGAAAAACTTTGCTGACTTCTCAGCTTCAAATGTCCTAATTTTTAACTGGAATCATAAAATCTAATTTCTCTTTTCTCTTCTATGGGCTGTTCCCCAGTTATAGTAACAGTTTGCTTAATACTTCCTATTCCATTCATGTCACTCATAAATGCCTTTATTTGTGTACCTTTTTCCCCTAACTAAATTGAAAAGCCCTAAATATGAGGGACTATCTTAAACATTGACTATCCCACAGGGCTTTAAACATGGTAGGCACTCAGTGTATTTGTTGAGTGAATGAATTTAATGGTTGAGAATGAATTCCTCACATCCCATGTTCTAAATGTATGAAAATGTCTCATCAGAAATCTGAAAATTCCTTTGGTAGAAAATTGCCACAAGGTGGGATTGTGGCTCCTATTCAGATTGCTTATCCCATATTCATTTGTGTGTTCAAACTTGTGCTTTAGTAAGGTTTCCATTACAGAAGAGGAGAAACATTTAAAAATTCAGCTCATTAATAGATCTAAACAGATGATGGCAGAAGCAGCATGGTAGACTATAAAGAGATTGAGCTGTGAAGCCAGACAGACCTAGCTTGAAAACACCATTTCACCTAGTAATCTTGACCAAATTCACATTCTGAACCCCACTTCCCTCATCTCTGACGTGGAGATGGTGATAGAGAAATATTTGTCATGAAGACAAAGCACCTGTTATGTGTAGTGTGTAAACAACCTAATGTATGCCCAGCAGAGGATAAGTGACTCATAAATGGTAACTGTCATTTATTGGTAACATTTTATGACTTATGGGTTTTGTGTTATGTTATAAAAATTGCAAAAGTAGTTTTCATTGAGTCCATAACTAAATAAGATGTTTAGAAAACTAAGGAATAAATTCTCTTTGATCATTTCCTAAATAATATCTTTAGATACGAGTGTGAAGAATCTTTTACGACTTTGAATGTAGACATTAGAAATCACCAAAATCTTCTTGATTCTTTGGAACAATATGTCAAAGGAGATTTATTAGAAGGTGCAAATGCTTATCATTGTGAAAAATGCAATAAAAAGGTATGAATTGCCCAGTTTTGTTTAAAATAATTATGATTACATTTAATGGGTTTGGAAGAATGGTTGTTTTTGTTTGTTCTCAAAATTCACCCTCTTTATTCCCTACCCTGCTTTGTTATAGTGGTAACAGAGAGGTAGTTAAGATAACTGACTTAAGGGTCTGTCAGGTAAAGATGATTGAGAGAAAGGTTTGTCAGGTTAAGACAATTGAGAGAAAATAGTGCCAGAAGGGCTAGGGAAAACAGGTAAAGATAAGAGTGAATCACTTCAGAGGTCATAGTAGCTTAATATCAGTCTCTTGTCTGAGTTACGCAGGCACTTTTCATCCATATTCAACCAACCTGCTCTTGAACTCCTCGAAGCTACAGAGCTCATAGAGGAAAACATTTCTCCTCTCATGTCCAGAGTTGCTACCCAAGACCAAGAAGTTTGCTGAAGCCAAACTGTTAATTACTTTATTTAGCCACAAAAGATTTCTTCTACCACCTGTGTTTTTTAAACCACTTGGATCAGATTTTTAGACTCACTTGATTGGTTTTTGTCTGTGGGCATTTAACAGTTCTTTAGGAGAGACAATTTACGCATACATATGGTAAATAATGTGTATCTTTCTGGGCTCCCAAGCCCTCTCACCTCTAAGTCACCTGTATTCTTTTGACTTTACATACCACTTAGAGAGGTATTAAAATCTAGAGGTTGAGATCATGAGCTGTAAAGCCATACTCCGTGCCTCTCACAGCTCTAAGACTTGAGGCAAGTTCTCTCTCTAGTACTCCTAAGTCTCATCCCTAAGTTTCAGGGTTGGGAGGGTTGTGAGGATTAAACGTGTTACTACTTGGACAGCACTTAGCATCATATAACTTGGCACCTAATTGCCCAATAAATATTAGCTGCTATTATTATATTTCTGTAGTTTGCTCACAGCAGACTTCATTAAAATAACAGTAAATATCAAACAAGTAATAATGGTTAGATAGCACTTCCAATATAGAAATCAGACAGCGAATAATGTCTATATCACTAATTTTTGTAAGTTGTAGCAAAAGGCATCAGCTACTTCGTATTAGTTTTAGTGAACATTTTAAAAATATCAACTGACAGAAATGCTCTGATTATGTTCATTATCATATATTTGTTTATACTTAAAATTTCAGATTAATCCTGAGAATTTAATAGTAGAGTTTTAAGTTTGGGGGTTTTTTGCAGTGGATTATAAGAGAACACCTAGTAATTTGCTCTGTTCATTTTAGGTTGATACTGTAAAGCGCTTGCTTATTAAAAAATTACCTCCTGTTCTCGCTATCCAACTAAAACGATTCGACTATGACTGGGAAAGAGAATGTGCAATCAAGTTTAATGATTACTTTGAATTTCCTCGCGAACTGGACATGGAACCTTACACAGTTGCCGGTGTTGCAAAGCTGGAAGGAGATAACGTAAACCCAGAGAGTCAGTTGATACAACAGAATGAGCAGTCTGACAGTGAGCCAGCAGGAAGCACGAAATACAGACTTGTGGGGGTGCTTGTACACAGCGGTCAGGCGAGCGGGGGACATTACTACTCTTACATCATTCAGAGGAACGGAGGAGATGGCGAGAGAAATCGCTGGTATAAATTTGATGATGGAGATGTAACTGAATGTAAAATGGATGACGATGAAGAAATGAAAAACCAGTGTTTTGGTGGAGAGTACATGGGAGAAGTATTCGATCACATGATGAAGCGCATGTCATACAGGCGCCAGAAAAGGTGGTGGAATGCTTACATACTTTTTTATGAACGATTGGACACAATAGACCAAGATGATGAGTTGATAAGGTATATATCAGAGCTTGCTATCACCACAAGACCCCATCAGATCATTATGCCATCAGCCATTGAGAGAAGTGTACGGAAACAGAATGTGCAATTCATGCATAACCGAATGCAGTACAGTACGGAATATTTTCAGTTTATGAAAAAACTGCTTACATGTAATGGTGTTTACTTAAATCCTCCTCCAGGTAAGTATCAAGAATTTAGCTTCTTAGTAATAAAGCATACCTCTTCTTTTACTTGCAGGGTTTCTTAGCAGGCATCAACGTGTTTGTTTTCTCTCTTTTTGGTTGTTTTAAAGTCATGTTTCAGATGACTGTTACCTTTGAGCTTTATATGTTGTCTTGCCATTTAGAGACAGAGGAGCTTTTGTTTGTTACAACAGTTTGGTTTTTTGACTCAAGCATTAGTTGAAGGGTGCTTTACTGAACTACTAAGAATTATTTCATAAGTAGCCCAGGGGTTTTAACATAGTTAGGACTTGGAAAATTGTTGATAATGCAGATTTGTTTTTGAAAATGAAAATGGGGCTTGAGCACAGAAATTTGTTTGACTATTTTTTCATCTACATTTTATTTTTAGGGCAAGATCACCTGTTGCCTGAAGCAGAAGAAATCACTATGATTAGTATTCAGCTTGCCGCTAGGTTCCTCTTTACCACAGGATTTCACACCAAGAAAGTAGTCCGTGGCTCTGCCAGTGATTGGTACATTGCTTTGAATTTTCATTCCTATTATTACTGGCATTTAGTTTGGTTCTTTAATATACTGCTTTATTTTTTCCAAGCCATGATAATCTCATTTCAGATTTGGAATGCAGAATTTAAAAAATCTTGGTAGCGATAGTGAGAGAAATCATATTTAAATAATTACTGAGTGGTGGGATGAATTGGGAGATTGGGAGATTGACATATATACATTAATATGTATAAAATAGATAACTAATAAGAACCTGTATAGAAAATAAATTTAAAAAATAATTACTGAGATTAAATACCGCCTTTTATTATTCAGAAGTTGGCTTCTGCTTCTGTTACCTTGTATCATATCTTTGACATCTCTGTACAAAACATTACAGGATGATACTTAAAAGTCTAAGCTATCTAATCACAAAAGTATTAACATTTTAGCTTCCCTAGATTAAATTCAGCCATAGATTAAAAAGGTAGAAACTTAAAATGAGTTTAAGTTTTTAACTGTATAAATTTAGAGGCCATTATAATACCTCGATTCAACAATATTTACTTACTATTCTAGTAGTAAGATGTTAAGGGAATGGGGATTATTGTTTTGTCATTGAACCTAGGAAGAGTTTGGTCATGGATTTGTAGAGGACTGTGTAAGTTTTCGTCTATTTATTTTGTCACTCTGTGAAAATAGACCAAGTCATAGTATTTATCTTTTTAATATTAGTGCTAGAAGCTACCATTGCTGGTTCTCTCCCTCCAGTAGTAAAAGAAGTTCTTTGATTTTTTTTGTTTGTTTGTTTGGTTCATAGAGACCCATCCCTGTACTATAGGAAACATGTTACTGAATCGATATTCATAGATTTTTGTTTGGTTTTGTCTTAGGTATGATGCATTATGTATTCTCCTTCGTCACAGCAAGAACGTACGTTTTTGGTTTGCTCACAATGTCCTTTTTAATGTTTCAAATCGCTTCTCTGAATACCTTCTGGAGTGCCCTAGTGCAGAAGTGAGAGGTGCATTTGCAAAACTTATAGTTTTTATTGCACATTTTTCCTTGCAAGATGGGCCATGTCCTTCACCTTTTGCATCTCCAGGACCTTCTAGTCAGGTAATTTCCCAGTTAACAGAAATAAATTCTGTTTCCTGGAAGTTGAAGTCACAGATATATGTGCATCTGTTTGATACGTTTACCTAACAAACGTGCATGAGCACGTAATAACCATAGAGTCCGATGCCTCAATGTTTATATGAGTTGCATTTAAAGTACTTCCCAGCAGTGAATAGTGACTATTGGCTCTTTAAAACATAACGGAATTTTCTGTTAATTCAGTTACATTCAGTGGCTTAGTTATACACTTACTGTTATAAATTTAAATGGACTTCCATTTGTTAAAACTAAGAACAGTATGAAGCCTCTATAATGAAATCTACATTGGATCTTCATCCCCTTTCCTAAAAAGCAACCCTTTTTAATAATTTCTTGTGTGATCAGTCCTTCCAGAAATTTCTGCCTATATTTAACATGTATATGTGCATGTCCCTTTTTCATGCAAAGAGAATTATATCATACGTGCACCTTGTTGCTGAAAAACAACCAATGTTTTATCCTTTACAGGCTTATGACAACTTAAGCCTGAGTGATCACTTACTAAGAGCAGTACTAAATCTACTGAGAAGAGAAGTTTCAGAGCATGGGCGTCATTTACAGCAGTATTTCAACCTGTTTGTAATGTATGCCAATTTAGGTAAGAATTTAAGTTTTCATAATTCTCTTTTAATGTATTAAGTAATGAAGTCATGTAAGTCACATGATGAAATATAACCTGGTCTAAAATAGAAACAGTGTTCCATAAAACCTATTGTGAATTTTATCTGAAGCTTTTTTTTTTTTTACACTGCACTTTTCTCCTTGTATTTTATCATTATTTATGCATGTGTCTTATCTCTGCACCAGACAAAGGTCAAAATCTATCTTAATCATATTTTTATCTCCTAAAGTAGTGGTGCTAGACCTTTTTTTTTTAAATACTGATGCCTAGGCCCCATCCCAAACCAACTGAATAAGAATTCTCAGAGCTAACACAAGGAATCCACATTTCCAAAAGGTCCCAGATGGATGTGTAATACTCACCAAGTTTGGGTAAAGGACTTAGTCTGTACGTAAGTTTTTGTTGACGTAAACTAAACTAAAATCGGGGATAATATAAATATTCACTTAAATTACCTGTTATTTATGTTAAGTTCTAAACCCAAACATCCCTGTCATTCCAGGTTTTTTGTGCATGAACTTACCAATCGCCAGTTGATCCATGGCCCTTTTAACATAAGCAACATTCTACTTTGCGTTTGTCGTCTTTTCCCTTACCTTCCCATACTGGAGATGCTTGCATATTTGTAGTTGAAAAGAATATTTATGCAAACAAGCGTAAGGGGAATCTGTATTTCACACTTAGAAATGCCAAATCTTAGGTATTTATAAAAATCTCACTCTGTTCAACTCCCTTTTTAGGTATTCCCTGTTCAGAAAACATGCATCGTTGGTCCATAATCTAATCTAATTAAAATTTCCCTGCTAAAAGCAAATATGGGTCTATAAACTTTAATACGAAATCCTTAGGACCAGATATGCTTTGTGGTTCAGAACTGTTTGGTTTTAAGAAAGGTAAAATAGCCCATATGCCCTGAATTATGTAACATCCCTAGAGCAGGGTCCGAAACAGCACTTTGTAATCATACACGTGAATATTCACACTGGGAGGGGATGATTGAAGATGTAAATAGCCTCTTGTCAGTTCAGGCCAGATTTTCACAGCAACTTTATGAATGAACTTTGTTTATATTGATGTTAAGAGCTGTTTGAATCTCAGGGTTTCAGATAAGGGATTTGTGGACCTGTATTTATTATACTTCTTGGAACATGGCAATAAATAAGACACCTATTTTCTAATGGGGTATAGAAGCAAATTAAAAGGTACTTGCCATAAAATATGTTTATGGCTATAATGGGGAAAATACAAAGTGCTATGGAAGTACATCATAGGGGGAGTGTGAGGGACTTAGTGGAGAAGATGTAGGAATTGGTCAGTTGAGTTTTTCCATCCAGAGTGAACAGCAGGTGCAGAGACTTGGAATAAATTCAGCATGGCTCATTGGAGGAAATGAAAGTTATTCAGTCTGACTAGAATTGATGTAATATGAGGATGGCAGGAGTGGTGAGTAGAATTCTCTAATTGTGCTATTCTGTCAAGCCTTGTGAGAGATTCTGGACTTTATCCTGAGGGCATTGATGAGCCATTGTAGAGTTTTGAATAGACATGGCTTCTAGAAAGATCCAGGCTGCAGTGTGGAATGGATTATTGGGGAGTAAGACTAGAGATTGTTAAAGTCACCTATAGATAGAAAATCGTTGTGGCTTATACTGAGGAACTGGCAGTGAGCGGGATACAAGTAGTCAGATTCTGGTGCTTTTTATTGGAGATAAGGACAGTAGGATTTGGTGATTGGGTATTCAGGGAAGGGGAACACAGAAGAGATGTTAAGAATGATGCCCAGAATTCCAACTTGACAAACTGAGCAGGTAGTAGTGCCATGTACTGAGAGGGGAAACCCAGGAGGAAGAACGTGGACAGGGAATTTGAGTCTTTGTGACACCCAAATAGAGATGTCCAGTAGAGCGGTGGTCTATTTGTCTGGAAATATTTTGGAATCAGCTGAATGAAAATAGCTGGAACTTGAAGCCATTAGAGTGGGTTTGATCGTCCAGGGAAGGCATACGGTATACGGTGTGAGAAGATAGCCTGACGTGGGAACTTTGAGGACCATCACTTTTGAAGAGAGGAAGGAGGACTCACAAATAAGAATAAGAAAAAACAAACAAAAAAAAAGAATAAGAAGAGGTAGAAAGAAAATAAGAGAGGAACCCAAGAAAGGAGGAAATGGTTATGGTTTGAGAACTATTCCTTAGCTTTAAACCAGAAAAGGGGGCAGAAGCCAGATAGGCATGGGTTGAGGACTGGGAAGACGAGAAAGTAGAGGGCACGAGTTTAGGCGTCTTTCAAGAAGCTTGGCTGAGGAAGAAAGGCAATTCATAAAAGAATTCTTATTTCTCAGTTTTCGTCATTCACCTAATGATGAGGATTGCAGACTAGGCTAGTTCTCGAGACTCCCCAGGCCATAGAAAGTGTTTCTCTTCCTTATGCCCAGTAGGATTGGAATGTCATAGTCACTGTTTAACCATTTTAATACTTAAATCCAGTTATACTAACTCAGTAGATTTTTGGTTCTGATTGCTGAAGTAAGTAAATGCTAAGCAAAAGTGATCTTCTGATCATAAAAGTTGTAGAAAAATATTTTATTATGAAGCCCTTCCGTCCCAGTTCTTTCCTCTCATATAATTCTTCCCCTGTCTTCCTGCTTCTCCCTTCTTTATTGTAGGTGTGGCGGAGAAGACACAGCTTCTGAAATTGAGTGTACCTGCTACCTTTATGCTTGTGTCTTTAGATGAAGGTCCAGGTCCTCCAATCAAGTATCAGTATGCTGAATTAGGCAAATTATACTCAGTAGTGTCACAGCTAATCCGATGCTGCAATGTCTCGTCAAGAATGCAGTCTTCAATCAACGGTAAAGTCAAATACTCCATTCTTTACATGGGTTTTAAAGTACTGCTGGCCATATATAGTACCTGATTCAAAGTAATTCCAAAGATATTTAAAAATAAAACGAGAGTCTGAAAGTCCATGCTTGGAATATTTTATAATATTTTGAGTCCTGCACCTTTTTCTCATATTTAAAGGGAATCTTTCTGTCTACTTGTTACTGAGGTTGGTACCTTGTTTATAAAGTAGTTTAAGAATTAACTTTTATATAAAGAAAACGCCAGTGTTGCCATTTCAGTTTTACATTTTATCATCTTGATATATGTGATCATTATAATGCTTAATATTACTTTCTTTGTTGTACTCAGGAAACTTGATTTAAAATATTATTTTCATAAAATAAAAAATTCATAAGCTATTTTCTGTGGAGAAGCCGATTCGTTTTTCATTGACGACAAATCTGTATTCTAGGTAATCCTCCTCTTCCCAATCCTTTTGGTGATCCTAATTTATCACAACCTATAATGCCAATTCAGCAGAATGTGGCAGACATTTTATTTGTGAGGACAAGTTATGTGAAGAAAATCATTGAGGACTGCAGTAACTCAGAGGAAACCGTCAAATTGCTTCGTTTTTGCTGCTGGGAGAATCCTCAGTTCTCATCTACTGTCCTCAGTGAACTTCTCTGGCAGGTTAAAGGAAAATATACATTCATATGTCTCTATAATTTGATTTGTTATTCCTTTATTTTATATTTTTATTTTTTTAAATAGTTTTTTTTTAAGTATAATTGACTTTACAATTATATTAGTTTTAGGTGTGCAACATAGTGACTTGATATTTTTATACATTACACACTACGAAAGGATCACCACTGTTGCTGCTTTAAATAAGTTCTTCACCATGTCTTACCTGTTTTTAGGTTGCATATTCCTATACTTATGAACTCCGGCCCTATTTGGATCTGCTTTTGCAGATCTTACTGATTGAGGACTCCTGGCAGACTCACAGGTAGATACCCTTTTTTGTTCCTTGCCCAGCTTTTAGAGTAACTGAAATTACCAGTCGGCACATATTTTTGTTTACCTCTTGAAGATCTAATAAATGTTTTATCTTAAACAAATCATAAGAATGAATAAAAAGGTCCCCCCTTCCTCACAGTTTTATTTCATTTTTTATTTTTTGCTCTCATTGCCCAAGTTGCATACTTAATATACTAACCTTTTTCTTTCAATTGTTGTGTTTTTTGTTTGGGGGGATTTTTTTGTAAATGTTTCAATTTCATTAATGATGCTCTAGGGTTATTTTAGGATTAGATTACATTAGTTTTAGAATTACATGAGATAACACTTGGTTATCTAAAAATAGTGCCTTCAGTAAGTACAGTCAGTTCCCATTATTCATGGTAGTTAACGGTCTGAAAGTCACTGTGAACACTGAATGAGCAAATACTAAATCATTGCTCCTGGGGAAAAAACAGGGTTAGGTTCTTGCCAGTCTCTGGTTACTTTTTTTTTTCAACCAATCAGTACATAACCTGTTTTTAATGTGTGTTTCTGTTTAAAGACACGTTATTTAATATATATTGCTGACTTATTAACGTTGAACTCACAATAAATCGGGTCTGAACAAAGCTTATCTGACACATATTTTCTCTGCAAAGCACATCACAGCCTTTTTGGGCTTAGGAACATTAGACAGCACTTTAGCACTACACATTTGAGGCCCTTTCTAAACAGTGAGATAACACAAAGCACAAAAATGTGAAAAGCTGTCACTGAAATAGATGGGAAAAAGGATACTTGTTTACAGTATCAGCTAAAACAAGGCCGAATATCACTTTGTTCCACTTCAGATGGGAACGTGTGTTGGGCAACTCAGTTGTTTTTGCTACTCTGCACATGACTGCAATTGCAAAGAGTTGATTTTTGCCATTACAGATAAAGTTTAGCAAGTAGCAAAACTGCAGATATGGAATCCATGAATAAATGAGCATGAATCGTAACTAGTTTTTCAATATACGTACGAGAGGTTTAGGAGTTAGCAATTTTTTATTTATTTGTATTTTATTATTTAATTTTTAAATTTTATTTTTAATATTTATTAATTTAGGACTAAGGTTATCCAGCTTAGCTGTCCCTCAAGGTTCCTCCAGAATTCCTCTTTTTACGTAAAAGCTTAATACATTATCCTTAATCCCAAGAGCAATACAGATGATGATGAACTATGGAATTGGTTGGCAACTTTGCCAGATTGTGTAACTTCCCTCCCTACATGGACAGTAGTGTAAGAGTTTATGTTGGGAAACAATTGAGAATCCATATAACAGACTGCCTCCTGTCTGTCAGTGTAATAATTAAAACAGAAACCTGGGACTTCCCTGGCAGTCCAGTTGTTAAGACTCTTCGCTTCCATTACAGGGGGCAAGGGTTCAATCCTTGGTCGGGGAACTAAGATCCCACATGCTGCACGGCACGGCCACATAATCAATCAATCAATCAATAACAGAAACATGAAAACAAGTTTTATAACAACAAAATGCTTAAAGAGAAATTAAAATCTTGAGTCTTAGTGGGGATTGCAAATGCCAGAATTCATGAAATAATATTTTCAAATTATTCACCAGAATTACCATCATAGAGTTCCAACAGTTGAATGAATATTGTAAAAATAGCATTAAACCAGAGATCAATTTTCATTAAACACAAAATTTAGTAGTTCTAAAACTATAGCCGCTTATTTTGAATACTACCACTACTCTTCTCAATATGATCAAAGGATCTGAAACTTAAGAGTTGGTTGAAATGGAATCTAACTTTTCATTATTTTCTTTTGAAAATATTGTATGCATTTATAGCTTTAAGCCAATTAGCCACATCCTAGTTCTCTTGTTTCATTAGAGCAAGTAATAATGCTAAAGGCATGTGTGCAGGATTAAACACGGGAATTTGACTTTTGTGTAATGATAAGATTGTTGTTACGAGTCCCTGGCACCAAGCTTGAAAATAATTTTCTCATAGTGGGCTTTTAGGTCATTTAGTAAGCAGTGTGTATTCATGGAGCATCTCCCGTGGGCCTGGCACCGTTAAGCATTGGGGAACAAGGGAGGGAAAGATAATATTGATAAAAATGGCATTTGAAAGCAGTTGATTCATTATCACTTGACAAAACTGAAGGTAAAAACAGAATATACACTGCAGTGTTTCAGATTAAATAGCAGGAAGCCTGTACATGGTTGATTGTGTGGTCTGAAATGATTAAACTTTGCAAAGTTACAAAGTCATGATTTCCAAACAAAACAGATTTTATAAATGCATGTAATACAAAAAAACAAAGCAAACTTGAATTTTGATTTGGAACGTTCTATTAAGTAAAATATAAGGTATACAAAAGGTTTTTTAGGTAATGTTTCTTTATTGAGGTAAAATTCACTTAACATAAGATTCACTATTTTAACCATTTTAAAGCATACAATTCAGTGGCTTTTAGTACATTCACAATGTTGTGCAACCATTACCACTGTCTAATTCCAGAACATTTTCATCACTCCAAAAGGAAAATCCAAACCCAGTTAAGCAGTCACTCCCTAGTCCTCCCATCCCCCAGCCCCTGACAACCACTAATCTGCTTTCTACCTCTATGAATTGGTCTGTCCATAGGCAAAATATCCAGGACTTGCCTGGACATCTCATATGAATGGAATCATACAATGTGTTCTTTTGTATCTGGCTTTTTTCACTTGGCATAATGTTTTCAAATTCATCCATGTTAGAGTACATATCTGTACTTCATTGCTTTTTATGGCTGAATAATATTCCATTGTATGGGTACATTACATTTTGTATATTCGTTCATCTGTTGGTAGATATTTGGGTTGTTTCCACCTTTTGGCTGCTGTGAATAATACTGTTGTGAACATTCATGTACAAGTTTTGTATTTCTTTTTAAACACCTGTTTTCAATTCTCTTGGATATATAGCTTAGAGTAGAATTGCAGGCAGGTAAATTTTAAAATATTTTTTGAAAAATTGTAAAATATTCATAACAAAATTTACCATTTTAACCATTTTTAAGTGTACAATTTGGTGGAATTAAGTACGTTCACAATATTGTGTTAACCATCACCACTATCCATCTCCAGAACTTTTTCATCATCCCAAACTGAAACTCTGTACCCATTATTCTTGCTTTCTCTGATTTTTGCCTATTCTCTAAATACCTCATATAACTGGAATCATATGATATTTGTCATTTTGGATTGGTAATAAGTTGGTACCAGGCGGCCATATGACCTTGGGTTGCAAGCCTTTTAACCTCTCTATTTTTCTTATCTGTGTTCAAGGGTTTAAGAAGAGGACTTACCGTCTAGCATTAGATTACATGAGTACATCAAGGACATTTATGAATGGCACATAGTAGGCACTCAGTAATGTTAGCTGCTATTTGATTTTAGAAGTTTTTATTTATCTGGTTCTCTTTCAGAATTCATAATGCACTTAAAGGAATCCCAGATGACCGAGATGGGCTCTTTGACACAATCCAGCGCTCTAAGAATCACTATCAAAAAAGAGCATACCAGTGTATAAAATGTATGGTAGCTCTCTTTAGCAATTGTCCTGTTGCTTACCAGATTCTGCAGGTGAGGGTCTCTCTCCCTCTCTCTCTCTCTCTCTCTCTCTCTCTCTCGCGCGCGCGCGCGCTCGCTCTCTCTCTCTCTCTCTCTCTCTCTCTCTCTCTCTATATATATATATATATGTGTATATATATACACACACACATATAATTTTGTAGAAATCTGAATCAGAATTAAGGATTCTGTTTTAAAAGAAGAGAATTGTGAGAATTTGGAGTTGTCGTTTAAAGTTACCTTTGAAAAGCATTCCAAAACCTTTTACATATATAGTTTTATTTTCTTTTGAAGGGCAATGGAGATCTTAAAAGAAAGTGGACCTGGGCAGTGGAATGGCTTGGAGATGAACTTGAAAGAAGACCATACACTGGCAATCCTCAGTACACTTACAACAATTGGTCTCCTCCGGTGCAAAGCAATGAAACATCAAATGGTTATTTCTTGGAGAGATCCCATAGTGCTAGGATGACACTTGCAAAAGCTTGTGAACTCTGTCCAGAGGAGGTAAAAAAAGCCACCAGTGTGCAGCAGATAGAAATGGAAGAAAGCAAAGTAATTCTTTACTTTATAGGCCAGTGTTTATGTATTAATGGGGAAAAAATTAGGTTGACGTTTTATTTATATGTGGTCTTAATGAGGGAGCCTTCTTTTAGAGAAATATTTGTGAAATTGCCTGAATCTAGTATTTCTAAGAGAACCCAAATCAGGTTCCTTTCAGTTTACTTTGTTTATCTGTAGTAAAAGAAAAGTTGTTAGTGGGTCAGTTTTTTAGATTTTAAAGAGTTTATTTCAAATAGAAAAAAAATTAAAAATAAACTTGAATTTGGCTACATAATTCTTTATCTTTAAATACTTAAAATCAGGAGCCAGATGACCAAGATGCCCCCGATGAGCATGAGTCGCCTCCACCTGAAGATGCCCCGTTATACCCCCATTCACCTGGATCTCAGTATCAGCAGGTATATCGGGCTTGGCTCGTGTTTTTATTCCCTAGAACCAATCTTTATGCTTTATTTAAAGGGTGGCTAAGTTTTTTGTTGTGACTGTAAAGTAATCGAGGGATTATCTAGACTAGCTTTGGGGGCATGATCAAAAGAGGAATAGTTGGCATGGGGTCACAATGTGGCATGTTTGAGCTTGCCCCTGTGGTGTTTTCCTGGTCAAATATGTGCCCCTCTTGTACTAGTAGATGAAGTTCGTAAAACTATGATTATTCACGTCAATATAAAATGATAATCAATATTTAGTATAATGGATTAAGACGACATTTCCTGTTAGGCTAAGTGTGCGAGTGGATTTTGAAGGCACTAAGATATGGCAGTGAAGGAAGAAGTGTTTGCTTATTACTTAGCGTAACCAAGACAATGACAGTAAAAATTGTTGGAAAAAAATCAGGGATTTGACAGATTTCCATGAATTTTTCTGTGAAATCAATAACTAAATAAATTTAGATGAAGAAACGTTCTAAATGAGATGTGACTTTCTAAACCCCAGATGTGACTAATTCAGATCTTTTGAGGCAGTGGTCCTTAAACTTGCACAAGCATGGGAATCCCCTGGTGGGCTGTTGCAGCAGAGTGCTAGGCCCCACCCCAGCGTTTCTCATTCAGTACATTTCTTTTTTTTAATTTATTTTTTTTTTATGTATGTATGTATGTATGTGTATGTATGTATGTATGGCTGTGTTGGGTCTTCTTTTCTGTGCGAGGGCTTTCTCTAGTTGCGGCCAGTGGGGGCCACTCTTCATCGCGGTGCGCGGGCCTCTCACTATCGCGGCCTCTCTTGTTGCAGAGCACAGGCTCCAGACGCACAGGCTCAGTAGTTGTGGCTCACGGGCCTAGTTGCTCCGCGGCATGTGGGATCTTCCCAGACCAGGGCTCGAACCCGTGTCCCCTGCATTGGCAGGCAGATTCTCAACCACTGCGCCACCAGGGAATCCCCCTCAGTACATTTCTAACGAGTTCCCAGCTGCTGCTGCTACTGGTCTAGGAACCATGCTTTCAGAACCATTATTTAAGCATTCTGTCTTATATTTCAGGGTGGAAATAGAAGCATGCTGACTAGAAATGTTGAATATGACTGGAAAATGCATATTCATAATTTTCGTAATAGAAATTATAGAAAGTTAAAGCCTATAATCTTCTTGGCTTGACTGGTGGGGAACGTACAGAAAAATGAGAGTTCAGGGGTTTAAAACATTAAGGACCCAAATCCACAAGGAGAAGAGTTACTTTCCTCGGCCCTGAGAAAACTCATATATTAATCATGCCCAGTTAATCCACTGTCTTCAGTGTTGTTTTGTTTTCATTAACATCGTCCTGTGTTCTGGATTGTTGCTCATGCAGACCTCATATGATCATTCAATCAGATTTCTCATATGGGAGTTTCAAGGTGCTCAGAAGAGTGAGGATAGATGTGTTCCAGCTCACAGATACTTTTCCTGAATATTTTTTACCACGAGCAATAATGGGCTGTGTTATCCCTTATTTGTCAGACTTGAATCTAAATAATTTTTGGCACTTAAAATCACTTTGGCCAAAGAATTAAACAGACCTACACTGCTCTTATTTGGGGCTTTGGGGTTTGAATTTAGGCTACCTTTTCTCTTTCAAACCACTTTTTTTTTTTTCTTTTCCATCATTAGCCCAAGTGTATTTACTCTTTGTCAGTCCTAGGAATAAAAGAAATGTTTACATTTCCACAAACTTCAGCCTGTGATCTTTAAAGATGAAGTTTAATATATGAAAAGTTTTAACATGCAGATCTCTTCTCCCCTCCCAGAATAACCATGTGCATGGACAGCCGTATACAGGCCCAGCAGCACATCACATGAACAACCCTCAGAGAACTGGCCAACGAGCACAAGAAAATTATGAAGGCAGTGAAGAAGTATCCCCACCTCAGACGAAGGATCAGTGAAATGCACATGATTAACTGGTTCCATCAAGACTGTGCACCCAGGCCTTACAGTCCAACCTTTTTCTGTGTCTGGCTAATATTTAAAACTAGAAAAACTATTCCTAATCAACATGGAGTGGAAAGTTTATTCACTGTCTTACCTGCAGAAATTTGCTGTCAATATATAACCCGCCTGCAGTGGAAAGTGTATAGTGTTTTGTAATAAATGGCCTGATGCTAACGTGTAAATGGCAAAGGTGTATATAGTATATTAATGTTTGACTGTTAATTCTTAAGCAAGAAACTTTTTTCTTGATGAGACTCACAGATCTACAAAACCTACAGAAGTTAATTTCCTTGTTATACCCATTGCACTCTGCAAGCAGTGTTGCCTGCCTTAAGGGCAGTTGGATCAACTCCTTTACAAAAACAAAAAATAAACCAACAGCAACAAACCAGAGCCCATCCATTTCAGCCACACCAATAGTTTCATGTTAATTCTTTGCCACTGGAGTCAGTTTTATTATGAGCAGTGAAAGGCTGGTAACCTTTAAATTATTTGGTTGATGTGGAAAATTTGGTGATGTAACATTGTTTCTAGATCTTTTTCATTGCCTTTTTATTCTGAGGTTAGGTTAATCACTTTGAAGCTATAGTTACGCTGTAACATGTAGCATGGCTTCACACCAGGTTAGTGTAGCCAATGAGGAAAAAATTACCATAATGACAGCAGTTGTCCCAGTGCGACAGCTGTATTGCTCAGAGCTTTTCCGTCTTACACCTAGAATATAAAATACAAAACAAGGGGAGAAATGTGATAAACAGGTGGTTTTCAGTTACACATATGTTGCTTACATCTAATGTTTGACAGTTCAACTTCTGGGTGGGATAAGGAAACTTAAGTATCAGTAATGGGAATTTTAAAAGATTTAAAACAAATATGCAAAAATTTGCTATGCCAGGATGCTTGGAGCATAATAGAAGACTGTATTTGGTGTGCTTGTTCTGTTTCTTTGGTAGAGCTTATTAGGAGAACCTTTTAAAACTTTCCTTCTGCTGGATCCCAGTGAAGTGGAAGTCATCAGAATCCCACAGTGCTTGGAGTACCACTGCACCAAGATGTCTGGCTGAGCTTCTGCTCAGTCACAGTTTTACTTGAAAGCAAGAATTGTCCTAGCTCCTTTTCCATTATTCCGAAAATTTTAACATTTGAAGCAGGGTCTAATTAAAAAGGAAACTGGTTAGTTAATATAATTGAGGTATAATTTCAGAATAAGCATTTAATTAAAGGTAAGGAACTCATGAATTCATACTGTATTTAAAAGAATTGGTAACTTGAATGTGTGTAATTTTTTGGAACCTGTCTAAAAACCAAATACCCCTGCAAACAGATACAGTCCACCCTATTCTATTTAAATATTTTGCTGTTTTATTTTATAGAAATTATTTTGCTGAATTCACAAATAGAATTTGATTTAAGAAGAACTTTTTGTCCTGTGGTGTGTTTTGGTTTTTTGGTTAATTTTTTGTCTTTTTTTGTTTGTTTGTTTTTTAAGGACTGCACATTAAAAATAATTCTGTGCATAGCATGCCTAGGCATGACACTGAATTCAGGAGTTCAGTCACATTGAGTTTTTGTGCACAGAAAGATTTGACCTTTGGCCCTTTACTAACAGATTTAGAGAAAAACAGGATTGTTGACACTGTAAAAGTTTCCTAACATAATCAATCTTGTACTTTTTGTATGTTTTTTATATACATGTATATTTAATGAGCACAAGCTTGGTTGTATTTTTTACAGTTTAGTTAATAGGCAAATGTTTTGTCAAAAAGGCTATAGTTGGAATTGAACAAAGCAGAAACAAAATTGAGAATTGTGTTATTTTGTGATTAAAAGGGGCAGGTATTTAAGATAAAGCTTTGGATATCTTATTTGCAGTACTCTGTAGTCAATCTGTGCTTCTAGGTTTTCTGTAATATTAGGAAATTTTGACACCAGATAGATCCTGTTTTTGCCTTAAGTATATTACATCTGAGTTTGTTAAGTGTGAGCCAGAGTCATACACACTGTCTGCAATTCCAGTTGGTAATTTTAATTTAGAAGTTCCTCAATTCCAAGCTTCCTTAACAATGAGCAGAATAGGCTAAATTTATTTGGACAAGTTGCTATCATTAAATACACCACCTAACCATCTGAGATGATTTTTGTGTTTCCTGGTCCTTAACAAAAGTATGTAATATACTTAATTTTAAAACGAATGACTTCCTAGACACGAAAAACCTGACATTTTAAAAGGCTGTGAATTTTTCTCCTTGGAGGGGGATCCCACCTTCGTTGCTTTGAATTTACAAGTCCCCTAGTGCCAGGTGAGGGCTTGTGAATCCTTTCCCCCTCCATCTGAGGAAGAATGGTCTGTGTTGTGACCAGGATCTAGGAGAGGTGAATGGAGAGAGTTATTTTTGTTTGTTTGTGCAAATTATTTTCTATATTTAACTCTTAAGCAAGCATTAATGTATTAACTGAAAATTTTAAGATGCATGTTATTGTAAGAGCAACATAGTGGTGGATTTTGAGGTCTTTTTCTGAACATAAATGGCACATTTTAAACTTCCAAGTCTTCAAAGTGCCTAAAGATTATTTAATTCTCCCTCAACTGATTTCTTGAGCCATATATATATTTCCTACTTTACATGTTTGTTGCGGAATCACTAGTCTTCCTTTCAAAGAAGTACCCCTGGAATTCTAAATGGCATGATTATACTTTATAGAAGACAGTAGAATCTGTTAACAAAAAGACAAGATATTTTCATTGTTAATCTGTGTGAACAAGGGCTTTGCCCTATTGGAGCTAAGTATTTCAGTGCACAACTTGGTTAAAACCATATTGCTGCTGTTTCTAAGCCCTCCACCAACCAAATTTTCATGTTCAGCATTGTAGAGGCAGAAATAAGAACATAATCATATTTGGGGTTTTTGTCTTGGTTCATTTTTCACTCAATAATAATTTCCCAACCTTGTCTCTTTTAGCTGTTACATGTACAAATTTAGAATTAAAATGTTTTATATTTTTTTCATGATTAACTTTTATTAGTGAATGATAACAACTTAAGTATTTAATCCTAGTAGTGGGTTAAAAAGATGAGGAGCCTTTTTTATTTGAATTACGTTTGTAAATGAAAGCAAGTCTGTGAATACTCAGATGACTACTCCAAAATAGTTCCTTTCTGTTTTTTCTTAGTATTTTTCCAGCATATGTTCTCCTGTGAACTCTTACTTTGCTGAATTTTGTGGTTACTTTGGTGGATATATCCTGCCTTATTTAGAATTATAACTGGATTTTTTTAAAAATTGCCTTTTCATAAGTGCCCAATTTTGGTCTCTAGTTTGAAGGTACTACATACTGCCGAGAAAGTAAAACACCCCTCCCCTCCCCCCAGTTCTTGTGTTACTGAGAAAAACCATTCAGTACTGGTTTCCTAGCAGGGCTCAACCAAAATTGGTCCTGCACCTATGTGAGTGTTTAGTGTTTGAAAATAAGGTTTTGGGTGTGGTAAATCACTACAGAAGTGCTAAATGTATTAAGAACTTGCTGCCGATTGTATTTACAACGATTATTTTAGATTATTTTACGTTTGCAGAAATGTAGCACTTTTCCTCCGAATTTATTAGGTGTAAGAAAAAAAGGGGGAAAGGTGCACCATGTTTTAAACTTGCAAATGAGTGAAAATTTTTTTTCATTTTGAAATCCAGATTCCCAAGACGAAATTTCACCACCCAGATCACATACTTCTCAGCCTTTTACAAGCCAACAGACTGACTGAAGATTGTCCACAGTTCCTAAGATTTAGCACATATACAAAAATAAAACTTTATAAATTAAATTTCGGTTTCCCCTTTTATTTATTAAAATAAGATTTCTAAACGGAAAGTAAATTAGAGGTGTAATCGATTTAAAGGGAACTTTAAAGGGGAAATGTTTACAAGTAGAGGGATTCAGCCCTTATTTTCTATATTCATATCTAAGCCTTTCAAAAATGGGATTGTGATCTAATTGCTGGCTTAACCGTTCATTCTAAGACCAAGATTTGTGAAACACTTTGGTGTTTCAAAGTTCATTTAAATCAGAAATAAAGCAGGTCACGTATTTGACGGGAGTGATAGAAGTGAAAATTCATTTAATTCTCTAGCAAATTCCATCTGCTCTGCTTTTGGGTATCTGAGAAGTAATTATTTGTTGCCATGTTCCAAAGAAATATGACTTCCATAGAAACCTGTTGGTGCTTCCCTACAGTTGGGTTACTGCAAGGATTACTGCTAGAGAAAGAGACATACTCTTTTTCCTCAAACTCTTATTTTTTTAAGAGAACCAGAAGATTCATAAACGTGTTCTGCAGTTTGGAAAACTCCAGTTGGATTAAACCGTTTGAATTTTAAGTATTTTTAGCCACGTGAACACAACAATGAAAATATGGCCACTAATATTTTGAACTGCTTCATGGTAATCTGATAATTTACAGGTAGGTAGAAAATTGACAGTTTTTATACCTCAAAGTTTAAAGTTGGGGTTATATCAAAGGTTTTAATAACTCATTTTCTTAGGTTGTAAAGTCTCAAGGGAAATGTTCTTAAACCACACTAAAACTTTCCTCCACGAAACAAATTACAGACCCATACAAAAATCAGTTAATTGTTTTAAAGACATTCCACTGAGATGTACACAGCTCAAGAGTAAAATGGAAATGCTTTTAGTTGTCATCTGAAAACAAGGTCGTCTCCTTGGGCTCCATCAACGTTTATCTAGAAGTAGAAGTTTTTCATTGTGGTGGGCTTTTCTCGAGTTGCTTATTTTTCCATTAACCTGCTGAAATATAAAAGCCCTATTTTTATGTGTAATTAGTGATAAACTTGTAAATTGGGCACTTGTATGAAGAAAAGGCTTGATGGAACTGAACCTTTGAGTTGTCGGTACTGTCCAGTAGGGGCAGACCTTTGAGACGTTTCTGTGTCATGGCTTGCAGGTCCCTTTTCACGTACATGACTTTCCAGACACCGGGCCGACTTTCTGGCGGCCCCCGGCCCCCGCCCCCCGTGCGTATTCTCCAGCTGCCCCGGCCTCGCTGCCTCCCCTTCGCCACCCTCCTGCCCCAGAGGGAGCCCAGCGGGGGCCACCCTGCAAGATAGAAGTTACTCATTTTCTATTTCTCTTCAATTGTATAGATGTAAGAATATTCAAAACGGTTGCTTTGGACACTGGAAAGTTTTTCCATGAGTGAGTCCTGCGGAGGGATTCACCTGCGTGAGGAGTCGAAATGTATTCTTAGAGTTCCCATTTAATTTTTCCCCACCCATTAAAACACTGGGTGCACCTTCTTTGGAATTCAGAAGTAAAGATAACTTTGGAGTCTTAAATCTGGTGCTTTAGGTGGGACCAGGGAGAAGTAAGTAAGTATTCGTATCGTGAAGGTTCGGAATGTCCTTCCCTTCTGACTGACTTACTTAAGAACCGCAACTGTCAGCAAGGAAGAGTGTCTGCGGGATGCCAAGGAAATAATAGGTCAATGCCTAGGGCTCAGTGTGTGTTGAGGAAGAGCCCTTCGTAATCCTTTTTTTTTCCAAAGGTCTCCTCTACGTTTAGGATGTGTCCCTCAAGGGGATGTAAATTACTGTGTTCTGTTGGGTGAATAAGGAAACAGCTTTTTCAAGCTGTGTGTTTAAAATCAGAAATCTAGATGGTGACTGCTTAAAGTTGGTGAGTACCTTCCCTTACTGGAAATATTAATCAGTAGTACTAGTAGTTAGTTCTTTCAGCCATCTACTTTCAGAATGTCTTATTTAAGCATTTAGTATAAATCCTTTCTCAGCAAAATGGGCCTTATGCAGATTCCCTTAAGGCTGTGTTAACCATAGCTTCCTTAGGAAGTCTGACTAGGTCAAAGGCTAAGACCGTGAATGTACTGAAGAGACTTAAAAGCTTAAGTTACTAAGTCAGTTTTAAATACCAAGCTCTTAGGTTGTAGGTAGCCTTCTGTATTGCCCCAAGGTTGGGATTTTTTAATTAAAAACCAAAAATTCAGATTTGCAGTAAAATATGAACAGATTTGCTTTTCTAATTTACTGAAGCTTGGTTTACTTAACTGTCACTAGTAATGTAAGTGCTTAGATAAACTGGATGTTGAGTTTTTGTTTAGCACTTATCCACACAGCATTAGACACTTGAGATAGGCTTCTTACACTGAGGTTAGCAGATACTCCATTCTTACAGGGAAAAGAATCCAACATACTGTTTTGGAAGGAGTGCAGGCTAGAGTAGAATGTAGTGAGTGCTGGAAAAACCTTACACTCATGATAAACGAGAAATGGCTACAGGATGTCCCTCTCACTGTGTTTTTGTCTTTAGAAAAGCATGATGCCAAGTAACCAAGAGCAGCAGTTATATTTTCAGGTGCTTTTCAGCAGTGATAACTTACCAATATGCAATTCACATTTAAGTCTTTTTTTTTTTTTTTGGTTTTGTTTGAAAGAAAATGTTTTTATTTTATTAAAATTATTTAATGATAAAGGCTTAGTGTTTCTTAAGTATTGTTTACAGAATCAGCCTTAATTTACAACAACTTCAAAAATTAGACTATGCTTTTTAACATTTTTATTGGAGTATAATTGCTTTACAATGGTGTGTTAGTTTCTGCTTTATAACAAAGCGAGTCAGTTATACATATACATATATCCCCCATAGCTCTTCCCTCTTGCGCCTCCATCCCTCCCACCCTCCCTATCCCACCCCTCTAGGTGGGTCACAAAGCACGGAGCTGATCTCCCTGTGCTATGCGACTGCTTCCCACTAGCTATTTTACATTTGGTAGTGTATATATGTCCATGCCAGTCTCTCACTTCGTCCCAGCTTACCCTTCCCCCTCCCTGTGTCCTCAAGGCCACTCTCCAGTAGGTCTGCGTCTTTATTCCCGTCTTGCCCCTAGGTTCTTCATGACCATTTTTTTTTTTCACGTTTAAGTTTTTAATAGCTGTTCCCCTGTGCCGAAGTGTGACGGGCAACAGTCATTATAAAATCAGTTTGAGGCCGAAAAGAAGAGTAAGAGAGAAGCCGATTTAACTCTAGAATGTTTTACATATAAATGCTTTCTTTAAAGTCAAGAATGAACTGAAAATATAAAGCTAGAACCAAAGGAAGACATAAATGTCACACCTGAATCTCCTAAATACTGAGGTTCAATGTTAGGTTGGTTTAAAAGCAGTTGTTAAAACGTGACCTTCTGAATTTGGCTGGTGAATAAGGAAAAAAAAGTAAGGCTTTTTTGTGTGTTCTGAATTTGTCTACAGATGTATTAAATCTGAAACAGTGTTACATTTTGAGTCTAGGTTAGAAGAGGAAATACAGCTGCCTAAAATAATATCCTGTATTTTAAATTATGCTCTACATTAACTGTAGGTAGACTTTGCCATGCATTTAGTGTGAGCTCCCATCGAGGAACAGCTTTAGTTAAGAATTTGACGTGGGGTTACAACTTTGAGAACTGAAATATGCCTTTTACTCTTTCTTAGCTCTGATTTGAAAATAAGTACATTTTGAAAAGCTATACTCACACATTTCTGGTAGCTCAGATGAGGGGTTTCTTGTAGCCAATTCTTAGAATGAGAAGAAAATATGCTAACGTTCTCTTCAAAAAACGTAGGTCCCTGGGGAAAAGAAAATGGCAACTCATATTTCCAAGTGACAGCAGGATGTACCCTGACCCAGCACTGCTCCCTGCCATGTCCTCGGCAGCTCTAAAGTATGGATGCCATGGGCCCCAGTGGGTGACTTCAGTCCAACACCAAACAGAAGAGGTGGCCTGTGAGCTGTGTTCTTGCCCAGTCAAATGGCAATGCCTAGAGCTAACAGAACAGTCTTTGTATATGGTTTTTAAGTTGGATCTCAACTATGAATGTTTTCCTCCATTAAAAAATAAAAAGCTTGTTTATTCATATTAAACCCAACCATGGTAATTTTGATTAAAGACGCACCTCCTTATAACCCTTTCTGGAATGGTCTGAATTCAAACTGCACATGGGTAGCCTCAGACCAGGGATTTTTCTCATTTGCATTTCACTCTGGTCTTTGTTAAAATTGAGTTTTCATCAGAAGTTAATTTTGCTGTAACAGTCATTCCGAAATAGTACTTAGCAAACATGTTATGGGCCCTGAAGAAATAAATGAATGTAGCCAATTAAGGAGGTGAGGGCGGTTATCAGAACAGAGCACAAGTTCTGCGTGTCAAGCACACTTCTCACTCAAACGCAAACTCTTTCGATAATGCCTTAAATTGCATTGTCTCAGTTGCTCTCTTGATATGGGGGATTCGGTCCCAACTGCATCTCTGGAAAGTTCTGGTCTCTGTCACTAAGTGCATAGTCTTTAATCCTGTGTAAAGTCATCTGTGTTCGGTCCAGAAAAAATGCTAGGGTCAGCATGTCCTTGCTGGGGGTTTTCAGATGTATTTGTGTCTTTTATAAGAAAAGCCAGTTTTCTTTACAGACAATGCAACCTCCATGTTTTAAGAAAGGCAACCAGTCAAATCTTTCAGCTTCGAATTAAAATCGAAAAAGTGTTAAGTTTAGGATTTCTGTAAATAAAATCTTAACGTTGAGCGTGGTTACCTGGATAGGTTGATACAGCCCAAAATGGTTTGTTTGTATTGTTGGCTTTTTAGTTGCTTGTTCGTATTTACTTTTTAATATCTTATTCAGATTTTGAACATAAACACATTCAAGGAATATTATTTTGTCCAACTTTGTCTACTTTTCTTTGTATTTGTTTGTATTAATTTTCAGTGAAAATGACTGAGGAATTTCCCTGGTGGTCCAGTGGTTAAAACTCCACTCTTCCACTGCAGGGGGTACAAGGTTTGATCCCTGGTTGGGGAACTAAGATCCCACATGCCACGTGGTGCAGCACAAAAAGGAAAGAAAGAAAGAAAAGATTGAACTCTTTGCTATTCCAGTGCTCCCGTAGACTTGAACTTGCTTTCCTTTTTCTAATGTTATAAAATCAAGGAACCAGCAAGGGCTGCAGTGGCCCTTAAGAAAGGCCTGGAGCCGGCCAAAAAGAGCAGAGACACCTCACATGAGTACAGCTGGTCACTAGGTCTCCGGCTCTGCTCTTATAATAAGCCTTTCCATATCAGTAAATCTGTAAACAAGTCAGAGGATAAGAGAATTTTACATTGAGAAGAGGGGAATCTTCTCAATTTTTGCTATTTACTGAAATGTACGTATGACATTGTTGGACATGTGACAGGTATCCCAGGAATATGGATGTAGGACACTGGAACGTGACAGGGGTCCCAGGAACACCTGATGATTCCTACTGAGTTGGGCGAAGAATCTGCCCAGCCTGAAGCGGGCCAGCCTCACCGGCACACTCGTCCCGAGCACAGTCCTGATAGCTGGGGCCGAAGGGCCCTTCCAACCCGGAAGTTCTTCTCACCTGTTAGCGAATCAATCTTAAATTTTAAAAGAAGGAGAAAAATACAGCCTAGTCTTAGCTGTCATGATGGAAGCAAACCATAACATATGCTTGCTAAAGGGAGAAGATAGGGGGGTATATGTATACGTCTAGCTGATTCACTTTGTTATAAAGCAGAAACTAACACACCATTGTAAAGCAATTATACTCCAATAAAGATGTTAAAAAAAAAAATGCTTGCTAGAAAGCCATAGGTGGTCATAGAATTGTCCTGGTTTTGATTTATTAGGTTTAGGTACCTGCTACCAAGCTGCTGTCAAACAGCAAAGAGAACTATTTAATTTCACTTCCTTGTTTTGTTTGCTTACCATCTCATGGAGGATGGCGGTAATGGCAAAATAATAATAATAATTGTAGTAATAATAATAATAAGCAAGAAGTAAGTGAGGGACTTCACGTGTGCCACTGGGGCATCAGTGCCAAGGAGTGACTGTGCACATGTAAATGTAAGTATGCATATGTGGACTTAAACTCATTACCTTCAAAACAATCATTTTGAGTGAACATGGGGGAATTCCCTTGTGGTCCAGGGGTTAGGACTCTGCGCTTCTACTGTGGGCCTGGGTTTGATCCCTGGTCAGGGAACTAAGATCCCACAAGCTGCGCAGCCAAAAAATAAATAAATAAAATTAATAAAAGAAATAAAAATTAAAAATTGAGTGAACATTGGAAAAGAAACTTACGGCTAAAAACGAGGACAATCAAAAGAAATCTTGTGTACAATTCGATAATATCCAATCCTACCATGAAAAAGATGCTATTGTCAAGTTGAACTGGCCTAAACCTGGCAGAATTAAAGCTACAGATTGAAAAGGAAATTCCATTTATATTGAAAGGCCATTTACAGATTGTGTTGTAATCTAAGCTATTAACATTTAAAACTTTAGCTCTAAAACTGCACAGGGATCCTAGTCTATATGTTGTCAAATGAGTTTTGACCCAGTTTTCACAAAAAAGACTAAAAAAACCCCAACAACCCAGCAGTGTAAGGTAACACAGTTTGGGGTTATCCATAGGATTGTATTATAATACTTATAAGTATACACAGAATGACTTTTGCAAGGTAGCGGTGCTTCAAAGCTGAGGGCTGACACCAGACTGGCTGAATGAGGAACATCTGGGGAGCTTTTTAAGAAAGCCAGTTTCTGGGTCCCACTCTTGGAAACTGAGTACAGGTGTGGCAGGCCCAGGAATCGGAAACATTTTTTAAAGTTCCACATGTAACTGCAGTCAGGTTTGAAAACCATTTCCATAGTGCACTGCTGTTCTTAAAAAAAGGAGGGGTGGTGGTTTGCCAAACTTTATAGAGAAGTAGACAAACACCCAGGTACCTATTACCCAGAAGTGGCATATTTGCTTCAAGTATTATTTTCGTTAAAAGAAATCAGATACTGGACTTCCCTGGTGGCGCCGTGGTTAAGAATCCGCCTGCCAGTGCAGGAGACATGGGTTCGAGCCCTGGTCCGGGAAGATCCCACATGCCGCAGAGCAACTAAGCCCATGCACCACGACTACTGAGCCTGCGCTCTAGAGCCCGCGAGCCACAGCTACTGAAGCCCGCGCGCCTAGAGCCCGTGCTCCGCAACAAGAGAAGCCACCGCAATGAGAAGCCCGTGCACCGCAACGAAGAGTAGCCCCCGCTCGCCGCAACTAGAGAAAACCCGCGCGCAGCAACGAAGACCAAACGCAACCAAAAATAAATATAATAAATACATTAAAAAAAAAGAAATCAGGTACTACAATAAAGCCCCCGTTTCCCCCCCGATCCTCAGCCCCATTCCCGTCCCCCGCTTCAGAAGCCACCACGGTCGTGACTCAGCGCACGTCCTTCAGGCTCCGTCTGACACTGGGCATTTCACAGGGAAAAGCGGAAGTCGGGTTTCTCCAGAGAAGGAGCAGGAGGATCTTACTTAAAGAACCCCACGAAAAAAGAAAAAGATTTGGTAAATTCAGGAACATCGACAACGCATTGTGTGAGCAAAACGACCATAGTGTAGTATTTTCTAGGCAAAGGTGTCAGAGGTCCAAAGGAATTGATAGTGTTTCTCCAGAAGTGGTCACAGGGTTCTGGGTTAGAAATGGTTTTCTTCTCCATGGATGTGGGATATGACATGACTGCTGATGGAAGAAGGTTTCACACATTGAGGTATGGGGAAGTCATTCTGGCTTATACACGATTTAACAGCCTGTTTGTGGCTTATGAAACATACATTGTACATCTGCTTTAATTATTACAGAGAAGGGCACATTGACCAGAAGTAAAGAAAGTCCATGTTAAAAATAAAGATTAAAGGCCACCCTTCCTGGGACACTCATGCTGGTACTCCTTCGTTGATAAGACTCCCTTTCCAGGTGCTCATGCCATACTGACTTGCTGTGTATGTGCTGATCTGTTTTTTTTTTTTAAACCTTGAAGGAATGTATCCCTGACTCGTTTAATGTTCTTTGTTCTGACAAGATATAAAACTATGCTGAAAACCATGCTCCTCTGGAGTTATCTGAGAGGCTGTCTCCTAGGCTATAGTCCTCAGTTTGGCTCAAATAAAACTCTTTTCTATTCCTATTATAGATTGTTTATTGATTATTTTTGTCAACACTGCCTTCCCCCATTTGTAGAAACAAGATTTCTAGTCATCTGATTTTTCTCACCTGTGGGAACAGTCCCATGGGCAAGAAGAGGATGGTTTCTTTGCTGAATGTTCCTTTTTACTAGGAAAGTACTGAGCCCCAGCTTTGCAACTAGGGGCTTTGTTTCTGCCCAAGACAATTCCTCTAGCCGTAAGGCTGCAATCCCAGCAGCCCGACTTTGCAATATTCCCCGAACAAATAATGACGAACGAAATAGCACTTTAGCCATCTGTTCGAGTTGGTGCATTTTGCCTCTGGTGTTTATAAACCTGCTTCAATAAAAAGCAAAAACAAAGCCCAGAGTTTAGCAAAAAGCATGGTTGGGTAAGCAGCCAAAAGCAATTTCCATCTCAGAAAGAAACACAACTTAATTTATATTTAGTCAAGGTGTTTTGGGAACATGTAGTTTGCTTTCGAGCAACAAATGCAGTGTGCTCTGGTGTTGCTTAGGCACTCCTCCTTTTTGAAGAAAAGCAAAGAAAACATGGGGGTGTCACAACTTTGAGGGTGTGCTTTTATGTTTAAATTTGGCTTTGTTGCTGAAATTAGCAGAAAGGATCTTCTGGAACATCGGCCTAAGTAGTTCACCAAGCGATTCTTGGTAACGCTTGACGGACGATTTTCATGGAGGACCAATGGCAGTTAGCTTTGCTCTACATTTGCATAACAAACATAAAAATCCAGTTTTATGTTTGCATAAAATCCTGTGGGGATTCTTCCCTGTTGATTTGCTAAGTGATATCACAAGATAGTATTATATTTATTTGCTCTCTTCTACAGAATAGGAAGACATGAAAAGATTGGATATTTCAACCTCAGCAAGCAGGACAGCCCTAATCCTCATAATCATATGAGGTAGACAGAATATCCTCATCATACACATGAAGAAATTTCAGCTCAAAGAGCTTAAATGACTTTTCTGGGGTTGCTCAGCCGGGAGAGAGAAAAATGAGAAATTGCCTTCTTTGTATTAAACTATTGGTCAAATAAATAAACAGGAGGTAGCATTTCAAACGTACTCCATGGTTTATGAATGGTACTGATGGCTTTGGCTCCTGTGTTATGACTGTTGACTGTGTAATCTGTCAGCGTTTAACAATGAAATGTTTCATCTGCAGAACTGGGGACAAAAATACATGGTTTTATTTCTTTGAAGAGATCACTGGCGTTACATGGCTGTGCCGGATACTATTTGTTAACCAATTCTATCCCCACGAGATTAATGCTACATACCCAGAGGAGAGAATATTGAAGATGTTTTTGTCCAGAAACGGTTACACTATCTCCAAAGGAAACAAAGGAAAAATTGAGCTTTAAATTTGCACAACGTTATGTGTTAGATATATTGCAGTTAGAAAAACTGCTCTGCAGGGATTAAAGTTATTAATTATTGGCAAGTAAATTGTAATAAGGGTTGTATTTTTAAATATGTGATTTTTTTCCTTCTCCCTTCTAAATTCACTACCAAAGCAGAAAAGTCTAATGAAATTGCATAAAACTAGAAATGCAGAAAATAAGATAAGGAGAACTTCTGTAGCTTTCATGGCCTCTAATAAATGGGTTCTGCAATGCTGCAGATTCCACAGAAAGCACCACTCAGACTTTTTTAAGTCATTTTTTAACAACGAAAACCCATTTAAGAATTAAGGCCTGGCAGACAATTGTACTTAGTCTTGCTATGGTAAGGAATATTCTTGCCTGAAACAACAAACATAAGGAAATGAATTCTGAAGCATCTCCTAGATCATGTGGTTTCTCCAAGTTTTCTGTACCCTGTGTCTGTTCCTCCTCTGCTGAATCATTAATAAGTTCCCAGATTTGACATCTTGCTAACCCCCTTACCCTCCTCTGGTCCTTTTTGTAAGTCCCTCTGTACTAGTAGCCAGAACAGAGTGGTAACTAACAGCTACCACTGTTAGTTAACAGTGCTTTCTCAGGGGTTCCAACCTGGGCAGTTTGACTCCAGATGCAAACTCAGGCATCTAAGAATCAAAGGAATCAAATTCCTTGTATCATAGCTTTAGTCATCTAGGACACAAGTGATTTAGTTAATAGAAGTGTCAACCACACAGTAATTTAAGTTATGATCTGGATGTAAAAATCTGCCTGATAACACATAAGCACTTATTTTTGTAATATATTTTTTTAAAGCCTCCAAAAAGAATGATTCCAGTAGATTCACTCTGGGGTCCCTTAAGGACCTCTTACGAAGCCCTCACTCCCTGGGGACAGCAGCTGTTTTGATCACTGGCCTTTATGGCTACACCTTAGAAACCATCTGAGTTCTGACTGAAATGTACAGTTTGCAATGTATTAACAACAAGCAGAATTCTTAATAAGCTGGTTTCCTGTAGTGCATCAAAACAAATCTAACTGATTGATCAAAGGGGGAGAGATGAAGCCTACTGCTTGTAATAAATGGTTTTATGCTCTTCTATTTATCTATACCTTCAGCCTATCAAATAATTTTAGGATAAAAAAATTAGAAAGCTGCCTCTATGTGACTAGTTTTCAATTCTGCTGATATTAACATTTTAGTAACTGGCAAGTAGCACCGGTTGCTCATTAGCATAAATCTACTTGATTGCACAGGCATGCTCCCCTGGAAGAAAATACATATTCCCCCCACAGGACTCAAAGTTATTCTCATTTGGAATGCAAATACAGGCAGCCCCTAAGCATTATTTTTCCCCCTAAATTGGCTCTTGCAGGGGAAAATAAAGGTGGTTCACACTAATATACTAATGTAGAGATTTCTAGAAGCTATAAGACGTTCTAATTTGAGCAGTATGATTTCTAATTAGCCAAAGACCCTATGAATGCCTGACAAAGAAAACTGGGCGGAAGGAGGGTAGGGGGTGCTGTAGGTCAAAGGGTACAAATTTGCAGCTACAAGAAGAATAAGTTTGGAGGCTGTAATGTACAGCATGCTGACTGTAGCTAATAATACAGTACTGCATACTTGAAAGTCAGCGAGAGTAGATTGTAAGCATTCTCACCACACACATACCCAAAAAGAGTTAACTATGTGAGGTGATGGATGTGTTAATTATCTTGATCTTGGTAATCATTCTATAATGTGTATGTATATCAAATAATCATGTTGTACACTTTAAATACAATTATATTTGTCAATTATTCCTCAATAAAGTTTTTTTTAAGCAAACTGGAAATCATCTATACTTCAATTTGAAAAAAAGCAAACTGGGAATACCAAGGCAATGTACAGATCCAATGCAATCCCTATCAAATTACCAATGGCATTTTTCACAGAACTAGAACAAAAAATGTTTTAATTTGTATGGAAACACAAAAGACCCTGGAATAGCCAAAGCAATCCTAAGAAAGAAAAACAGAGCTGGAGGAATCAGGCTCCCTGACTTCAGACGATACTACAAAGCCACAGTAATCAAAACAGTATGGTACTGGAACAAGAACAGAAATATAGATCAATGGAACAGGAGAGAAAGCCCAGAAATAAACCCATGCACCTATGGTCAATTAATCTATGACAAAGGAGGCAAGAATATACAATGGAGGAAAGACAGTCTCTTCAATAAGTGGTGCTAGGAAAACTAGACAGCTACATGTAAAAGAATGAAATTAGAACATTCTCTAATACCATACACAAAAATAAACTCAAAATGGATTAAAGACCTAAATGTAAGGCCAGGATACTATAAAACTCTTAGAAGCAAACATAGGCAGAACACTCTTTGACATAAATCACAGCAATATCTCTTTGGCTCCACCTCCTAGAGTAAAAACAAAAATAAAAAAATGGGACCTAATTAAACTTAAAAGCTTTTGCACAGCAAAGAAAACCATAAACAAAATGAAAAGACAACCCACAGAATGGGAGAAAACATTTGCAAATGAAGCAACTGACAAGAGATTAATCTCCAAAATAGACAAACAGCTCATGCAGCTCAATATCAAAAAAACAAACAACCCAATCAAAAAATGGGCAGAAGATCATAGTAGACATTTCTCCAAAGAAGACATACAGATGGCCAAAAGACACATGAAAAGATGCTCAACATCACTAATTATTAGAGAAATGCAAATCAAAACTACAATGAGATATCACTTCACACCAGTCAGAATGGCCATCATCACAAAATCTACAAACAATAAATTCTGGAGAGAGTGTGGAGAAAAGGGAACCCTCCTACACTGTTGGTGGAAATGTAAATTAGTACAACCACTATGGAGAACAGTATGGAGGTTCCTTAGAAAACTAAAATAGAACTACCATATGGGGACTTACCTGGTGGTCCAGTGGTAAAGAATTTGCCTTACAATGCAGGGGACGTGGGTTTGATCCCTGGTCAGGGAACTAAGATCCCACATGCTGCAGGACAACTAAGCCCACGTGCCACAACTACTGAGCTCACACGCTGTAAACTACAGAGCCCACGTGCTCTGGAACCCATGCGCCACAACTACAGAGCCCATGCGCCCTGGAGCCTGTGTGCCACAACAAGAGAAAATCTGCATGCCACAACTAGAGAGAAGCCCACGCACCACAATGAAGAGCCCATGCGCCGCAACGAAAGATCCCGCATGCCTCAACAAAGATCCTGTGTGCTGCAGCGAAGACCCAATGAAGACAAAACTAAATAAAATTTTTTAAATAAATAAATAAATAAAAATTTAAAAACTGCTAAAAAAAATTCTTTGGAAAAAACAGAAACAAAACTATCATATGATCCAGCAATCCTACTCCTGGGCATATATCTGGAGAAAACTCTAATTTGAAAAGATACATGCACCCCAACATTCATAGCAGCACTATTTACAATAGCCAAGATATGAAAGCAACCTGAATGTCCTTCGACAGAGGAATGGATACAAAAGATGTGGTACAGGGAATTCCCTGGTGGTCCAGTGGTTAGGACTCTGTGCTCTCACTGCTGAGGGCACGGCCAAAAAAGAAAAAAAAAAATGATGTGGTACACATATACAATGGAATATCACTCAGCCACAAAAAAGAATGAAATAATACCATTTGCAGCAAGATGGATGGACCTAGAGATTATCATACTAAGTGAAGTCACACAGAGAAAGACAAATATCATATGGTATCACTTATATGTGGAATCTAAGAAAGAAAAGGTACAAATGAACTTATTTACAAAACAGAAATAGACTCACAGACTTTGAAAACAAATTTATGGTTACCAAAAGGGAAATGTGGGGGGAAGGATAAATTAGGAGATTGGGATTAACATATACACACTACTATATATAAAATAGATAATCAACAAGGACCTACTGTATAGCACAGGGAACTCTACTCAGTATTCTGTAATAACCTATATGGGAAAAGAATCTGAAAAAGAATGAATATATGTATATGCAACTGAATCACTTTGCTGTGTACCTGAAACTAACACAACATTGTAAATCAACTATACTCCAATATAAAACAAAAATTAAATTAAAAAGATAAATTAAAAAATTTAAAAGCAAACTGGGAATAATACTTGAAGAAGGAAACAAGATAACCAGATGAGAAGATTCCAGGGGTCCTGGTGGGGAGGTCAGGGAGGAGGTTTCTAAACCCTGGGCTGGTCCCCAAACCTCATACTCTGAGAACTTCTCTGGTCAAACTGAGGAAGAATGAGAGAAATTGGGACAACATAGTAAGATTTTCATAAGACTGAATTTGCTCCATTTGAAAGACTGCCCTATGAGATTATAGGATCTTTGGATCTTTTTTTGGTAATTATTTTTTTATTTATTTTAAATTTTTATTGAAATGTGTATGTGTGTGTGTATATATCTATATCTATATCTATTCCTTTTTTACATTCTCTTCCATTATAGGTTATTACAAGATGTTGAATGTATTTCTCTGTGCTATAGAGTAGGTCCGTGTTTGTTATCAATTTTATATAGATGGATCTTTTGAAATTTAAATCTCCATCCTTATATGGTGAAGATAGTAGTGGGTGGTTGTGTTTTTTTGTTTTTTTTGTTTTTTAATTCTCTAATTGGTTCAACACAAAGTTGGCAAACACCTTCGAGATAACAGTAAATAACTGTTTCTCCTAAATTCATAGTCAGACAAATATAAGTAAAATGAAGCAGAGGACCACTCCCAATTAAAAGAACAAGAGAAATCCCCTGAAAGAAAAAACAGTGAAACAGACCTCTCCAGTCTACTAGATCCTGAGTTCAAAAAGGAGGTTATAAAAATACTGAAGGAGCTATTTGGTTCGAGATGGCAGAGTAGAAGGACACGCTCTCACTCCCTCTTGCAAGAGCACCGGAATCACAACTAACTGCTGAACAATCATCGACAGGAAGACACTGGAACTCACCAAAAAAGATCCCCCACATCCAAAGACAAAGGAGAAGCCATAATGAGACGGTAGGAGGGGCGCAATCAAAATAAAATAAAATCCCATAACTGCTGGGTGGGTGACTCACAAACTGGAGAACACTTATACCACAGAAGTCCACCCACTGGAGTGAAGGTTCTGAGCCCCACATCAGGCGTTCCAAACTGGGGGTCTGGCAACAGGAGGAGGAATTCCTAGAGAATCAGACTTTGAAGGCTAGTGGGATTTGATTGCAGGACTTCAACAGGACTCGGGGAGACATAGACTCCACTCTTGGAGGGCACACACAAAGTAGTGTGCACATCGGGACCCAGGGGAAGGAGCAGTGACCCCATAGGAGACTGAACCATACCTACCTGCTAGTGTTGGAAGGTCTCCTGCAGAGGTGGGGGGTGGCTGTGTCTCACCATGAGGACAAGGATACTGGCAGCAGAAGTTCTGGGAAGTACTCCTTGGCATGAGCCCTCCCAGAGTCTGCCATGAGCCCCACCAAAGAGCCTGGGTAGGCTCCAGTGTTGGGTCACCTCAGGCCAAACAACCAACAGGGAGGGAACCCAGCCCCACCCATCAGCAGAGAAGCGGATTAAAGTTTTACTGAGCTCTGCCCACCAGAGCAACACCCAGCTCTACCTGTCACCAGTCCCTCCCATCAGGAACCTTGCACAAGCCTCTTAGATAGCCTCATTCACCAGAGGGCAGACAGCAGAAGCAAGAACTACAATCCTGCAGCCTGTGGAACAAAAACCACATTCACAGAAAGACAGACAAGATGAAAAGGCAGAGGGCTATGTACCAGATGAAGGAACAAGATAAAACCCCAGAAAAACAACTAAATGAAGTGGAGATAGGCAACCTTCCAGAAAAAGAATTCAGAATAATGATAGTGAAGATGATCCAGGACCTCGGAAAAAGAATGGAGGCAAAGATCGAGAAGATGCAAGAAATGTTTAACAAAGACCTAGAAGAATTAAAGAACAAACACCTAGAAGAATTAAAGAACAAACAAACAGAGATGAACAATATAATAACTGAAATGAAAAATACACTAGAAGGAATCAATAGCAGAATAACTGAGGCAGAAGAACGGATAAGTGACCTGGAAGGCAGAATGCTGGAATTCACTGCTGCAGAACAGAATAAAGAAAAAAGAATGAAAAGAAATGAAGACAGCCTAAGAGACCTCTGGGACAGCATTAAACACAACAACATTCACACTATAGGGGTCCCAGAAGGAGAAGAGAGAGGGAAAGGACCCGAGAAAATATTTGAAGAGATTATAGTCGAAAATTTCCCTAACATGGGAAAGGAAATAGCCACCCAAGTCCAGGAAGCACAGAAAGTCCCATACAGGATAAACCCAAGGAGAAACATGCCGAGACACATGGTAATCAAATTGACAAAAATTAAAGACAAAGAAAAATTATTGAAAGCAGCAAGGGAAAAATGACAAATAACATACAAGGGAACTCCCATAAGGTTAACAGCTGCTTTCTCAGCAGAAACTCTACAAGCCAGAAGGGAGTGGCATGATATATTTAAAGTGATGAAAGGAAAGAACCTACAACCAATGTTACTTTACCCGGCAAGGATCTCATTCAGATTCGATGGAGAAATCAAAAGCTTTACAGACAAGCAAAAGCTAAGAGAATTCAGCACCACCAAACCAGCTCTACAACAAATGCTAAAGGAACTTCTCTAAGTGGGAAACACAAGAGAAGAAAACGACCTACAAAATCAAACCCAAAACAATTAAGAAAATGGTCATAGGAACATACATATCGATAATTACCTTAAACCTGAATGGATTAAATGCTCCAACCAAAAGACACAGGCTCGCTGAATGGATACAAAAACAAGACCCATATATATGCTGTCTATAAGAGACCCACTTCAAACTGATGAGGATGAGTATAATTTTTGTGACTTTCTGTCTGAATTAAAAAAAAAAATCCCACAAGGACTCAGAGGCAAAGAATATACAAATCAATTTTCACTGCAAAGTAAAGGAGCTGTTACAGTGGAGGATTACTGGACTGAATGTCAATATTATGACATAGTATGAGTGTGTTTCATGTTTGGTAATTGCAATCATTGTTGCTTTTGTTGTGGTCATCCATGTACAATGCTTGGTGTCAGTCTACTTATCTCTTGTAAAAATAAAATACAGTGTGTGTGTGTGAAAAAAAAAAAAAAAAGAGACCCACTTCAGACCTAGGGACACATACAGACTGAAAGAGAAGGGATGGAAAAAGATATTCCATGCAAATGGAAATCAAAAGAAAGCTGGAGTAGCAATACTCATATCAGATAAAATAGACTTTAAAATAAAGAATGTTACAAGAGACAAGGAAGGACACTACATAATGATCAAGGGATCAATCCAAAAAGAAGATACAACAATTATAAATATATATGTACCCAACATAGGAGCACCTCAATATATAAGGCAACTGCTAACAGCTATACAAGAGGAAATCTACATAACATAGTAATAGTGGGGGACTTTTAACACCTCATTTACACCAATGGACAGATCATCCAGACAGAAAATTAATAAGGAAACACAAGCTTTAAATGATACAATAGACCAGATAGATTTAATTGATATTTATAGGCCATTCCATCCAAAAACAGCAGATTACACTTTCTTCTCAAGTGCGCACGGAACATTCTCCAGGATAGATCACATCTTGGGTCACAAATCAAGCCTCAGTAAATTTAAGAAAATTGAAATCATACCAAGCATCTTTTCTAACCACAACACTATGAGATTAGAAATGAATTACAGGGAAAAAAACGTAAAAAACACAAACACATCATGGCTAAACAATACATTACTAAATAACCAAGAGATCACTGAAGAAATCAAAGAGGAAATCAAAAAATACCTAGAGACAAATAACAATAAAAACACGACGATCCAAAACCTATGGGATGAAGCAAAAGCAGTTCTAAGAGGGAAGTTTATAGCAATACAATCCTACCTCAAGAAACAACAAACATCTCAAATAAACAATTTAACCTTACACCTAAAGGAACTAGAGAAAGAAGAACAAACAAAACCCAATGTAAGTAGAAGGAAAGAAATAAAGATCAGAGCAGAAAAATGAAACAGAAACAAAAAAAACAATAGCAAAGATCAATGAAACTAAAAGCTGGTTCTTTGATAAACAAAACTGATAAACCATTAGCCAGACTCTTCAAGAAAAAGAGGGAGGGGACTCAAATCAATAAAATTAGAAATGAAAAAGGAGAAGTTACAACAGACATAGCAGAAATACAAAGCATCCTAAGAGACTACTACAAGCAACTCTATGCCAATAAAATGGACAACCTGGAAGAAATGGACAAATTCTTAGAAAGGTACAACTTTCCAAGACTGAACCAGGAAAAATTAGAAAATATAAACAGACCTATGAGGACTTCCCTGGTGGCACAGTGGTTAAGAATCTGCCTGCCACTGCAGGGGACATGGGTTCAATCCCTGGTCTGGGAAGATCCCACATGATGTGGAGCAACTAAGCCCACACGCCACAACTACTGAAGCCGCATGCCTAGAGCCTGTGCTCCACAACAGGAGAAGCCACCGCAATGAGAAGCCCACACACCGCAACGAAGAATAGTCCCCACTCGCAGCAACTAGAGAAAGCCCATGCACAACAATGAAGACCCAACGCAGCCAAAAATAAAATAAATTTAAAAAAATAAACAGACCTATCACAAGTAATGAAATTGAAACTGTAATAAAAGATCTTCCCACTAATAAAAGTCCAGGACCAGATGACTTCACCAGCGAATTCTATCAAACATTTAGAGAAGAGCTAACACCTATCCTTTTCAAACTCTTCCAAAAAATTGCAGAGGGAGGAACACTCCCAAACTCGTTCTACGAGGCCACCATCACCCTGATACCAAAACGAGACAAAGATATCACAAAAAAGAAAATTACCAACCAATATCACTGATTAACATAGATGCAAAAATCCTCAACAAAATACTAGCAAACAGAATCCAACAACACATTAAAAGGATCACACACCATGATCAAGTGGAATTTATCCCAGGGATGCAAGGATTCTTCAATATATGCAAACCAATCAATGGATACATCATATTAACAAATTAAGGAATAAAAACCATATGATCATCTCAATAGATACAGAAATAGCTTTTGACAAAATTCAATACCCATTTATGATAAAAACTCTCCAGAAAATGGGCATAGAGAGACCCTACCTCAACATAATAAAAGTCATACATGACAAACCCACAGCAAACATCATTCTCAATGCTGAAAAACTGAAAGCATTTCCACTAAGATCAGGAACAAGACAAGGATGTCCATTTTCACCACTCTTATTCAACATAGTTTTGGAAGTCCTAGCCTTCAATCAGAGAAGAAAAAGAAATAAAAGGAATACAAATTGGAAAAGAAGTAAAACTGTCACTGTTTGCAGATGACATGATACTATACATAGGAAATCCTAAAGATGCCATTAGAAAACTACTAGAACCAATCAATGAATTTGGTAAGGTTGCAGGATACAAAATTAATGCACAGAAATCTCTTGCATTCCTATACACTAACAATGAAAAATCAGAAAGTAAAATTAAGGAAACAATCCCATTCACCATCACAATAAAAAGAATAAAATACCTAGGAATAAACCTACCTAAGGAGGCAAAAGACTTGTACTCAGAAAACTATAAAACACTGATGAAAGAAATCAAAGATGACATAAACAGATGGAGAAATACACCATGTTTTTGGAATGGAAGAATCAATATTGTGAAAATGACCATACTGCCCAAAGCAATCTACAGAGTCAATGCAATCCCTATCAAATTACCAATGGCATTCTTCACAGAATTAGAAAAAAGATTTTTACAATTTGTATGGAAACACAAAAAACCCCGAATAGACAAAGCAATCTTGAGAAAGAAAAACGGAGCTGGAGGGATCAGGCTCCCTGACTTTATACTATACTACAAAGCTACAGCAATCAAGACAGTATGGTACTGGCACAAAAACAGAAATATAGATCAATGGTACAGGATAGAAAGCTCAGAGATAAACCCACGCACATATGGTCACCTAATTTATGACAAAGGAGGCAAGAACATACAATGGAGAAAAGACAGCCTCTTCAATAAGTGGTGCTAGGAAAACTGAACAGCTATATTAACAGAATGAAACTAAAACATTCTCTAACACCATACACAAAAATAAACTCAAAATGGATTAAAGACTTAAATGTAAGACCAGATACTATAAAACTCTTAGAGGAAAACATAGGAAAAACACTCTTTGACATAAACCACAGCAAGATCTTTTTTGACCCACATCCTAGAGTAATGAAAAGAAAAACAAAAATAAACAAATGGGACCTAATTAAACTTAAAAGCTTTTGCACAGCAAAGGAATCCATAAACAAGATGAAAAGACAACCCTCAGAATGGGAGAAAATATTTGCAAACGAAGCAACAGACAAAGGATTAATCTCCAAAATATGCAAACAGCTCATGGAGCTCAATATCAAAAAAACAAACAACCCAATTAAAAAATGGGTGGAAAACCTAAATAGACATTTCACCAAAGAAGACATACAAATGGCCAAGAAGCACATGAAAAGATGCTCAACATCACCATTAGAGAAATGCAAATCAAAACTACAATGAGGTATCACCTCACACCAGTCAGAATGGCCATCATCAAAAAATCTACAAACAATAAATGCTAGAGAGGGTGTGGAGAAAAAGGGACCCTCCTACACTGTTAGTGGGAATGTAAATTGGTACAGCCACTCCGGAGAACAGTATGGAGTTTCCTTAAAAAACTAAAAATAGAACTACCCTACGACCCAGCAATCCCACTACTGGGCATATACCCCAAGAAAACCATAATTCAAAAGGACACACGTACCCCAGTGTTCATTGCAGCACTATTTACAATAGCCAGGACATGGAAACAACCTAAATGTTCAACAACAGATGAATGGATAAAGAAGATATGGTACATATATACAATGGAATATTACTCAGCCATTAAAAAGGAACAAAATTGGGTCATTTGTTGAGTCTGTCATACAGAGTGAAGTAAGCCAGAAAGAGAAAAAAAAATATCGTATATTAACGCATATATGTGGAACCTAGAATAATGGTACAGATGAACCTATTTGCAGGGCAGGAATAGAGACGTAGATGTAGAGAATGGACATGTGGACACAGTGGGGGAAGGGGAGTGTGGGACGAATTGGGAGATTAGGTTTGACATAAATACACTACCATGTGTAAAATAGATAGCTAGTGGGAACCTGCTGTATAGCACAGGGAGCTCAGCTCAGTGCTCTGTGACGACCTAGATGGATGGGATGGGGGGGTGGGTGGGAGGGCTTTCCAAGAGGGAGGGAATATACGTATACATATAGCTGATTCACTTCATTGTACAACTAATACAACATTGTAAAGCAATTATACTCCAATTAAAAAAAAGATAAAAAACAGTTCATCATTTTTGTTAGATCAAAAAAAAAAAAAAAAAGTCTACAGGGACTTCCCTGGTGGTGCAGTGGATAAGACTCTGCGCTCCCAATGCAGGGGGCCCGGGTTCGATCCCTGGTCAGGGAACTAGATCCCACATGCATGCTGCAACTAAGAGTTCACATGCCACAACTAAGGAGCCTGCCTGCTGCAACTAAGGAGCCCACGTGCCATAACTAAGACCCAGGGCAACCAAATAAATACATAAATATTAAAAAAAAAAGTCTACAAAAAATAAATGCTGGAGAGGGCATGGAGAAAAGGGAACCCTCCTACACTGTTGGTGGGAATGTAAATTGGTGCAGGCACTATGGAAAACAGTAGGGAGTTTCCTTAAAAAACTAAAAATAGATTTACCACATGATCCAGCAATCCCACTCCTGGGCAAATACCTGGAGAAAACTCTATCTCAAAAATATACATGCACCCCAATGTTCATACCAGCACTATTTACAATAGCCAAGACATGGAAATAACCTGAATGTCCATCAACAGATGAATGGGTAAAGAAGATGTGGTACATATATACAATGGACTATTCAGCCATAAAAAAGAATGAAATAATGCCATTTGCAGAAACATGGATGGACCTAGAGATTATCATACTAAGTGAAGTAAGACAAATATATCACTTGTATGTGGAATCTAAAAAATGATACAAGTGAACTTATTTACAAAACAGAAACAGACCCCCAGTCAGAGAAAACAAACTTATGGTTACCAAAGGGGGAAGGGGGAGGAGGGAGGGATAAATTAGGAATTTGGGATTAATATACACACACTATAATATATATTGATAAAATAGATAAACAACAAGGTCCTACTGTATAGCACAGGGAACTATATTCAATATCTTATAATAAACTATAATGAAAAAGAACCAGAAAAAGAAATACATATATATGTATATATAACTAAATCACTTTGCTGTACACCAGAAACTAACACAACATCATAAATCAACTGTACTTCAATTAAAAAAAAAAGGATCTAAAGAAGAAAAAACAAAACAAAGTTGGCAAACCAATGTTGGTCCCCTTTAAAAAAAAAAAAAAGAAGTGAGGGACTTCCCTGGTGGCACAGTGGTTGAGAATCCGCCTGCCAATGCAGGGGACGCGGGTTCGAGCCCTGGTCCGGGAAGATCCCACATGCCGCAGAGCAACTAAGCCCGTGCACCACAACTACTGAGCCTGTGCTCTAGAGCCCACAAGTCACAACTACTGAAGCCCGTGCGCCTAAAGCCCGTGCTCTGCAACCTACAACAAAGAATAGCCCCCGCTCGCCACAACTAGAGAAAGCCTGCACGCAGCAACGTAGACCCAATGCAGCCTAAATAAATAAATAAATAAGTTTATCCAAAAAAATCTTAAAAAAAAAAAGAAGTGAAACCTGGGAATCTGAGAGCAGCTCATCCAGGACATCTCAGTAAATGCTGAGTCCCAAATGCGGTGAGTTGGGTGGGGCTGCTTGTGTTCACTGGAACAGCCGATTTAGACTCTAGCAAAGGGCAGGGTGGGTCAGAGAGGAGAGCGGAGGGTTTCTTTTCTGTAACTAGAGGACTCGATGGATCAAAGGATCCCAGGCCATTAAAATCCTACCTTGACATAGTTTGTTCGTTGATCCACAGGCTTATGGAGGATTCCCTGCATGTGGATTTTTGCGGATTTGGGGAGAGATTTCCCCTGCCAAGGCCCACTGGCTACCTTTTCCAGAACTGGCGATCACAATTTGCCCATCTCCCTTGGTAAAGAAGGACCACCTGGGTCTGCTTGTCTAAGCGGGGTTGCCCCCTTGCTCCACATACACACACTGCCTCCCCCCTTCCTGCTTCGTATCAGGGCCTAGGCAGACTGGCCCTGATGAAGGGGAAGAGGGCCCCTCCCGATCTCCCCTCCGCATTTTCCTGGGCCGTGGCTTCCATGTCCCACGTTGTCCCACCCTCCAATCATGTGTACAAGTTGTCATCAAGAGAATAAGTAAAAATGAAAGTATGTAGGCTCATATTTTCGAACTGTCACCTTTGTTCCCTCATGTCCCCCATCTTCTAGTGTCTTCCGTCGTCCCTGGCTCGTCCACCCTCTCATTGTGGCAGCAACCAGACCAGTCTTGTTCTCTGCCTTACGGATGTATTAGCAGAAAACAGAGAAAAAGGAACAGATTCTGGTGTCTGAGTTGTAAAGGCCTAGCCCCTGAGAGGAAACAAAATAACTCCAGTAGACCCTCTCTGTTTGAGGTGGTGACTGACGAGTCCAAGCCCCCCCAGACCACACAAAGGTTCCCTGGGCTGGGGTGGGTTGGGAGGTGCGGTAGATGCCGGAAGACCTGCTCACAGCCCAACATTCGCAGAGAGCCGCCCTCAGAGGGGCCCACAGATGACAGCAAGATGCAGACGTAAAGGTACATGTGCTTCTGTTCACAATCACCAAAATGTGAAAACAGCCCAAGTGCTCATAAACAGCTGAATGGATACACAAAATGCAGACTATCAACATAATGGAATATTATTTGGCCATAAAGATGAATGAAGTACTAAATACCTGCTACAACATGGATGAACTTTAGAAACATTGTGCTGAGCAAAAGCCAGACACAAAGACCACACATTGTATGATTGCATCTAAGTGAAATGTCCAGAATAGGCAAATTCACAGGGACAGAAAGTAGATTATTGGTTGCCAGGGGCTGGGGGGAATAGGGAGTGACTGCTAATGGGTGTGGGTTTCCTTTTGGGATGATGAAAATGTTCTGGAACTACAGAATGTTGATGGTTGCACAACGCTGTGCACGTATTAAATGCTACTGAATTGTATGTTTTAAAATTTTCTGGAGGACTTCCATGGTGGAGCAGTGGAATCCGCCTGCCAAGGCAGGGGACATGGGTTCGAGCCCATGCTGATCTGATGGGGTCCACAGAGCCCCCATTTGGAGGTCAGGCCATGCAGCGGGAGAGGAGCCCATCCTGCCCTGTGGCCCCCTTAGAGGGTGATTGGCATTGGTCAGGGACCAGTGGACTCTGCAGACCCCATCAGATCCTGCCACCCAGCCCAGGGCGGTGTCACCAACACAGGCCCTCCAAGACTGGAGCCGGAAGAGCAGCAGCCTGGTAGGCCCTGAGCCTTATTCTCTAGCTGGTGGTCCCGCCCGTCACAAGCACCCCAAGATCACTTAGTGAACACCCCCTCCCTGTCCCAGACACCTCAAATCAAGGAGTGTCCCATGCACTTCAGGAGCCTGAGGGATGGCAAAGTCCCCAGGGGAGGCCTGGTAGCAGGGAGGGCCCCTCCCAGGCCACGGCAGGGGTCACGGCCCTTTGCCCATCAGTAGGGAACCGGCTAGCTCTCTGAGGCTCCTGTCCCATCGCGAGCGGCCATTCAAGACCAAGTGGGTCAAGGACCCAGAGGCAAAGAATATACAAATCAATTTTCACTGCAAAGTAAAGGAGCTGTTACAGTGGAGGATTACTGGACTGAATGTCAATATTATGACATAGTATGAGTGTGTCTCATGTTTGGTAATTGCAATCATTGTTGCTTTTGTTGTGGTCATCCATGTACAATGCTTGGTGTCAGTCTATATATCTCTTGTAAAAATAAAAAAAATAAAAAATAAAAATAAAAAAAAAGACCAAGTGGGTTCTGCACAAGGCCCTGCCTGGTTTACCAGTTTTCTGTGGGTGTCGACGTTTCCCATGGAGCACGATTCGTGATTGTCGCACAAAGTATCTACAGCCCTGGGAGACTGGCCAGCAGCAGCTAGACTGCCGCTGCCGTCGCCTTGGCAACCCAGCCCCCAGTCCCGCGGCCGCCCCGGCTCCAGGACGGGGGTGTGGTGCCCTCTAGAGGCCGCGTGCTGACAGGGCGGGGGACCCGGACTGGGCGGGCGCTAGGGGGGCCCTTCGTGCGTGGGAGGCTGGGAGGTGAGGAACCAAGGCGAACAGAGAGGGGCACAATCTGTTCAAGGTCACGGGGAAACACAGATCCAAGCCTTCCGGAGTCGCCCCTTTGGTATTTCGCTGCCGCTTGTCAATTCAAAGAAACAAACAAAAACCCCTCACAGGCTCGTACCTATACAGAGCTGATGAAGCTTAAGCGGCAGGGCCGCTCATTTGCAGAAGACTCTTGGCAGGGCCCTCAGAAATGGATTCGCCTGGTCATACGTGTTGGTACAATCTGCAGAAGTGAACTGTAAATTAGTTTAAGATCTGTATTGAATTGTAATTGGTTAAGATGGCTCTCTCCCCACCCTGATTCTGTCACACTTCCCCTCGGGTCCTGAAGCATTAGAAGCTGCCTAAGAGGAAGTTGAGTTGGGGACACATTTTACTGTGACCTTCATGGGATCTGTTTACATAGTTATTACTGACCATCCTGGGGCAGGAATGACTTCCAGGAATAATCCCACTGCCCACCTGGCATCATGACACTGAGCACTAGAGCAGCTGGGATGTGGGAGGAGGCGGAGGAGAAACAAGGTTTGAAATGTACAGAGCCGGAAGCTGATCTGTGGGAACTTCTTCCAATCATCAAATGCCTAAACTTACGCAAGCAGCTCAAAACGGAAGTTTTTCTTGTTAAGTGTATTATCAATAATGCAGTGGGGAAAATAAATGCAGTGAATATAATTGCAAACTCCCTATAAAATGAAATTATTTTTCAAGTATGCCCATCTGTAACCAACAGAAATGATTCTGGCATGGAGAAGTAAATTGTAACAAATTTTTTTTCAGATTATACCAAAAGAGAGAGATAAAATCCGAAAAGAGACAATATATGGGTTTGGGGATTAATAATATACTTAATGAGAAGAAGTGAAGTATATGAACACACTGGGAAAAAAATTAAATGTCTTGCTGACTTGACCAAAATACTGATATTGACAAAAATAACACAAATCTCATAATAGATCTCTACAAGACACTGAGGTCAGGTTGCCTGAGTATTGTCAATTCAGAGTATTTAAGATGGGTCTCTGAACATGAAACCTTGATATGCCCAGAAAATTTACAGCTTTTATATGAAAGAAACTTGATAGAGGTTTCCCCCAATTTGACAGCAGTCCTAAAAACGTACACAATATTTGTTTGTAATAACAAATCGCAAAGCTGAAATTTTTCTACAGTATCAATAATGAAAACCAAATTTCCATCAACCATGCTAAAAGAAAATCACAATGAATTATCTTTCTATCCTCTTGCTAGAAAATGATATTACAAGATTGTTGTCATATGAAAAGCCAAGCAAAGCATCTGCAGACAAAAATCGTAGGGAAAAAAGTGTTATAGAGGTTTGTCAGGCAGTTAACAAAACGTTATGTCAGTTTTCTGAATTATGTGAGATTTGAGGTATTTCTCAGCTTTTAAAATGTTATGTACTGTGTTTTCTTTCTGATTCTAAAGAACATTCCTTTCCTAAGTCTGTATTCCTAATTTGCTGGGTTTTTTAAGTCCCCCCAAATTATATAATCTTCAAAAACCCACAAAACCTCATATGGACACCCACACACACCCACTCATCACATACATGAGAATCAAGAACTATAGGCTATAAGTAAAAAGAGGCACAAGACCCCTTTTCTAGAGACATGTGTGTGCTTTGGAGCAGCTCTTTTTATCAGTAAAAAGGTGCTGGTGAACATAAGTGCAACAGCTGACTTCCATTCCAGAAAATTCAGAGAATCACAAAATCACCACAGAGTTATTAAAAGCTTGATCCAATGAGAATGACTTTACTCAGTTAAGCTACTTTTGCTGTTGGTTCCCCCAGAGCCTTCCATTCCCTTTAGTGTCACCCCCAAGGAAACTGCAGAGGACAGCTTGGGGCCATCCTGTCACCATTCCCTCAGACAGAAGGGGTGGGTTTTCTTCCTTGTTAGTCTCTTGGGTATTTTAAGATTGTCATCATCTGTTATGCAGAAAACCCCACCAAACTTTCATTTTTTACCTGAATGTTTCATGAGGTAAACTTCTTTCATCTTGTTCTACTGACATTTGTAGAAAGAGGATTTTTTGAAAGTCTGTTGCTCAGAGTTAAGCAGCTCCAACCTGCAGAGAGGTGCCTTATCCATTTGAATGTACAATAATATCCTCTTTGGTGGAGAGCTTCTAGATCCACGATGGTTTTTTCCTGTCAGGCTGTACTAGAAGAAACATAAGAGGCATAAGGGTACGCCAGATGGTGAAAAATAGGTTTACGGCACCAAAATAGTGTTGTTTTTATTAAAAACTAGGCTAGCACTGAATGCCAGAAGGTGTGAAACCCAGCTCTGAGTAACAACCTCCACAGTTACGGTTAATCTTAGCCTGTATGAACCTCCCACCAGGTGAAGCAGGGTGGGCCCGCAAGCCTTGGGGGGGGAGGAGGAGGGCGAGGGGGGGAGGGCAAGGGGGGGAGGAGGGCGAGGGGGGATGGGGGAGGAGTTGGGGGGGAGAGGGCCACGGGGAGTGTTGCAGGGCTGCCTGCAAAGGATGCTGGAGGCACATGGGGGAGCCAGTGGGCCTGCTTCTTGGAGGGCCAGCCTGGCTCCCCACCATCACCGCACTGAAAGTCCTCAGCCAGGTGCTGACTCACCCACATCTCCTTCATATTGGATTCTGATGTCCAAGAACGGGTAAGGCTGGAAACTTGAAGCCGGTAAGGCTGGAACGTGACCTCCAAGCAGTCCTAGGCTTCTTCAGCGTTATTGAAGGTTAACGGCCACGTCCAAGTTTTCCCCAAACCATTAGTGTTACTGAACCAAACTTGGGTCCGCTCGCCTCCCCGGCGCAGTAAAGCCAATGTACTGACACTGGGTCGTGGTGAAGGGAAGTGCAGCGTGTACTGCAGGGCCCCAAGCAAGGAGTCCAGGCACCTAATGCTCAAAAGGCCCGAACTCCTGATGGCTTTCAGGGGAAGGTTTTTAAAGACAGGGTGAGGGAGAGGGTTGCTGGGTATGTGATCAGCTGGTGGACATTCTTCTGATTGGTTGGTGGTGAGGTAATCAGGAGTCAACATCAACCTTCTGGTTCCAGCTGGTCTGGGGTCTGCGTGCTTGTGGGCAGCAGACAGTTAACTTCTTCCACCTGGTGGGGGCTTCAGCGTCTGCAAAACAGCTCAAAGGATTTGGCTCCGAAGATTATCTATAGCCCTTGAGGAGGAACTAAAGGTCCTGACTTTGTTTAATGGCCAAACTATTATTTTGTCTTGTTTGACTGTTTTCCTTTGTTTCTGCATTTTCTCATTTCTCTGATTAAATATATTCAATATATTCTTTGGAACTCAGGGAAGGCCTAGGAGGCTAAAGTTTTCCTACAGACAAGAGGCAGGTGGAGGACATGGGGGGTGGTCTGTCCTGGGAAGGCTCAATAGGGTCCTGCTTGGTTACATTACCAAACGGTGTCCCTCAAACTCTCCAACTTAAGGGAAACCAGCATCTGAGAGGGTTAGGCTCCTCATCAAAAAAAAATCCTTATTTATCTCCATTGCCATACTCAGAGTTAGCTGTTGCTACAAAACAACCAACCACAAAGCTTAGTGCCTTAAGGCACCAACTCTTGATTTAGCTCTGGATTCTGCAGACTGGTGATCTGGGCTGAGTCCCACTGATGCACTTGGCTCACACCCGCGTCTGTCATATCTGCTGCCAGGTTGGCTGGGGATAGGCTGGTCTGAGATGGCCTCTGCTGGTCAGGTTGTCTTTCTTCTGTGTGGTCTTGCATATCCCAGCAGGCTAGCCTGGGTTTGTTCACAGGGAGGTGGCTGAGTTGCAGGAGATCATGCTGAAACAGCAAAAATGCTCACGGCCTCTTGAGATAGGCCTGGACCAGGAATAACGTTTTGTATTCAATTGGTCAGAGCAAGTCCCAAGACCAGCCCAGGTTCAAGGGCTGCAGCTCTTGATGGGAGCAGCTACTCTGCATTGAAAATGGATGCAGGTACAGAGAGGATAATAACTGTGGCCACTTTTTCTTTTTTTTTTTTTTAATTTTTTTTTATTGAGGTAACATTCGTTTATATAAGTTTCATGTGTACAACATTATATTTCTATTTCAGCTTGCGGGATCTTAGTTCCCCGACCAGGGATTCAACCTGGGCCCTCAGCAGTGAAAGTGCGGAGTCCTGACCACTGGACAGCCAGGGAGTTCCCATATTTCTACTTCTTTATACACTACAACATGCTCACCACCAAAAATTTAGTTTTCATCCATCAACATACAGTTGATCCCCTTTACCCATTTCGCCCTCCCCCTCCTTCCTTCCCCTCTGGTAATATTGCGGGACTGAGGGAACGAAATGTGCCCATGAAACTGAGAAGGCATCTTGAGACCAAAAATCGAGGCAAGCAGCTCCATATAATCAATGGATCAGTTTATTATAGGGTAACTTACTCACAGGATGGGATCTGGATCTGGTGGACAGCAAGTCAGCAGCATTGGTAGCTGCACTCCGTACCACTGAGGGACCACTGGGACAATTTTATAGTTAATCTAGGGTATGGGTGTAGTTGCTTGGAAATGGGCCATGCATTCCTAAATTAAGATTTATGAATGGGTAACTAGTCACATGGGTGCTGGGAATACGTCACAAAAGGTTTTCATCATTGTTTGGGGCCTAACGGAGCATAGAGCCTGCCAGGTCCTAATGATTATTAAACAATATCTATTAACTACAAAACCCTTGATGACAGAGAAGTGCTTCACTGCATAGTACAGTCCTGGGTAGGGTCAGTGAAAGGATGGGAGAACTGTAAGGGCCCAAGATGGCATCAGTTATGCTACTACTCTGTCCTCTGTATCTACATGTTTGTTTTTGTTTCCTTTGGTTTGTTCATTTGTTTTTGTTTTGTTTTTTATATTCCACATATGAGTGAAATCACACAGTATTTGTCTTTCTTCGTCTGACTTATTTCACTTAGCATAATACCCTCAAGGTCCATCCATGTTGTCACATGGATGTGATATATATATATCACATTTTCTTTATCCATTCATGATCATATGGCTTCTCTTGTCATTGATATAGCGAACTGCACTGATCAATTTTTGAATGTTGAACCAGCCTCACGTTCTTAGGATAAAACCCATTCAGATATGATGTATTTTTCTTATTATGTATTATTGGATTTGATTTGCTCAAATTTTGTTAAGAACTTTTGCATTAATGTTCCTGAAGTACATTGGTATATAGTTTTCTTTTCTTATAATATTTTTGTTTGATTTTGGTATAGGGTAATGCCGACCACCTCATGAATGATTTGGAAAATAGTCTCTCCTCTTGAATTTCCTGGAAGAGTTTATGGAGAATTGACTCATTTTGTCCTTAAATATTTATTGGAATACTCCCATGAAGCCAGCTGGGCCTGGAGTTTTCTGTGTAGAAATGTTTTCAACAAATTCAATTTCTTTAATAGATATAAGGCTAAACAGGTTATCTCTTTCTTCTTAATTGAGCTTTGATAGTTTATGTCTTTCAAGGACTTTTTCCATTTCACCTAAGTTGTCAAATTTGTTGGCATAAATTTCATAATTTTTTCCAACAGATATTAAAAATACTATAAAGCCTCTAGAATGAAAACAGTGTAGTACTGGTACGTGAATAGAAGAGAAATCAGTGGAATAGATCAGAGAAAGTCTAGAAAGAGACTTTATCCATGCATAAAATTGACCATTTTAACCAGGTGTACAGTTCAGTGGCATTAAATACATTCACACTGTGGGACTTCCCTGGCGGTCCAGTGGTTAAGACTCGGCGCTTCCACTGCAGGGGGCATGGGTTTGATCCCTGGTCAGGGAACTAAGACCTCACACGCCACTCGGCGCAGCCAAAAAAAAAGAATACATTCACATTGTTGTACAACCATCACCACCATCCATTTCCAGCACTGTTTTTTAATAGACTTTTTCAAAAATCCTACCTTTCATTCATTTAGTATTTTTACAGTTAGTAAAAGACCATTTCTTTTCAGTGCCTCAAAAATCCTCTGTGCTCCTCCTTTTCCTGCCTCCCTCTCCCCAGCCCCTGGCAACCACTGATCTTTTTAGTGTCTCCATAGTTTTGCCTTTTCCAGATGTCATATAGTTGGAATCATACAGTTTGCAGCCTTTTCTGATGGGCTTCTGTCACTTAGTAATATGCATTTAAGGTTCCACCATGGCTGGATAGCTCACTTCTTTTTAGCACTGAATCATATTCCATTGTCTGGATGGACCACAGTTTATCCACTCACCTACTGAAGGACATCTTCGTTGCTTCCAAGCTTTGGCAGTTATGAATAAAGTGGCTATAAACATCTATATGCATGTTTTTGTGTGGACATAAGTTTTCAACTCCTTTGGGTGAATACCAAGAAGCACAAGTAGTGGATCGTATGGTAAGTGTATGTTTAGTTTTCTAAGAAACCGCCAAATGATTTTCCAAAGTGGCTGAACCATTTTGCATTCCCACAGGCGATGAATGAGCGTTCCTGTTGTGCTGCATCCTTGCCAGCATGAGGTGTTGTCAACCCCAGAACATTTTCATCATCCCAAACTGAAACTCTGGACCCATTGAACAATAACTGCCCTTTTCCCCCTTCCCCAGCCCCTGGTAACCTCTATTCTCCTTTCTGTCTCTATGAACTTGACTATTCTCGATATCTCACATAAGTGGAATTGTGGCCATTTTTGCAAACAATCTGTCACCGTCTACTCTTAGGAACAGGTAGGTTTCTGGGACTCCAAAGTCTTCATCATCCACTTCTGTCCCACATTCTGGGCATAGCCATCCTTCCCAGAATCACGTGTAATCTCCAAGACGCCTGGTCTCCTAGGGTGTGGTGGTGGAAGATCTTCCTCTACCTGAAGTTCAGGGTTCAACTTGAACTTGGGAGTGGTGATCAGTGCCACAGGCAACTTAGCACAGACCTGCCCAGGCGCCTCTCTCTGTCCCTTTGGTGTCAGTTCCCTCACACTCCAGGGAGTAGACGTGACGCCTTGAACATACCCCAGGTGACCAGGTCGTGGGGGATCAGGAGCTCAACTAGCTGCCCAGACCCATTGCCCTCTCCACACTCACCTGCCATCTCCCAGGGCTCTCCTGGCAGACAGCAACATGGCTGGCCTCTGCCACACAGCGCCCTGGACACAAAGCTGTGGAGACCTGGGGAGGGAACTATTGAGGTGTCCCATCCCTTTCATTGACCTTCAAACTCCCTATGATAACAGCGTGACCTCCCAGCCTAGGACAGAGGAGAGGTGGAAGGGAAAAGATGTGGAGAAAGGAAGAGAGAGAAAAAGCAGAATGAGGGTGTGCAGTGAAGAATGAACCTTGCCCAAAGAAAGGCCTGGCCTTTGCCTTGGTTCCTGGAAGGTGATCTCTAAACCCTTAGAATGTCTTGCCTGATAAGAGTATCTTTGTTTACCCGGGGGCCTTAGGCCACGCCAGATAGGAGAACAACTTGATTTACAGTAGGGGCTTTGGGTCACATGGTATCAGCTCAATACTCCACGAATATTGTCACAACATAGTTGCTAGGAGGAGTTAGCACTATGCATGACGCCACTGGGAGAGGACAAATGGAAGCTCTGTGTTTGGACCTCTCTGGACCCTGCCCCCCTGCGTCTCTTCCCTTGACTGATTTCAATCCGTATCCTTTCACAGTGATAAACTGTAACCATGAGTATAAAAGCATTCAGTGAGTTCTGTGAGTCTTTCTAGCAAATAATCAGACCTGAGGGTGGTCTTGGGGACCCCTGAACCCTGCAGTTGGTGTCAGAAGTGAGAGTAGTCTTGAAGACTGTTGCCTAATTTTACAAAGGGGGTACACAGATGGGGCATGCTAACATGTTAATAGTAAATGCAAGAATAATGGTCATAGCACCCTCAGCATGGAGATGCTTCTGGAAGAAACATCATGATGGCTGCCCAAGGAGAATCACAAGCTCCGTTCAAACTTGTATTGGTTGGTGATGGAAAAACTACATTCATGAAACGTCACTGACTGGTGACTGGAGAAGAACGTAGCCATGTTCGAGGTTGAGGTCCATTCCCTTGTGTTCCACACCAGCAAAGGACCTATTAAGGTCAACGTATGGGATATATTGAGCTGGTCAGGAGAAATTTGGTGGATGGAGAGATGGCTATTATATCCAAACCCAATGTCGAATTTTAATGTTTGATGTAACATCGAGAGCTTACAGGAATGTGCCTAACTGGCATAGAGATCTGGTACAAGTATGTGAAAACAACCTCATTATGTTGTGTGGCAACAAGGTGGATATTAAGGACAAGAAAGTTAAGGCAAAATCCATCATCTTCCATAAAAGAAGAATCTTCAGTACTATGACAGTTCTGCTAAGAGTAACTACAACTCTGAAGAGCCTTTCCTTTGGCTTGTTCAAAAACTAATTGGATCACAGGGAACTATATTCAATATCCTGTAATAAACCATAATGGAAAAGAACTGAATTACTTTACTGTACAGCAGAAACTAACACAACATTGTAAATCAACCATACCTCAATTAAAACAACAACAACAACAACTAATTAGAGCCCCTAACTTGGAGTTCATTGCCATGCCTGTTCTTGCCCCACCAGAGGTTGTCATGGACCGAGCCTTGGCAGTGTAATATGAGGCTGGCAGAGCAGGGTCCCCGCAGTGTGCCCTGAAACCCCATCTCCACATGTATCAGACACCTTTATCCTTTTGTGGCTGATGTGTAATTATATGGTGTCCACGCCAACTGCAGGTCTACTGCTCTCATAATGCACATGCCTCCTTCAAATAAGACCTTCATCTTCATTTTCAAGTGTCTATAGGGAGAGATGTTTGGAGTCAAACATTCATTTGCATTACCATGAGAAATATCAACTTTTCATCTGCCCACTAAAGGAAGAGCTGCCAGATTCTTTAAATACAATTTCAATTGTTGTACAATTTTAAATGGATGATAAAAAATGTCAATTGCTTACCTGTACTAACAAAGTTTCTCCTTGATGGTAGCTATCAAGCATTTTGTTTATCATTAAAAAGTCTAGATCAGGAGTTGTGTGTGGCCATTGCAAGCATAAAACCTCATGTAAAAAGTTATGTTGATAAAAGCTAACTGTGTACTAGATTGGTTAAAGACCACCAATCCCTCACATGCTAGTATTCACTTTGCAATGTGTCACTGCACTTTGTTCCTCCCATCCAAGGGTAGGTCTATTTCTCTACCCTCCTATCCCAGAGTCTGGACTGGCCTTGTGACCTGCTTTGGCCAACAGAAGTGGGTGGAAGTGACTTGAGACTCCCACAGTTAGCTCAGGAAGCTTGAGGCTTCTGCCTTGATTCTCCCAGAAGGTTCTGGTTGCCATATAAAGAAGTCCACTTAGCCTACTAGAACACGAAAAGCCATGGAGGAGAGGAGACCTGAGGAGTCCTAGTCCACAGCTAGACATGTGAGTCAGGCCATCTGGAACCTTCCAGCCCAGCTGATCCTCCCTCTTTTTTTTTTTTTTTTTTTTGATCCTCCCTCTTGAGTGAGTCCAGTCAAAACTGGCAAGAGGGGCTTCCCTGGTGGCACAGTGGTTGAGAATCTGCCTGCCAAATTCAGGGGACACGGGTTCGAGCCCTGGTCTGGGAGGATCCCACATGCCGCGGAGCAACTAGGCCCGTGAGCCACAACTACTGAGCCTGCGCGTCTGGAGCCTGTGCTCCGCAACTAGAGAGGCCGCGATAGTGAGAGGCCCGCGCACCGCGATGAAGAGTGGCCCCCGCTTGCCACAACTAGAGAAAGCCCTCGCACAGAAACGAAGACCCAATGCAGCCATAAATAAATAAATAAAAGATTAAAAACTTAAAAAAAAAAACAAAAAACTGGCAAGAGGAAGTACCCAGCCAACCAAATCATGACAAATCAAAATATTGTTGTTTTTCAGCCACTATTCCTTGGGGTGGCTTGTTACACAGCAAAGGCTAATTAAAACGCAAGTTCAACTTATCATTAAAAATTGAAAAGATATAATAGGAGGGGGAAGTGGGTGGGTGTAGAGAGGAAACAAAATTGGCCCTACCTTGATAATTATTGAAGCTGGGGATTATCTACTCATCTATTTTTGTATATGTTTGAAATTTTCCATAGTAAAAGTAAAAACTAAAAGGGAGGGTTGGAAAGATTTCATTAAAAGAATGTATATACATACTTGATATTCAACACACTTAATTTTTTTACATGATTACATAATACAAAGAATGAAATACTTTTTTTTTTTTCCAGCAGGCCACGTTTTGACTCTCCAAATACTCTCCAGTTCTCCCCTGAATGTCTTAGAGATATTATATAAAATTTCTGGGTGTGTCATGAGGTGAACAAGGACTAAGAGCCCGGCCTGACCCCACCTTCAAAACCGGCTCCCAAGGCAGCTGGCGCCCCCAGCCGGCCCGGCTCCAGCGGGGCAGGAGCCCCCAGCCCCCCAGCCCCGGGTGGGAGGGGGCGATAAGAAGTGCTCAGCCCTCCTTCCCTCCTACCTGCCGCATCAGGTCAAGACTGCCCAGGACAGCCTGCCGGACCTGCCCGACGGCTGGGGCTCCGGCTCGGGGTGAGGGGGGGATGGAGGGGGGGGGAATGGAGCTTAGAGGGGCTGGAAAAGGCGGGCCAGCCTGAATTACAACCCTCCAAGCCCTCCAGGGAGGGGCCAGAAGCCCCTTTCACCAATCGGGCCCCCCCCACCCCCGCAGTCCATCCTTGCAAGGGGACAAGCGCGCTGCCCTGGGGCTAAGGGTCGCCCTGGGGCTCGCAGGCCTCGCGGATTGGGGGACCTCTGCCCCTCTGAGTCACACTCTCCGGGAGCCCCCGCATCCCCCGGCTCCGATCCACCCCGAAGTGAAGGGGTGCAGCACGGAAGGCCGGGTGGCGGCAGCCAGCACAGTCCGCAGCGGGGCTCCGGGCAGTCGGGGAGGTGGGGCGGCTTGGGCCCCGCGGGGGGCACCACCGGAGGCCGCCTAGAACCGGGTTTCAACTGCCTTGTTGATCCCTTCCCCCTTCCTTAAAGAATGACTGCGAGTTCTCTGGCCTCGAAGCCACCCTCTCAGGAAGCCCTTTCCTTGCAAGGACGCCCAGAACCCGCGGGGGGGCGAGGGAGGTTGGGGGGGAAGGGAGGAAGGTGGTGAGTGGGGGAGGGAGGAAGGTGGGGGGAGGGAGGGAGGAAGGTGGGGGGAGGGGGGAGGGAGGAAGGGGAGGGGGAGGGGTGGGGGAGGAAGGGGAGGGGGAGGGGTGGGGGAGAGAGGGAGGGAGGAAGAGGAACGAATTGCATTGGCCCATGCCTCCGCAACGGAAGACGCTGACACCCTCGGTCCGGCCCACTCCCCGGGGGCCCAGCGTTCCCGATCCCCACGCCGGGCTGCAAACTAATGAGCACACAGACCCGCGGACTAGAACATAAACAAGGATATTTTATTACTTCCTTTTCATTTTTTTTTTTTGCACACTAATTAATAACTAAACTACTGCAACGAAAAAAAAAAAAGCAAGCGGAATCCAAATATCCTCTCAGTTGCCATTTAGTTATATAAGAAGGAGGAATTAAGGCTAGTTGGCGTTAAAGAGTTCCTCCAATGCCACGCTCCAAATCCAAGCCCCTGCACCGGCCTTAAATCAAAAGGGAAAGCAGGCACCAGCCGCCAAGCACAGAAAATGGGGCAGATTTCTGCCAGCAGCTAACATGATAGCCTGCTTCTGGGGGACGACTGTTACAGGTCACAGAACTGGGCCCAGCTAAAAGTCACCAGCCCTGCACAGCTCCTGATACACCCATTCGCTATTTTGCAGGGATGGGCTCCAGACAGCTTCATTTGTAAGATGCTTCCACCCCCGCCCCATGGCCAGAGTTGCTGGCCCAGGGAGCAGACACCGGCCCCAAGGTACGGGGCCACCAAGAGTCCCCTTGCCCAGGAATTTAGGATTGGGATGGAGAAAAAGAAAACAGTGTTTATGAAGAGCCAGAAAGCCATTCTGTGTAAGTAGGCTGGCTGTGGGATGCTGTAGGCCTGAGGAGGCAAGCTATGTGGGGGGACAAAAGGCTGAGGAGGAGAGAGGGAGAGAGAGAATAAAGAGATGCTGGAATAGAGAGGGGCAGGCCACGGCAGTTCTGCCTCTGCCTGTGTTCCCTGCTGCCTTCCAGGCCTTTCTGAGGCCCACTGCAGCACCTTCCCATCTTCCAGAACAAAAATCTCTGTCTTCTGATTCATCAGACACCTATGACCTATAACCTTCTTCGGAGGTTCAGTAAGCTTGCAACTTCTGGTACTTGTACTCAACGGAGTTCTAAATAATATGCCCTCAAATCAAAGCGCTCTTTCTCACTTTACTTTTTTAAAAAATAGATTTTATTTTTTAGAGCAGTTTTGGGTTCACAGCAAACTTGAGAGGAAGGTGCAGAGATTTCTCACATAGCCCCTGCCCCGACACATGCAGAGCCTCCTGCATAATCAACATGCCCCATAGAGTGCTATGTTTGCTGTAATTGATGAACCTACACTGACACATCATCATCACCCAAAGTCCATAGTTTACATTATGGTTCACTCTTGGTGTTGTATGGGTTTGGACAAATGTATAATGACACATATCCAACATTTCAGGGTAGTGCCACTGCCCTAAAAATCCTCTGTGCCCATCCTATTCACCCTCCCCCACCTCCAGCAACCACTGATCCTTTTACTGTGTCCGTAGTTTTGTGCTTTCCAGAATATCGTATAGTTGGAATCATGCAGTATGTAAGCCTTTTCAGACTGGTTTCTTTCACTTAGTAATGTATTTTACTTTTATGGTAAAAGCTTCTTGCTTACATTTTCCTAACCCTTCTCTCCTTTAGCGTACACAGTCCATAATACCTTCCAGTTGAGGAAAAAAGCTTATTCCAGGCCTACAAATCAATTGGAATCAAATGTTTTTTCTTTGGGAAAAGGGAAACTCACACTTCCTGCATACTGGAAACCAGAAACTCCAGCGTTTCCAGTTTCAGGCGCAGTTCAAGCTTTCTAAAGCGTTCTCTGACCATCTTCCAGATCAGGGATGTTACAATCCAGGGGCGCATGCTCAGAATCGTGGCTGCATCACCCAGGGATGGGCATGACCTGAGGCCTTGGCACCCACGGAACCATCCTGAAGGCTGCGTCTCCTCACCCAGGCAGCGTGGTCCCACCTGCAATATGCAGAGCCCGGTTATGCTCTACTTGGAGGCAAAACCACGGGGGCCTGTTTCAGGATTTGCAAATACTCATCCCCCTTTACTTCTCTGGAGGTCATGATCATGGTGCTACTGGCAGGTGTTTCCCTCACTTCATCCCCACACTGTCTCTGCATCAGCCAGAATCGTAACAACAAAAATAGCAATTGACATTTACCGACTGCTAATTATATGCCAGGCACCTTGCTAAGCCCTTTTTATGTATGTATTTAATCCTCACAACCTTATGAGGTAGGTAACAGTAGTGTCCCCCATTTTATAACTGAGGAAGCTGAGGCACAGAAAGATTAAGTTAGATGCTCAAGGTCACACAGCCTCAAAGTAGCCTAACCAGGATTTAAGTCCAGACAGTCTAGAGTCAGAGTTCAGCTGTTAACCACTACACTGCGATGGGGAAGATATCGGTTACACACTGCTGCTTAACAAATTAGTCTGAAAAAAAAAAAAAAACAAATTAGTCTGAAACTTGGCGGCTTAAAACAATGGACAGTTATTATCACACATAGTTTCTGAGGGTCGGGAATCTGGGTGCTCAGGGGAAGCTATAGTCAAGCTGTCGGCCAGGACTGTGGTCTCCCAAGACTTGACTGGGCCTAGAGGATCTGCTTCTGAGTTCATTCACATGGCTGTTGGCAGGAGGCCTCAGTGCCTTGCCACGTGGGGCCTCTCTATAGGGCTGCTCCAGACAAGCTTTCCCACAGCATAGGGAGGGAGAGAGAGATTGAGAGATGAGCCACTCTGCCTTTGATGACCTAGTCTCCTGGTCACCCATCATCACTCCTGACTTATTCTACTCACTAAGTCCAACCCACACTCAACAGGAGAGGATTACACAAAGGCGTGAACACCAGGAAGCAGAGATCACCAGAGGCCATCTTGGAGGCTGGCTACCACAGGTGTGAAGGGGAGCTAAACAGAAAAAGACCATGCCCTCAGAAAAACCTAAAACCTGCTCTAGAGGTGACAGCAAAGAGCTAGCATGCAGCAATTAGAAGCAATGGATTATATGTATACGTAGTATCAGGAATGCATCTGAAAAACTTAGTCCTTAGTGAAAAAAGGTAAGAAACAGGATGAATTATATAACCCAATACCATTAATGTAAATTCAAAATATGGGGGAAGGGGAGTGGAGAACGGAGATCAAACGAAATACATACATACACACACACACACACACACACACACACACACACGAGACAGGCCTTATGTGGATCAATGTTGTTAATATACCACAAAGGAGTGTTATTAATTTGACCCTCTGCACCTGAGGTTAAAAAAAGATACAAAACAGCTCTGCTTGTGATCTCACCATTCAGATGGACCACTGTAGAACTTGACTTCTTTATGATGTTTAGGAGTCTGTCTCCATCTAACCAGTTTCCTAAGGGATTAGGGTCCCTCACCCCCCAATCCTCCCAAACCCAGAAGAGCTGATCGCAGAGGCCCCACCAGCCTCTGTGGAGACTCTGTGGAGGCTGCTCTGGTCAACACCTACCGCTGCTGAGTGACTTAGTGGGGAGGAAAGATGCACTCTAATCAAATTCCCGGAAAGACTTAAAAGAGCTTAGCAAATTCTCACACTTGAGCTGCATCCCAATGCCCTGGAGAGCTCATTAAAGCACAGAGTGCTGGACCCCTCCCCCAGTTTCTGATTCAATAGGTCTAAAATGAAGCCAGAGAATTTGCATTTCTAACAAGTTCCCCGGTGCTGCTGCTTCTGGGTGGTCCCAGAAGCTCACCTTGAGAACCACTGGTGCTACAAAGGAGGAGGAAGAGAAGTATGGTTACTGCCATTTCTGATTAGCAAGCTTTCCTCCCCCAGGGCGATCCCAGGTTCCAGAACAAACCTCAGCCCCGGCTGGGTCTAACCAGGTAGCCTCATTAGTGGAGCTAATCCCACAGACAATGGAGGAAGCTTTGTGAAGGGAAGATCTCTGGACTTGGAGACATCAACATACAGCTTCTGCAGCCAGCCCCACCCTCCATCTTGTGCAAGAGGTGATGGTCTGAGCTTTCAGCTGAGAAATTTGGGCCATAGCCATGTTCACTAGAGTGGTAGTCTCAGGGAAACATGAGTGTAAAACCGAGCAGAACCCTGCAGGGTCCTCCTGGGTACAAAAGCCCCTCCATGTCCCCCATTTCTTGTTTGTAGAGAAAAGGCTTTAACCTCCTAGGCCTTCCCTGAGTTCCAAAGAGCAGACTCAAGCAGTTACTAATTAGGGAAGTGAGGGACCTCAGAAACAAAGGAAAAGCAGTTAAATAAGAAAAGTAATGACAATAGTTCAGCAATAAAACAGAGTCCTAGTTCCTCCTCTAGGGATATCCATAACAATCTGACACATGTCTTTGAGTTGTTCTGCAGAAACTAAGACCCCCACCCAGGTGGAGGAGGGTGACTACATGCTGACCACAAGCAGGTAGACCCTAGACTGGTTGGAACCAGAAGGTTGATGACTGTTCCTGAAACAGCATGGAGGTTCCTTAAAAAACTAAAAATGGAGCTACCATATGATCCAGCAATCCCACTCCTGGGCACATATCTGGAGAAAACCATAATTCAAAAAGATACATGCACCCCACTGTTCACTGCAGCACTATTTACAATAGCCAAGACATGAAAGCAACCTAAATGCCCATCGGCAGACAAATGGACAAAGAAGATGTGGTACATATATACAATGGAATATTACTCAGCCATAAAAAAGAACAAAATAATGCCATTTGCAGCAACATGGATGGACCTAGAGATTGTCATACTGAGTGAAGTAAGTCAGACAGAGAAAAACAAATATCATATGATATTGCTTATATGTGGAATCTAAAAAAAGAGGTACAAAGGAATTTATCTACAAAACAGAAATAGAATTACAGATGTAGAAAGTAAATTTATGGTTACCAGGGTGTCGGGGGGAGGGATAAACTGGAAGATTGAGATTGACATATACACAGTACTATATATAAAAGATAACTAATAAGGACCTACTGTATAGCACAGGGAACTCTACTCAATATTCTGCAATGGCCTATATGGGAGAAGAATCTAAAAAAGAGTGGATATATGTATATGTATAACAGATTCACTTTGCTGTACACCTGAAACTAACACAACATTGTAAATCAACTATACCCCAATAAAAATTTTTTTTAAAGTTTCCCGAAACACCACACTGTTACCTCACCACCAACCAATCAGAAGAAAGTCCACAAGCTGCAACCCTCACCCCAAATGTTACCTTTAAAAAGCCTTCCCTGAAAGCCATTGGGGAATTTGGGTTTTTTGAGCATTAGCCGCCCATACACCTTGCTTGGCGCCATGCAATAAATGCTGTACTTTCCTTGACCACAACCCAGTGTCAGTAGATATGGCTTTGCTATGCAGTGTGTGAGCAGACCCAAGTTCGGTTCGGTAACAAGTGTGCATCCAGGAAGGGGGTTCCCTCGCTAACTACATGATGACCCCACTCAAAGAAAGAATATGTTACAGAAGGGCATGGTCAGTAAGGAGCCTACACCAGGACTTCCTAACCTTCCCACACACCAAAAATGATAACATTTGTATTATTCATTTGAGGGTGCCTATAAGAGCCTCGGTTTAAAAAAATGAAAAAACTATTACATTCCCTTTATAGTATATAGTTATGGTAATAATAAAATAGGGAATTTGTATAAAATTCAAATTAAAATGTACAACCATCAGTTCTAGGGGAGGACTGCAGCCCATTCCCAGCACCTAGAGAGCCATGACACTCTGGCTGGGAGGCTCTGCTTCAGAGCCCATGGCCCACAGAGCAGGAATCTGGCTGTGTTCCACCTACCAGAAGCAAGAAACAAGCTGGCTGAGAGGTCCCCATGTGGTAGTGTATTGGTTAGCTACAGATGTATAACAAAACTTAGCTTAAAACAACAATGAGCACTTATTATCTCATGGTGTCTGTGGGTCAGGAGTCTGGGAGTAGTTCTGACTCAGGTTCTCTCATGAGGTGCAGTCCAGCCTGGGCTGCAGTCTCCGGGGACTTGACTTCCAAGATGGTTGACTCACGTGGCTGGCTGTTGACAGGCGGTCCCTGTTCCTCACCTGTTCCTCACACCTCTCCATAGGGCTGCGAGAGTGTCCTCACAAACGGCATCTGGCTCTCCCCAGGACTGAATCAAGAGACAGCAAGGCAAAAGCTACAGTGTCTCTTATGGCCCTCAGAAGTCACACACTGTTACTTCTGTGGTATCCTATTGGCTAGACAGGCCAGCCCTACTCATTGCGGGAGGGATGTACACAAGAGAGTGAACACTCAGAGGTGAGGATCATTGGGGCCACCTTTGAGGCTCCTGCCACAGGTGGTCTCTGGGGTGGATAGCTAGGGCTCTGCACTCATACTCTGGCCTCTGTGAACTATCCCTCTGGGCTATTCTCTTTCCTAAGCTCTGATTCTGTGCTTGCTTTACCAGTTAGGATTAGGTGTGGCTGGTAAAATAGAAAATAAGTGGTTTAAACAAGACATAAGATGAATGGATAAAGAAGATGTGGTACATATATATAATGGAATACTACTCAGCCATAAAAAGAAATGAAATTGGGTCATTTATAGAGATGTGGATGGACCTAGAGTCTGTCATACAGAGTGAAGTAAGTCAGAAAGAGAAAAACAAATATATATTAATGCATATATGTGGAATCTAGAAAAATGGTACAGATGAACCTATTTGCAGGACAGGAATAGAGACGAAGATGTAGAGAATGGATGTGTGGACATGGGGGGAAGGGGAGGGTGGGATGAATTGGGAGATTAGGTTTGACATAAATACACTACCTTGTGTAAAATAGATAGCTAGTGAGAACCTGCTGTATAGCACAGGGATCTCAGCTCTGTGCTCTGTGATGACCTAGATGGGTGGGATGGGGGTGGGGAGGGAGGTCCAAGAGGGAGGGGATATATGTATACATATAGCTAATTCACTTCATTGTACAGCAGAAACTAACACAACATTGTAAAGCAATTATACTCCAGTAAAAAAAACCCCAAAAAACAAAAAATAAGTCTATTTCTCTTTCATTTGAAAGAAGTCCAGAGATAAGCAGACCAAGGCTGATATGGTGGCTCCACAGGCATCTGGGGCCCAGGTTCTTTCTATCTTTCTACTCCTTCATCCTTAGGGCATGGCTTCCATCCTTCAGGTCACAAAATGGTTGCTGGAAGTCTATAATCACACCCACATTCCAGGCAGGAAGTAGGGGAAGGGCAAGGGACAAAAGACCTCTCCTAGAGATCTCACCACCAACTTCCACTTACATCTCAATGGTCATCCTTAGATGCAATCATTTTCTATCGGGCACATCACTACCCCCAATAATATAGGGGTACTGTTGGTAACGGAGAAGGGAAGAAAGGGGACTGGGTACACATGTCTACCACTTTTGCTAAGTGAGCTTTCCGCAAAATAATTTGGTTTCCCAGATTCCTTTATTCAGAGCAGGGGGGCTCTTAATGGGGAACATGGGTATTTCTGATCCATGTAAACTTATGTTCAGAGTAAAGGAACATGTCCTTCTTTAAGTCGGTACAGTGGTACCCAGATTACATATCAGTTTGGGGCCTTTGGATATTCCAAGACAGTGCTTGAATTGATTTTCAGGGGCTAGGAATCTTTTTCAGGTTGGCAGTCCTGGAGCCTGGAATCCGGGCCCTCAGGAGTGCCAGCCAGCTGGTTCTCTTGGATCTGGCCACCTTCCCAGGGCACTGCCACGGAGCAGGGCATCCCCAGTGCTTGCAGGGTTGCCAACCTCTATCCCCACCTCTATCCTCGGGATTCTCTACCCCTTCCCGCCCACTCTGACGGATGTCTCTCCCCTCCTGTTCTTCCCTTGTCACCCAGCAGGACCTCTTCGATCAACCCAGGCTTTCCCTAAAGACTGGAAAGAGGACTTGCCTTGAGCAGCTCAGTTTTTTTTTGTTTTGTTTTGTTTTGCTTTGTTTTGTTTTGATTGAAGTATAGTTGATTTACAATGTTGTGTTAGTTTCTGGGGTACAGCAAAGTGCTTCACTTATATTTATATATATATATTATTTTTCATATTCTTTTCCATTATGGTTTATTACAGGGTATTGAATATAGTTCCCTGTGCTATGCAGTAGGACCTTGTTGTTTATTTTATATATAGTAGTTTGTATCTGCTAATCCCAAGCTCCTAATTTATCCCTCTTCCACCCCACTATCCCCTTTGGTAACCATAAGTTTGTTTTCTATGTGTGTGAGTTTGTTTCTGTTCTGTAAATAAGTTCGTATGTGTCATATTTTAGATTCCACATATAAGTGATATCATATAGTATTTGTCTTTCTCTTTCTGACTTACTTCACTTAGTATAATCTCTAGGTCCATCCATGTTGCTGCAAATGGCATTATTTTATTCTTTTTTTATTGGAATATAATTGCTTTACAATGTTGTGTTAGTTTCTGCTGTATAATGAAGTGAATCAGCAATATGTATATAAATATCCCCTCCCTCTTGGACCTCCCTCCCACCGCCCCCATCCCACCCATCTAGGTCATCACAGAGCACCAAGGGAGCCTGATACCTCCAGCTCCGTTTTTCTTTCTCAAGATTGCTTTGGCTATTCAGGGTCTCTTGTGTCTCCATACAAATTTTAAGATTTTTTGTTCTAGTTCTGTGAAAAATGCCATTGCTAATTTGACAGGGATTGCACTGAATCTGTAGATTGCCTTGGGTAGTATAGCCATTTTGAAAATATTGATTCTTCCACCCCACAAACATGGTATATCTTTCCATCTGTTTGGGTCTTCTTTGATTTCTTTCATCAGCATCTTATAGTTTTCAGAGTACAGGTATTTTGCCTCCTTAGGTAGGTTTATTCCTAGGTATTTTATTCTTTTTGTTGCAATGGTAAATGGGAGTGTTTCCTTAATTTCTCTTTCAGATTTTTCATCATTAGTGTATAGGAATGCAAGAGATTTCTGTGCATTAATTTTGTATCCTGCAACTTTACCAAACTCATTGATTAGCTCTAGTAGTTTTCTGGTGGCATCTTTAGGATTCTCTATGTATGGTATCATGTCATCTGCAAACAGTGACAGTTTTTCTTCTTTTTCAATTTGTATTCCTTTTATTTCTTTTTCTTCTCTGATTGCCATGGCTAGGACTTCCCAAACTATGTTGAATAATAGTGGTGGGGGTGAACATCCTTGTCTTGTTCCTGATCTTAGAGAAAATGCTTTCAGTTTTTCACCATTGAGAATGATGTTTGCTGTGGGTTTGTCGTATACGGCCTTTATTATGTTGAGGTAGTTTCCCTCTTTGCCCACTTTCTGGAGAGTTTTTATCATAAACGGGTGTTGAATTTTCTCAAAAGCTTTTCCTGCATCTATTGAGATGATCATATGGTTTTTCTTCTTCAACTTGTTAATATGGTGTATCACATTGATTGATTTGCATATACTGAAGAATCCTTGCATCCCTGGGATAAATCCCACTTGATCATGGTGTGTGATCCTTTTAATGTGTTGTTGGATTCTGTTTGCTAGTATTTTGTTGAGGACTTTTGCATCTATGTTCATCAGTTATACTGGACTGTAATTTTCTTTTTTTGTGATATTTTTGTCTGGTTTTGGTATCAGGGTGATGGTGGCCTCATAGAACGAGATTGGGAGTGTTCCTCCTTCTGCAATTTTTTGGAAGAGTTTGAGAAGGATGGGTGTTAGCTCTTCTCTAAATGTTTGATAGAATTCAGATGTGAAGCCATCTGGTCCTGGACTTTTGTTTGCTGGAAGATTTTTAATCACAGTTTCATACCCTCCCCCAGCCACCTCACTGTGAGTGGGCCCCTCCGAGTGTGAGAACCCCTCCCCTCCCCCAGCCACTGGTCCCATCTCGCCTCTACTTTTCCTCCCCCCTCCCTCCCACGCCCCCAGGACCCACGTGGCCAGAGGGGGCCCTTGAGGGTGGTGGTTCAGGCCCGGGAACCCAGCAGGCTCACTGGGGTCCAAGCAGGCAGGGGAAATGCTAGCTGCATTCCCTTTCCTATCCCCGGATCCCCCGAAGGTCTCTCCCCATCCCCACTGATTCCCTCACTGTGAGTGGGCCCCTCTGGGAGTCGGAACCCCTCCCCTCCCCCAGCCGCCCCTCAGGGGCACTGGTCCTGTCCCACCTCCATTTCTCCCCCACTCCCTCCCCCACACATCCCACCCAGTCATGCAGGGGTTCCTCCCATCCCCTTACGTGTCCGAGGTCCCCCACCAGCACCCGGTAGGTGCCCTAGTTGTGATGAGACACGAACTCCACGTCCTCCTACTCTGCTATCTTCACTCTACCCCTATTTTATTCTTTTTCAGCTGAGTAATATTCCACTGTATATATATACCACATGTTCTTTATCCATTCATCAGTCGATGGACATTTAGGTTGCTTCCATGTCTTGGCTATTGCAAATAGTGCGAGCTGCTCAGTTTTGACCCTCCAGAGGCCCTAGGGCAAGGAACTACACATGCCTGACCAGGCCTGCCCAAAAAGCATATAAAAGACTAGTTCAGGGGCTTCCCTGGTGGCGCAGTGGTTGAGAATCTGCCTGCTAATGCAGGGGACACGGGTTCGAGCCCTGGTCTGGGAAGATCCCACATGCCACGGAGCAGCTGGGCCCGTGAGCCACAACTACTGAGCCTGCGCGTCTGGAGCCTGTGCCCCGCAGCGGGAGGGGCCGCGATAGTGAGAGGCCCGCGCACTGCGATGAAGAGCGGTCCCCGCACCGCGATGAGGAGTGGCCCCCACTTGCCGTAACCAGAGAAAGCCCTCGCACGAACCGAAGACCCAACACAGCCAAAAATAAATAAATAAATAAATAAATAAATAAAATAAATAAAGGGAAAATAATTTAAAAAAAAAAAAAAAAAAAAGACTAGTTCAATACTTCATTCTGCCATGAGTGATCAGTTGGGACCACCCTTGGAATGCTAAGGACCTTAAACTTTATTCTGCAGGCATCAGAAGCTACTGGAGCTTTTTTCAAGAAGTAAAGTGGAGTAGAGATTGGTTCAAGATGGCGGAGTAGAAGGACATGTGCTCACTCCCTCTTTCGAGAACACCGGAATCACAACTAACTGCTGAACAATCATCGACAGGAAGACACTGGAACTCACCAAAAAGGATACCCCACATTCAAAGACAAAGGAGAAGCCGCAATGAGACGGTAGGAGGGGTGCAATCACAATAAAATCAAACCCCATAACTGCTGGGTGGGCGACTCACAAACTGGAGAACACTTATACCACAGAAGTCCACCCACTGGAGGGAAGGTTCTGAGACCCACATCAGGCTTCCCAACCTGGGGGTCTGGCAACGGGAGGAGGAATTCCTAGAGAATCAGACTTCGAAGGCTAGCGGGATTTGATTGCAGGACTTCGACAGGACTGGGGGAAACAGAGACTCCACTCTTGGAGGGCACACACAAAGTAGTGTGTGCATCTGGACCCAGGGTAAAAAGCAGTGACCCCATAGGAGACTGAACCAGGCCTACCTGCTAGTGTTGGAGGGTCTCCTGCAGAGGCAGAGGGGGCTGTGGCTCACCATGGGGACAAGGACACTGGCAGCAGAAGTTCTGGGAAATACTCCTTGGCGTGAGCCCCCGCAGAGTCTGCCATTAGCCCTACCAAAGAGCTGGGTAGGCTACAGTGCTGGGTTGCCTCAGGCCAAACAACCAACAGGGAGGGAACTCAGCCCCACCTAACAGCAGACAAGCAGATTAAAGTTTAACTTAGCTCTGCCCACCAAAGCAACACCCAGCTCTACCGACCACCAGTACCTCCCATCAGGAAGCTTGCACAAGCCTCTTAGATAGCCTCATCCACCAGAGGGCAGACAGCAGAAGCAAGAACTACAATTCTGCAGCCTGTGGAAGGAAAACCACATTCACAGAAAGATAGACAAAATGAAAAGGCAGAGGACTTTGTAGCAGATGAAGGGACAAGATAAAACCCCATAAAAACAACTAAATGAAGTGGAGATAGGCAACCTTCCAGAAAAAGAATTCAGAATAATGATAGTGAAGATGATCCAGGACCTCAGAAAAAGAATGGAGGCAAAGATCGAGAAGATGCAAGAAATGTTTAACAAAGACCTAGAAGAATTAAAGAACAAACAAACAGAGATGAACAATATAATAACTGAAATGAAAAATACACTAGAAGGAATCAATAGCAGAATAACTGAGGCAGAAGAATGGATAAGTGACCTGGAAGGCAGAATGCTGGAATTCACTGCCACGGAACAGAATAAAGAAAAAAGAATGAAAAGAAATGAAGACAGCCTAAGAGACCTCTGGGACAACATGAAACACAACAACATTCACATTATAGGGGTCCCAGAAGGAGAAGAGAGAGGGAAAGGACCCAAGAAAATATTTGAAGAGATTATAGTCGAAAACTTCCCTAATATGGGAAAGGAAACAGCCACCCAAGTCCAGGAAACACAGAGAGTCCCATACAGGATAAACCCAAGGAGAAACACGCCAAGACACATAGTAATCAAACTGACAAAAATTAAAGATAAAGAAAAATTGTTGAAAGCAACAAAGGAAAAACGACAAATAACATATGAGGGAACTCCCATAAGGTTAACAGCTGATTTCTCAGCAGAAACTCTACAAGCCAGAAGGGAGTGGCATGATATATTTAAAGTGATGAAAGGGAAGAACCTACAACCAAGATTACTCTACCCAGCAAGGATCTCATTCAGATTCAACAGAGAAATCAAAAGCTTTACAGACAAGCAAAAGCTAAGAGAATTCAGCACCACCAAACCAGCTCTACAACAAATGCTAAAGGAACTTCTCTAAGTGGGAAACACAAGAGAAGAAAAGGACCTACAAAAACAAACCCATAACAATTAAGAAAATGGTCATAGGAACATACATATCAATAATTACCTTAAACGTGAATGGATTAAATGCTCCAACCAGAAGACACAGGTTCACTGAATGGATACAAAAACAAGACCCATATATATGCCGTCTACAAGGCAGCCACTTCAGACCTAGGGACACATACAGACTAAAGTGAGGGGATGGAAAGATATTCCATGCAAATGGAAATCAAAAGAAAGCTGGAGTAGCAACATTCATATCAGATAAAATAGACTTTAAAATAAAGAATGTTACAAGAGACAAGGAACGACACTACATAATGATCAAGGGATCAATCCAAGAAGAAGATATAACAATTATAAGTATATATACACCCAACATAAGAGCACCTCAATACATAAGGCAACTGTTAACAGCTATAAAAGAGGAAATTGACAGTAACACAGTAATAGTGGGGGACCTTAACACCTCACTTACACCAATGGACAGATCATCCAGAAAGAAAATTAATAAGGAAACACAAGCTTTAAATGACACAATAGACCAGATAGATTTAATTGACATCTATAGGCCATTCCATCCAAAAACAGCAGATTACACTTGCTTCTCAAATGCACACGGAACATTCATCAGGATAGATCACATCGTGGGTCACAAATCAAGCCTTGGTAAATTTAAGAAAATTGAAATCATATCAAGCATGTTTTCCAACCACAACGCTATGAGATTAGAAATCAATTACAGGGGAAAAAACGTAAAAAACACAAACACATGGAGGCTAAACAATACGTTGCTAAATAACCAAGAGATCACTGAAGAAATCAAAGAGGAAATCAAAAAATACCTAGAGAGAAATGACAACGAAAACACGACAATCCAAAACCTGTGGGATGCAGCAAAAGCACTTCTAAGAGGGAAGTTTATAGCAATACAAGCCTACCTCAAGAAAGAAGAAAATTATGGGTCAGATCAATCCAAGCAACTTGAAAATCAAACTCCTCTCCCAAATCTTCAAAAAAAAAAAAACAAGAAAAATCTCAAATAAACAATCTAACCTTACACCTAAAGGAACTAGAGAAAGAAGAACAAACAACACCCAAAGTTAGTAGAAGGAAAGAAATCATAAAGATCAGAGCAGAAAAATGAAATAGAAACAAAGAAAACAATAGCAAAGATCAATAAAACTAAAAGTTGGTTCTTTGAGAAGATAAACAAAATTGATAAACCTTTAGCCAGACTCATCAAGAAAAAGAGGGAGAGGACTCAAATCATTAAAATTAGAAATGAAAGAGGAGAAGTGACAACAGACACCACAGAAATACAAAGCATCATAAGAGACTACTACAAGCAACTCTATGCCAATAAAATGGACAATCTGGAAGAAATGGCCTTGGCGTGTTTCTCCTTGGATTTATCCTGTATGAGACTCTCTGTGCTTCCTGGACTTGATTAACTATTTCCTTTCCCATATTAGGGAAGTTTTCAACTATAATCTCTTCAAATATTTTCTCAGTCCCTTTCTTTTTCTCTCCTTCTTCTGGGACCCCTATAATTCGAATGTTGGTGTGTTTAATGTTGTCCCAGAGGTCTCTGAGACTGTCCTCAATTCTTCTCATTCTTTTTTCTTTATTCTGCTCTGCAGTAGTTATTTCCACTATTTTATCTTCCAGGTCACTTATCTGTTCTTCTGCCTCAGTTATTCTGCTATTGATTCCTTCTAGAGAATTTTTAATTTCATTTATTGTGTTGTTCATCATTGTTTGCTCTTTAGCTCTTCTAGGTCCTTGTTAAGTGTTTCTTGTATTTTTCTCTATTCTATTTCCAAGATTTTGGATCATCTTTACTATCATTACTCTGAATTCTTTTTCAGGTAGACTGCCTATTTCCTCTTCATGTGTTTGGTCTGGTGGGTTTTTACCTTGCTCCTTCATCTGCTGTGTATTTCTCTGTCTTCTCATTTTGCTTAACTTACTACGTTTGGGGTCTCCTTTTCGCAGGCTGCAGGTTCGTAGTTCCCATTGTTTTTGGTGTCTGCCCCCAGTGGGTAAGGTTGGTTGAGTGGGTTGTGTAGGCTTCCTGGTGGAGGGGACTGGTGCCTGTGTTCTGGTGGGTGGGGCTGGATCTTGTCTTTCTGGTGTGCAGGACTGCATCCGGTGGTGTGTTTTGGGGTGTCTGTGACCGTATTATGATTTTAGGCAGCCTCTCTGCTAATGGGCAGGGTTGTGTCCCTGTCTTGTTAGTTGTTTGGCATAGGGTGTCCAGCACTGTAGCTTGCTGGACATTGAGTGGAGCTGGGTCTTAGCGTTGAGATGGAGCTCTCTGAGAGAGCTTTCGCCGTTCGATATTATGTGGGGCTGGGAGGTCTTTGGTGGACCAATGTCCTGAACTCGGCTCTTACCCCCTCAGAGGCTCAGGCCTGATGCCCGGCTGGAGCACCAAGACCCTGTCAGCCACATGGCTCAGAAGAAAAGGGAGGGGAAAAAAAAAGAAAGAAAGAAAGAAAAAAATAAATAAATATAAAATAAAGTTATTAAAATTAAAAATTAAAAAATTTTAAAACATATTATTAAAAATGAATAATTATAAAAGTAATAAAAAAAAGAAAGAAAGAGAGAGCAACCAAACCAAAAAACAAATCCACCGATGATAACAAGCGCTAAAAACTATACTTTAAAAAAAACAGCAGGGGGTGGGGGTGGTGGTGTGATGAATTGGGAGATTGGGATTGACATGCATACACTGATGTGTATAAAATGGATGACTAATAAGAGCCTGCTGTATAAAAAATAAATTAAATTAAATTAATTTTTTTTAATAAATAAATAAAATTTAAAAAATAAAACAGAAAAAAAAAGTTCTTGCCTTCCCATAAATTAAAAAAAAGAAGAAGTAATGTGACATGACCAGATGTACATTTTAGAAAGATAATTCTGGAGGCAGTGGGGAGATTGGACTGGACTAGGGAGACGTGAAAGCAAGGACACCAGTTGGGAGGTGCCTGCCAGGGTCTCAAAGAGAAACAATGAGGCAGTCTAGATGGTACCTTTAAGGGAATTTGGTTATAAAACTGATAGAATGTGATGTTGTAAGTGGGAGATATAAAGAGAGGGAAAAGTGAATCTGCATTTTCTACCTTTAGTGGCCGGATAATGATTTCAAGCATTAATTGAGTACTATATACCTGACATTGTTCTAAGTGCTTCACATGCACTAATTCATTTAATGCTCCTGCACTAGGTATGATTATTACAACCATTCTAATTTTACAGATAAGAAAACTGGGCCCCAAGAAGTTAACTTGCCTAAGGACACATAACTGGTAAGTGGAGGAGCTGGGATGCAAATTGAGGCAGTTTAGCTTCAGACACTGTACGCTTAATCATTATGCTCCGCCATGGCACGTGACAGTCCTAGAGATGTCATTCATGACGTCTGCCAATCCCCAGCACCTTCTGAGTGAGACTGTTCCACCCATGGCCCGTTGGAAGGTGTTTTCAATGGAACACCTGACTCCACCCACTTGCAAAAGCCGATGGGACCAGGGTGAGCACTTAACCTGAGACAAAAAAAATCCACAGGCCCAGAGAAGATTTCCTCTCACTTGGCGATTAAAACTAGGACACGCTGAGGAACTCATCAGTTAACCATGGGAGCAGAAGCTAAAAGGTCACAATGTGGGTAAGCCCTGAGTCAGCAGAGGTTATGAGGGAACAGAAAGGATGCATGAGTAAGCAGAGGATGTGATCATCAGGGAGAGAAGACAGCAGATTGCCCAAGAGTGGGGGAGATGTGATGAGAGGGCGGCCTGGAGGAGTCTCAGGCTCTTGCTGCCTTGGCTCCTTTCTGCCTTTTGTGGCCTGATGAGGCCCTGAGGCCTGTCTCCCTGATTTCCACACATGGGACCTACAGTTGACCTTCCTGAGGAGGAACTGTTTTCTAAAATTTAAAAAGTCCTGGACTTCCCTGGTGGCACAGTGGTTAAGAATCTGCCTGCCAATGCAGGGGACACGGGTTCGAGCACTGGTCCAGGAAGATCCCACATGCCATGGAGCAACTAAGCCTGTGCGCCACAACTACTGAGCCCACGCTCTAGAGCCTGCAAGCCACAACTACTGAGCCCGTGTGCCACAACTGCTGAGGCCCACACGCCTAGAGCCCATGCTCCGCAACAAGGGAAGCCACCGCAATGAGAAGCCCATGTACCACAAAGAAGAGTAGCCCCCACTCACCGCAACTAGAGAAAGCCCTCATGCAGCAACAAAGACCCAACACAGCCAAAATAATAAATAAATAAATAAATTTATAAAAAAATATCTAAAAAGTCCCAATTAAACTGGAGATACTGTCAACAGAGAGAGGGACAACAAGAGGAGGAGGAGCTGAGGAAGGAGATGTCCGTAGAGGTCTTTGAAAAGCTTCAACATATTCCTGGGAATCTAGAAGGCAACCTGCATGCATAGGGCTGTGCACATGCCGGGGAGAGACCTGAAAAAGTCCTCATCTCTCAGCTCTGAATGACCTTGAGGCTCTGTGCAAGCAGGAAGTGAAGGCTATGGCAGAGTTGTCAATTGCCTGGCTGAGTGTTGAACAACATACACACAGAGCCCTCCAGCAATGACTGAGAGACTTATTAGTTCCAGTCACTTAAGGACTTCTCTACCCATTCATTAGCTGACCACTAAGCTAATGAGCAGAGACTTCAGTGGCCACTCATAAAAAAGAATACACTTTACAGATTTAGTTCAGAAACAAACAATAAGAATAAACAGCAGCAACAACAACTAACCTTGGAACGGGGGAGACTCTGATTTCCAGAGTTGTCACATATTATTTGAAGTGTTCAATTTTCAACAAATGTATGAAAATAAAAAGAACTCAGAGGGCTCATGGTTGCACATATCTGTGACTATACTAAAAAGCATTGAATTGTACACTTTAAATGGGTGAGGGAATTCCCCGGTGGTCCAGTGGTTAGGACTCCATGCTTCCACTGCCAGGGGCCCAGATTCAGTCCCTGGTTGGGGAACTAAGATCTTGTAAGCCACGTGATGCAGCCAAAAAATAAAAATAAAAAATAAAAGAATAAAAGTGGGTGTGGGCTTCCTTGGTGGCGCAGTGGTTGAGAATCTGCCTGCCAATGCAGGGGACACAGGTTCGAGCCCTGGTCTGGGAGGATCCCACATGCCGCGGAGCAACTAGGCCCGTGAGCCACAACTACTGAGCCTGCGTGTCTGGAGCCTGTGCTCCGCAACGAGAGAGGCCGCAATAGTGAGAGGCCCACGCACGGCGATGAAGAGTGGCCCCCGCTTGCCGCAACTAGAAAGAAAAGCCCTCACACAGAAACGAAGACCCAACACAGCCAAAAATAAATAATTAAAAGTGGGTGAATAATTGTATGGTGTATAAATTACATCTTAATGAAGCTGCTTAAAAAGAAGAAAATGCTTCACCACTTCATACTTTATACACTGAACTTTCTGATTTTAAAAAATGTGCTCATTTGGAAAAATATTAATCAAGATAAACAAATATTGATGTTGATAGTCACTAAAATTTACTGCAATTTATTGTCAATGGTAGGCTTAATAAAATTATTTCTAAGGTCAAAGCTAAATCGTCTCCTCAAATATAATGTAGACATGATTGTGCAGTACATGGAATTCTCAGTAGACTCTCTGCATAAAAAGAAATTAGATCTGAAGCAATTATGGAAAAATGTTAACATCTGACAAAGCTAGGCACTGGATACATGGGTATTCATTATATTATTCTCTCTTAATATTTCAAATGCTGAAAATATGTCATGATAAAAATCTAAAAGAAAAGAGAGTGCTACTATACACCAGTTAGAATGGCTAAAATTAACAAGACTGACAATATCAAGTGCTGACAAGGATGTGGAGCAACTGGAACTCTCATACACTGCTGGTGGGAATGTCAAATGTTACAGCAACTCTGGAAAATGGTTTGATACTTCATTATCAACATAAACATAGAATTACCATAAGACTCAACCATTTTACTCTTAGATATTTACCCAAAAGGAATGAAAACATATGTCCACACAACAACTCATATACAAAATGTTCATGGCATCTCTATTCATAATATCTTTTAAAAGATTGGAAAGAGCACAAATATCCATCAACAGGTAAATGGATAAACAAATTATGGTACATCCACACAATGGAATACTACCCATCAATAAAAAGGAGTTAACTACTGACACATGCAACAACATGGATGAATCTCAAAAAACATGCTGAGCAAAAAAAGCAAGATGCAAAAGGATACATACTGTATGATTCCACTTATGTGGAAGTTTAGAAAGACAAGTCATCTGGAGTGACAGAAAGAGGATCAGTGGTTGCCTGAGAAGGGACACAGTGGAACTTTTTAGGGTAATAATATATTTTATACCTTGACTGTGATAGTGGTTACACTATCATTTGTCAAAACTCATCAAAATGTACACTTAAAATTGGTTCTTTGATTATATGTAAAGTATACTTTAATAAAACTGTTTATTTATTTATTTATTATTATTATTATTTTTTTGGCTGTGTTGGGTCTTCGTTGTTGCACGCGGGCTTTCTCTAGTTGCGGCGAGTGGGGGCTACTCTTTGTTGCGGTGCATGTGCTTCTCATTGTGGTGGCTTCTTTTGTTGCGGAGCCCGGGCTCTAGGCATGCGGACTTCAGTAGTTGTGGCATGCGGGCTCAGTAGATGTGGCTCGTGGGCTCTAGAGTGCAGGCTCAGTAGTTGTGGCGCACGGGTTTAGTTGCTCCGCGGCATGTGGGATCTTCCCGGACCAGGGATTGAACCTGTGTCCCCTGCACTGGCAGGCGGATTCTTAACCACTGTGCCACCAGGGAAGTCCCAAAACTGGTTTTTAAAAAAGTATACAGGACTTCCCTGGTGGCGCAGTGGTTAAGAATCTGCCTGCCAGTGCAGGGGATACGGGTTCGAGCCCTGGTCCGGGAAGATCCCACATGCTCTGGAGCAACTAAGCCCGTGCGCCACAACTACTGAGCCTGTGCTCTAGAGCCCGCGAGCCACAACTACTGAAGCCTGTGTGCCACAACTACTGAACACCGTGCACCTAGAGCCTGTGCTCTGCAACAGGAGAAGCCACCGCAATGAGCAGCCCACGCACCGCAACGAAGAGTAGCCCCCGCTCACCACAAATAGAGAAAGCCTATGTGCAGCAACAAAGACCCAACGCAGCCAAAAATAGATAAATAAATAAATAAACTTAAAAAAAAAAGACTAAAAACAAAATAGTATACAGAACACATGGGAGGTGCCTGGGACCTAGACAACGGCTTGCAGTGGTTCGGGGGCAGGAAGGAGAGACCAGAGATGCGGTATGGCCTGGGACAGAGGCTGCACTAAGGCCACGATTTGGGTTTTATTTTTTCAAGGACAGGGGAAATATGGATCATATGTACAGCCTGTGAAGATGAAGTCTAGTTCAAGAGAAGGAGAATACATAAGAGTAGGGAAATTGTGAAAAGTCTCAGATATGGATGAGAAGGTCTCAGATATGGAAGAGTTCAAGGGCACGAGTGCTGTGTCAGCCGCACGAAGGGGCACAGCAACTCAGCCAGTCTCTGAATCAGGAGGGACTTAATAGGCAAATGGAGACAGGAGTTGAGGGTTCAGCAGGCCTCGGTGGAGAAGGAAGGACCAGTTATCTGCCTGGACTGTGCTGGGGGAGACTGAGGCTGGGGGGAGAAGCACAAGGCTTGGAATTTGCTGTTAAGAGGAGCAGGGAGCCACCTGGTTCAAGTCCAAGGATTGTCAGACCTAAAGCTGGGGCTCATTAATCAGCAATGAAGCCAGTCAGTGTGTTTATGAATTTCACCCTAGCAACCTGGGAGCAAAGCAGAGGAACAAACATTTCAAGTGCCAGTTCCCTCCCAGCCCCCTGGACCGTGCCAGCTTCTCCCACAGGGCAGGCCAGCCATACAGAATATGTGCATGAGCCTGTCTCTGGTGGGTGGGGAGGCTGCTGTGCAGCCCCTGAGGCCTGGCCCGAGCCCTCTAGCCAGATGCCTAGGTCTTGGGGCCTCTGCTTGTTGGTCTCTCAGCTGCTGTGCACTTGACCACCTCAGATCCCTGGCCAGGGCCCAGGTTGGGGGTGTGCATTTGCTCTGCTGACAGACTGCCAGCCTCCAAGTCCCTTCTGCTCAAGGAGGAAAATCATCACAAGTTCCTGGGGGGTCAGCTTCCTCCAGAGCCCTAACCTTTTGTCTGTTCACCTCCTTCTCAGTCATTCCGAGGGATTTAAGCTAAAGTGGACCCCTCCCTCCTCTAAAGAAGGAAAACCTTCCCATGAGATGACTTTCAGCCAGAGTTACATGACATGGACTTTTCATGGTCATCCATCACATTACATCCTCCTCCACTGGAGTTTTTCATCTTTAATTATCTGGTGATTACAAAATTATATGCTCCTTGGAAGACATTCAAACAATGTGGAAGTATATAATAGAGAATATTCTCTGTGCTTCCACCTTCCAGAAACAACCCCTGCTCACCCTGGTCTATATTCCTCAGGAGATATACATATATTCTTATATATAAGAATGTATGGAGAGGCTTCCCTGGTAGTGCAGTGGTTAGGAATCCGCCTGCCAATGCAGGGGACACAGGTTTGAGCCCTGATCCAGGAAGATCCCACATGCCACGGAGCAACTAAGCCCGTGCGCCACAACTACTGAGCCCACGTGCCACAACTACTGAAGCCCACGTGCCTAGAGCCTGTGCTCTGCAACAAGAGAAGCCACCACAGTGAGAATCCCATGCACCGCAACGAAGAATAGCCCCCACTCACTGCAACTAGAGGAAGCCCGCGCACAGCAACGAAGACCCAACGAAGCCAAAAATAAATAAATAAAATATTTTTAAAAATAAATAAATTTTATGAAATTTAAAATAAAAATCTTAATTTACCATCTTAATCATTTTAAAGTGTGTAGTTCAGAGGCATTAAGTACATTCGCATTGTTGTGCAGCTATCACCACCATCCATTTCCAGAACTTTTTCATCTTCCCAAACTGAAACTCTATACCACTTAAACACTAACTGCCCATTTCCTCCTCCCCCTAACCCCTAGCAACCACCATTCTACTTTCTGCCTTATAAGTTTGGCTACTCTAGTAACCTCATATAAGTGGAATCATACAATATTTGTCCTTTTGTGCCTGGCTTATTTCACTTAGTAGGATGTCTTCAAGTTTCATACATGTTGTAGCATGTGTCAGAATTCCCTTCCTTTTTAAGGCTGAATGATATTCCATTGTATGGCTATACCACATTTTGTTTATCCATTCATCCATTGATGGACATTTGGGTTGTTTCCACAAGAATGTATTCTTATATATAAAAGATATTCTTATATAAAAGAACATCAGTTAATCCCGTTGATTCTCTCTCCCACCCCAATCTAGTTTTTACACAGAAGAGATCAGCAGGCATGCCTTCTCTCCTTCCATGTCCTTAATCTTTTAAGAGTTTCTATTGCCTAAAACTCTCTCTGTGCTCCCCCTGCCTAGCCAATCCCTACTTGGCGTTCCCAACTAGTCCAACTCTCCCCTCATCCAATGACACCTGCTGTTCGTCTCCACATCAGCACTTTACAGATTACCACATAATTTACCTCTTGTTTGTGTTATTATGACTTCCCAACTAATTGTAGGCACCACTTGAAGATGTGGTTGTTGTCTCTATATTCTCCCTGGCCCTAAGTTCAATACTGGGCACAGTCATTTATGGAGGGCTGATGCCATAGGATCCTGAGAGCCTGGCCAAACAAGTTAGACTCAGTGCTGGGGGACATTCTTTTAAGTACGGCAGTGACAAAACCAAGCAGTATTTTATGCAGATTTGTGTTTCCCATGGGGGAAAAACTTAAACTAAACTAAATGTACTTTATAAGCCCTAAGAACTGTAGTTTTCTCTCCATAGTTGGTTAATACCCCCCATCTCATCAAATATGGACAATATACATTTAGTGCACATTTGGGTTTGGCATTCAGAATCATGACTACAAAGTCATTATGCAGGCCTTGTGGCACAGGACTGGACAGGAGTAAGCAGGGTGGAGAGAAAAGTATGCTGGAAGAGATTGAAGATTGAAAATCATATGCAATCACTATGAACAACTTTGTGCCAATAAATTTGGAAAATTAGATGAAAGAGACAATCTTGTAGATGTAAAATAACAAAATCAATTCAATAAGAAATAGAATATCAGAATAAACCAATAACCTTTAAAAAAATGAAACAGAAAGTCAAAAATCTTTCCCAAAGTCCTCACTTCACCCTCCACAAAAGAAAGAAAGAAAGAGAAAGGAAGAAAGAGGAAAGAGGGAAGGAAGGAAGGACAGAAGGAAGGAAGGAAGGAAAGAAGAGAACCCAGTTTAGACACTTTTATGGACGTGTTTTACCCAATCTTCAAAAAATAGGAAATCCTACCTTATATAAACTGTTACATAAAATAGCGAAGAAGAAAAGCTGCCCAACTTATTTTATGGGGCTGTTAGGATCTTGAAATCCAAACCAGACAAGTACAATAACAAGAAAAAAAAATGGACTAAACTTACTTATGAACACAAATTCAAAAATCCTGAAAAAAATAGCAAGTTGAATCCAGTGGTGTATAAGATGCTAAAACACATGGCCAAGCAGAGTTATTGCAGGAATGCAAGGATGGTTCAACATCAGCAAAGGTAATATGGAATTCAGTGTTGACAGAAGAAAGAAGAAAGAACTCTTGAGGTGGGCATCAGGAGACAGACTTAAGTTCTATCTCTGTTCTGCCATTAATCAGCTGTATAACCTTTTGCCTCCTTCCCTCCCACTTCCAAAGGGGTTCTCAGGAAGGGCTCTTCACTGAGGAGGGGAGCACAGCTTTGAGAAGCAGCCTACTCCTCTCCCTGCTCCATTTTCTTCACCTGTAAAATGAAGAAATGTTCTAATTCCATGATTTTATAAGCTGTGTGAAAGAAACATGATGGAGTCAAACAAAACAGGAAGGGAAAAACTGCTGTGTAGCTGGGTCCCGGCTAATTGTGTCCGTGGTGCTGGTGGCTCCTCAGAAGAGATCAGATCCACAGTGCCACCCTGTGGCCTGCTGGGAAATGCGTAAAAGGCTTAGACACAGCTAGAGTAGACTGATTACAGACAAGAAGAAATAAATTTGGACTAAATACAGTGGTGGATGATGGACGTACCCGAAGTAGTTTTGATAAAACTGAATCTGATCAAGCCTCTAGATCTGCATTGTCCACTACAGTAGTCACTAGCCACATGTAGCTATTTATATTTAAATGAATTAAAATTACATAAAACTAAAGCTCCAGTTCCTCAGTCACACTGGCCACATCTCAGGTGCTCAATATCCACATGTGGCTAGCGGCTACCATATTGGACAGTGCACATATAGAAGTTTTCTGTCACTGCAGAATGTTCTATTGGACAGTGCTGGCCTAGCTCTAACTACCAATTTACAGGGAATACAGAGGACAGAGGAACATGTCGAATCACACCATGAGGATGCACTAAGCAATATTCAGGCTATAGGAAACTCTTATGGACAAATTATCCAGTTTTTTTCAACAATGACAAAAAATTGCAAGAAAAAAAATGAGTGGAGCGTAAACCTATAGATTAACAGACTTAAGAAGCATGTCAGCCAAATGCAATGTATGGATTTATTTGCACCTCAATTCAAACAAACTAGTAAAATCATATTAAAATAATAATAATTTTAAAAAATTGTATTAAGACAATTGGGGATGGACTTCCCTGGTGGCACAGTGGTTAAGAATCCACCTGCCAACGCAGAGGACACGGGTTCGATCTCTGGTCCAGGAAGATCCCACATGCCGCAGAACAACTAAGCCTATGCACCACAACTACTGAGCCCACGTGCTACAACTACTGAAGCCTGTGCGCCTAGAGCCCGTGCTCCGCAACAAGAGAAGCCACCGCAATGAGAAGTCCACGCATCGCAACAAAGAGTAGCCCCTGCTCACCACAACTAGAGAAAGCCCACACATAGCAATGAAGACCCAACACAGCCAAAAATAAATAAATTAAAAAAAAAATCAGCACTCCCCAACCTTTAAAAAAAAAAGACAATTGGGGAAATGTGAATATTGACAAGATAATTGATAATATGGTGTAATTATTGTTATGGGGAGTGTTAATTGTATTGTAGTTATGTTCTTTTATAAAAGTCCTTAACTCTTAGAGATATATATTGAGAAATCTGTAGATAAAATGATATGATGTCTGGGATTTGCTTCAAAGCGTTCCGGGGGTGGGGAAGTAGGCAAAACTATAGAAGATGTTAAGATTGGCTGTGAATTGATAATTTTTGAAACTGGGTGATTGAGTACAAAGGATTTTATTAAAGGATTTTCTCTGCTTGGGTATATGTTGAAATTTTTCATGAACTTTTTTTTATAAAAAATTTTTCAGCATTTTAAAATAAAAATGTATGCATAGATATGTCCAACTGCCTTCCTTGTTGCACCACATTTAACACAGGACTGAATCCAGGGAACCCACAGGGAAAACAAGAGGAGATGGATCAAGGATGGTCCCAGCACAGCAAGCTCACTGTAGGTAGGCTGTCAGCTACTTGGCAAAGGAGAGAAAGAAAAGAGAAGCTGGGATGATGAGAAGAGGTAAGAGAAGAGAGGAGAGGCTGTGGGAAGGGAATTCTACAGACTAAGTAGGGAGAGGCGAGCTGAGAGGAGGCTCAAGGGAGAGCGGGAGTTAGGCCGGCTCTTTGCTGCGGAAGAGCCACTGTTTCTAGGAGGTACTGGCCTGTCCCCTCACCCCCAGCGTGGCCTCACCAACACTCAGTCCAATCCTTGGCAATGGAGTCAAGACACAGCGTGCATTTCCGGGCCATCCCAGGCACGCTCCTCTCAACCCATTCTAGTTTGCCTCTGTCTCTCATAATGGAGTCCGCCTTCCTCGGCACGGGATTCAAGGCCCGTACAACCTGCCTCTCTCTCCTGCACGCACAGCCCTCTCCAGCTGTCCTTTACGTCTGCTTTGTACTCTCCTTCAACCCAGACTGACACATCATGTCTCTGAGCCTTTGCACAGGCCTGGAACCCTCTCTCCCTAGCGTCTTTGCCCCGCAAATTCCATCTGCTTCTTGAAAACCCAACTCAGACTGTCGGTCCACTGCGAAGAACTGGGAGCCCCACCCAGACCCGCGCCCCCACCCCCCATCTCTGAAACTGGTTCCTCAGGCCTGTTCCCGGACAGCTCCAGGGGCTGCTGCTAATGGTCCACACCTGCAGCCTTCACCTGCTGGCCCTCAGGTGATTGGAACCACTCAGGCCAGAAGTTCCTCAGAGTTAGGCATCTCAAGGACTGACTGGTATAGACACATAAAAGCTCCTTTCCGTTACCTCAGGGCAGGACAGATTCTGAGATACCACATATGCTCCAAGACTGCCCTCCGGATTAGGCTGAAGCCAGACTTCTGAAAGCACGTCCTGGCTGGGCTTCTCCTCTCCTCGCCTGCTTCCCTCACGCATGCGCACACGCTGTTTGTTCCTCTCCATTGTCAGCCTCAGAACACAGTGTAGTAATTGTGGGTTTATTTCTCCCGGAGGCAGAGACCACGTCTCATAAATATTTGTTTCCTCCACCCAAACTGGAATGGTTGAAACCAAAATGATCATGGCTTAAAGTGTACGCTGGAGAGGATTTGCAAGTGCCAGAGATACTAGGCTACAAAGGAAGCCATTTGCACCTTTGTTCTGAGCTATGTAGGAGAAGTGGGGGGCGGGGCGGGGAAGACATGGTTCCTGTGGATTATCACAAACGAGCTAGGCTGCTAGAATTCAGCTTGGGGACTTCTCTGGCTGACACCTGCCTGCATGTTAAATCACCAGCCTGTCTTGGAAGAGAGTGTTGCAAGTCTCAACAAGTGGGGGGGAATCATCTTTTGGATGATTCTGAGACCATGTCTAACAGTGAGTTCATTAGGCTTACAAATACAGGGTGTTGCCTGCAGTTCAGAGGATGGAGCCCAAAACTGAAAGCCAGGCAGCTACTAACCATGTGTCAAGACAGAGGAGGAAGGCAGAAGGGGACAGGGTAGCCAAGGGTCATGGTCAGGTTCAGCAGGCCCCACAGGAGGTCCTGAGCTAGTTCTAAGGATGTAACTGAAATGTTGTCTATGCTTGACTTGCATATAAGGAAAACACGAACTTTTATTGAGTCTCCTTTAAAATCCATTCAGTGACATCACCTGAATGCGATGGTTTATTTTATGCATCAACTTGACTGGACCACGGAGGCCCAGATATTTGGTCAAACATTATTCTGGGTGTATGTGTGAGGGTGTTTTGGGGTTTTTTGTTTGTTTTGGTTTTTTAGCCATGCTGCACGGCTTGCAGGATCTTAGTTCCCCAACCAGGAATCAAACCCATGAGAGAAAGCGCCAAGTCCTAACCAGTAGACCACCAGGGAATCCCCCTGTGACGGCATTTTTGGATGAGGTTAACATTTGAATCTGTAGACTAAGCAGATTGCCCTCCTGCATGTGCGTGGGCCTCTTCCAATCAGTTGAAGGCCTGAATAGAATAAAAAGGCTGAGTAAGCGGGAACACCTCCGCCTGACTGCCTTTGAACTGGTACATTGTTTTTTTTCCAGCTTTCAGACTGGAACTGAAACATCAGCTCTTCCTGGGTCTTGAGACCGCTGTCACTTGAACTGGGACTACATTATCAGCTATGTGGGTCTCCAGCGTGCCGACTGCCGATCTTGGGACTTGTCAGCCTCCACAAGAGCATGAGCTGATTCCTAATAATAAATCTCTTTCTCTCTATATATATACATGTATACACACATCCTATTGGTTCTGTTTCTCTGGGGAACCCTGACAAACACACTGAATAAATAAATGCCATTACTAGATAAATACTCCAATGGACCTCATGACTTTTCAGCTCAGTCTTAGGTAACATAGAGCCTTTGAGTCCCTCAAAGTAACCAATACAGCCCTTCCTCCATAATTAGAATATCCAGCCCAAGATAATCTTCATAACTTCTCCCCTCCCCCAGCTCAGGCCTGCTTCCAGTTGAAACCCTCCAGCAGTAAGTCTGTGTGGCTGACTTCCTGTCTGTTTCTCCACCTTGCACTTCCGCTTCCCTCCCCCACCTCCAGCTCCTCAGGGGGAGGGTGGAGTAGGGGGAGGAGTGCTGTCTCTTGACCTGCTTTCTCTCTGGGCCTGGCAGGTGTCTAGAGCTGATTCTCTCTTCCTCGGGAGTGTTCATGGTCTCTTTCAAAGATTCTCACTGTTGGGGTCCTCTCCCAAAGTCAAGGATACACAGGCAAGAGCGTCGCCTCCCTCTGCCCTGGGCATTGGGCAGTACCCTCCAGCTTCTTTAAGCAGAGGTCTCCTCACTCCCCACCCCAGAAGTCCTCTTGGGTAGTCTCTAAGACAACCCTAAGGAGGCTGTCTCCTTTCAGGGCCCAGGAAACACCCAGACAACCTCTCTCCCAACACAGGGTAGGCTGATCCAACATGGCAGCGCTCCCCTGTCTTGGCCACCAAGGCAGTGAGTCTGCCATTTGCCCTTTAGATGTCCGGGGTGGGAACAGACCCCAGTCTACAGCCCGCTTTAGCTTTCTCAGGTATGGAGCTGACAGGGCCCCCTAGGGCCCCAGGCAGCAGCATGTCCCTCTGCTGTAGTAGCACCTCTCCTCGGGCCCTGGGCTTCTTTGTGGCTGGGTGGAGGTTGGGGGAACCCACTGTGGCATTCTACACCCGTGCAAATACCCTAAGTGCAACCCTTGACCTATTCAGGCTTGGAGCCAGGCATAAATACTGTCTTCTTCAATCCCTCAGGCAGACAATCCTGAGGCACCTTTTACGTGGCTCCTCAGAAAGTCCCCAGTGATATGAGGCCCCAGTTCGCTACAATAATGATGAGCTTGGACTGGCATTCCCTCCTTCCCTGTTTCCCTCTTCCCTGTCCCTCATTCCTGTTCCTTGGGACCATTCCACAAAACAACTACGCACAGAACCCCCTTTCTCAGGCTCTGCTTTTGGGGGTCGCTGAGGACACAGGCTCAGACAGACGCCTCCTTTAGCTTTGGGTTAAAAGGCATCACCTCCCCACGTACATCCTTCCCCATATAACCTCTCATTTTTAGGGGGTAGGTGGGGTCTCAAACACGGCAACTACTACCCCCCTTCACCTCAAATATCTTCATCTATTTTCCCCTTCCCACTCTCAGACCTTTCCTATCTTTGATCCCCAGAGTCACTGAGCAGGTTCAGGAACCATTTCTTCTGTAAATCTGTCTATGGTGATATGTGCCAATTTGGAACCTCAGTCTGTAAGTTCACATTTACTGTCTCTTGGTGTCTGTAGAAGCTTCCATTTTCATATCCTGCTACACACTAATCACTCAACCCAGAGTTCCTTTTCCGGAAGACAATGACATCTAGTTTTCTGTAGTGTGTATACCACGATTTCCACTTCTTCTACCATCCTGGTCGCCTCCAGCCCTCACCACACCCAGACCTGTTCTGAGCTGGGGTACCAACGTCAGTCTGAAACTCTGCCCACTCCCTCCCCACTGCTAGTGACACAAATGAGGCGCACTCAACCTAAGATCTGACTGGCAAACAGCCTCTGCCGAAATACTGTGCAGCTATAAATGCAGCCTAATATTGTGTCTGTTTTAGCAGGCACATCTTCTGGCTACTTAGTTAGCTCCCACTCCCTATTTGCTAATGCCCACTGGTCAATTTCCACTCGGATGCCTGCAGGCTCCTCAGATCAGCAAGTCCGCAGCAGCTCATCACCATCATGCCCTCCCACTTAGCTCCGCCTCATGTATTTGTGGTCTCGGTGGATGGAGTCATCCCAGGCTAGCCACCTCGGAGACTTACCTAAGGGCTCTGGCTCCTCCTCCCCTCCCCATCTGATCGCATCCATCCCAGATACTCTGTGTTCTGGGCCTCAAGCATCTCTCCATCCCCACTGTCTCCTCTGACCTCCCTTCTCTAGTTATCTTTCTGCAAGTCGACTCAGGTCTTGTCACTTTTGGAGATAGAAACTTTTGTGGCCTTTTCATTGGCCAGATGATCAGCAAGGTTTTTTTTTTTTTTAATGAATTTATTTATTTTATTTATATTTATTTTTGGCTGCGTTGGGTCTTTGTTGCTGCCTGCAGGCTTTCTCTAGTTGCGGCGTGCGGGCTTCTCATTGCGGTGGCTTCTCTTGTTGCGGAGCACGGGCTCTAGGCGCACGGGCTTCAGTAGTTGTGGCACACAGGCTCAGTAGTTGTGGCTCACGGGCTCTAGAGCACAGGCTCAGTAGTTGTGGTGCACGGGCTTAGTTGCTCCGCGGCATGTGGAATCTTCCCGGACCAGCGATCGAACCCGTGTCCCCTGCATTGGCAGGCGGATTCTTAACCACTGCGCCACCAGGGAAGCCCCAATCAGCAAGCTTTCGATTCAGGAGCAAGAGATCCAAGTCTTCACAAACCGGCCTTAACAGCCTTCCTCAGCCTCAGCCTGTGCCTGTGTGTGAGGCCCACATATGAGATCTTCCTCCAAAGTCCAGTGAGATTGTGCTTTGAAGCTCTATGTCCCTCTTCACTTCAGCCACCAAATCCCTGAATCCCGATCTCTGACAGTAATCTGGTGACTATGGTTTTCCAGTCCTCAGTCATTACTTTTTGCTCTCATCATTTTATTCCTTTATGGAGACAAGTTTCTCAACGATGACTCCTTGCTCTTAATTTGCAGAGACTCAGGATCATGTTGGCTGCATCCAAATAACAGTCATCTGAGTACATAGTCCCCAATCCCCTGGGAACATCAAGTGGCCAAAGCTCATTAGGAAGCCACACAAGGGGCCTGCGTGCTCCACTCTTAGCACCCTGGCTTCGCGGGCAGGATCCCGGAACACTGTGATCTTCTCCACCCACACCTCTCAGTTGTTAATGTCGCCCAGAGAGACTATCCTGGGGCGCTTTCAAAGTACCTGCTTGGGTCCATGAACCCACGGAGGCTGATGGGCATGCCCAGCCTGCTCTTGGAGTGACTGAGGAGACCCTGGCACCACTGGAGTGACTAAATCACTCCACTGGAGTGGAAGCTCACTTCACTGGAAGCCACTCAGACTGTGGGTGGACAGTTCTTAACTTGGGACCTATGAATCTGTAGGTGGTAAATCCCCAGAAATGTTTCGTAAAATCTGATGATGGGACTTCCCTGGTGGCGCAGTGGTTAAGAATCTGCCTGCCAATGCAGGGGACACGGGTTCGAGCCCTGGTCTGTGAAGATCCCACGTGCCGCGGAGCAACTAAGCCCATGCATCACAACGAAGAGTAGCTCCCGCTTGCCCCAACTAGAGAAAGCCCGCGTGCAGCAACAAAGACCCAATGCAGCTGAAAATAAATTAATTAATTAATTGATTTTAAAAAATACTATTGATAACCGAGCATACCTCAAAAAAAAATCTGATGATGGGTACTTGCACTTTTGGGGAGAAAATTGACAATTTTCATTAGATTCTCAAAGGGATTTGCGACACAAATGAGGTTCAGAAAAGGAGCACAAGGGGCCTTACAGAACCACTATTTTGTTAGAATATGTTTCTTCCTGATTATATAAGTAATCCATATTCATTGTAAAATTGGAAAATAAGAAGGGCACAAAGAAGATTCTAAAATCACCCTTGATTCCAGCATCCAGAGATAACCATGTTGACATTTTGGTTCAAACGTAAACACATATTATCCCTCTAAATCTGGGCAAGATCTTCCTTTGTGACCTGCTTCTTTCTACTTAATATATCCTGGGGACTTCCCTGGTGGCGCAGTGGTTAAGAATCCGCCTGCCAATGCAGGGGACATGGGTTCGAACCCTGGTCTGGGAAGATCTCACATGCCGTGGAGCAACTAAGCCCATGCGCCACAACTACTGAGCCCATGTGCCACAACTACTGAAGCCCATGCGCCTAGAGCCTGTGCTCCGCAACAAGAGAAGCCACTGCAATGAGAAGCCTGCGCACCGCAACGAAGACCCAACGCAGCCAAAAATAAATAAGTAAATAAATTTATTTATTTAAAAAAAAAGAAAAAAAATCAAACAACCCAATCCAAAAATGGGCAGAAGACCTAAATAGACATTTCTCCAAAGAAGATATACAGATTGCCAACAAACACATGAAAGAATGCTCAACATCACTAATCATTAGAGAAATGCAAATCAAAACTACAATGAGGTATCACCTCACACCAGTCAGAATGGCCATCATCAAAAAATCTACAAACAATAAATGCTGGAGAGGGTGTGGAGAAAAGGGAACCCTCTTGCACTGTTGGTGGGAATGTAAATTGATACAGCCACTATGGAGGACAGTATAGAGGTCCCTTAAAAAACTAAAGATAGAATTACCATATGAACCAGCAATCCCACTACTGGGCCTATACCCAGAGAAAGCCATAATTCAAAAAGACACATGCACCCCAATGTTCACTACAGCACTATTTACAAGAGCCAGGTCATGGAAGCAACCTAAATGTCCAGTGACAGATGAATGGATAAAGAAGATGTGGTACATATATATAATGGAATATTACTCATCCATAAAAAGAAACAAAATTGAGTTATTTGTAGTGAGGTGGACGGACCTAGAGTCTGTCATACAGAGTGAAATAAGTCAGAAAGAGAAAAACAAATACAGTATGCTAACACATATATATGGAATCTAAAAAAAAAAAAAAATGGTCATGAAGAACCTAGGGGCAAGACAGGAATAAAGATGCAGACCTACTAGAGAATGGACTTGAGGACACAGGGAGGGGGAAGGGTAAGCTAGGACGAAGTGAGAGACTGGCATGTACATATATACACTACCAAACGTAAAATAGATAGCTAGTGGGAAGCAGTCGCATAGCACAGGGAGATCAGCTCGGTGCTTTGTGACCACCTAGAGGGGTGGGATATGGAGGGTGGGAGGGAGGGAGATGCAAGAGGGAAGAGATATGGGGACATATGTATATGTATAACTGATGCACTTTGTTATAAAGCAGAAACTAACACACCATTGTAAAGCAATTATACTCCAATAAAGATGTTTAAAAAAAAAGGGCAGACGAGGGAATTCCCTGGCGGTCCAGTGGTTAGGTCTCCACACTTCCACTGCAGGGGACACAGGTTTGATCCCTGGTCGGGGAATTAAGATCCCTGCAAGCCACATGGCATGGTCAAAATAAAAAAAAAAAAAAGCATGAAAGAAAAGAAAAATGGGCAGATGAGCTGAATGGTCATTTTTCCAAAGAAGAAATACAGATGGCCAACAGGCACAAGAAGAGATGCTCAACATCACTAATCATTAGGGAAATGTAAATCAAAACCACGAGATATCGCCTCTTACCCGTCAATTAAGAACTATTGGCTATTGTCAAAAAGGCAAGAAATAAAAAGTGTTGGAGAGGATGTGGAGAAAAAGGAACTGTAGTGCACTGTGGGAATGTAAACTGGTACAGCCACTATGGAAAACAGTATGGAGATTCCTCAAAAAATTAAAAATAGAACTTCCATATGATCCAGCATTCTTCTCTTGGGTATTTATCAGAAGAAAATGAAAAGACTAATTCAAAAGGATATCTGCACCCCCAATGTTTATAGCAGCATTATTTACAATTGCCAAGGTATGGAAGCAACCTAAATGTCCATCAACAGATGAATGGATAAAGAAGATGTGGTATATTACTCAGCCCCAAAAAAAGAATGAAATTTTGCCATTTGTGATGACATGGATGGACCTGGAGGGTATTATGCTTAGTGAAATAAGTCAGACAGAGAGAGACAAATACTGTATGTTTTCACTTATATGTGGAATCTAAAAAATAAAACAAACAAATATAACAAAACAGAAACAGACATGCAGATACAGAGAACAAAGTAGTGGTTACTGGTGGGAGAGGGGTCGAGGGAGGGGCAAAATAGGTGAAGGGGATTAAACTACTAGGTATAAAATAAATAAGTTACAAGGATGTTATGTACAGCACAGAGAATATAGCCGATATTTTATAAAAATTGGAGTATAATCTATAAAAATGTCAAATTACTATGTTGTATACCTAAAACTAATATAATATTGTAAGTCAACAGTACTTCAATAAAAAATAAGTAAATTTTTAAAAACTGTGGCTCATCCCAAAGTCCCCCTGGCATGCACCAATTTTTGAGTAATTTGAGGAAAAATAAGTATGTATGTCTAAATAAAAACCATCCATAATTAACAAACATCTGCATAAAGGCATTTCTTATTTTAGGTAACAGACATGTTGGAATTCCAGAAAATTGTGTGTAGCTGAAATCCTATTTCTAATTTCTCTAGGATTGCCCAGGGTGATTGTCTTTGTAAAGTAAATAAAAACATTTGTTGCAAATCCACATTTTTGTCTAGCTGGAGGGCTGCAAGTCACTTAGTCAGTTCACTTACCAGGAGCCTAATGTGTGAACAACATTGTGCTAGGACCTGTGGGAAGGATTCTGCTTTTAGTTTTGGGTCTCAGTCCTGTGCCTTGGGCTTATTGAGGAGTGTAGCAGGGTCCCTGACAGGCTGGGTCTACTACTGTCCCTCCTTCCTGCTGGGGCCACTGCTGCTGTCACAAGTGTTCCCACTGTCTTCTCAACCTCTGGGTACCAGCAGCTGGAAGGGCACAGCTGAGGGAAAGCAGATAAATGTGGAAAATGACCCCAGATGTCACCATCCCAGACAGTACTATCCTAAAACTGGCCAGCAATGTTAACCGGCCGTTTTTTTGTTTTGTTTTGTTATTTTGTTTTTTTTGTTTTTTTGGTCACGTTGCACGGCATGTGGGATGTGGGGTATTAGTTCCCTGACCAGGGGTCGAACCCACGCTCCCTGCAGACCCTGGCAGTCTGTTTAAATGGAAAATTGTTCCCAAAAGGAAATTCCTGCACTTCTCTGGTTCACAGTAAGGCTAAAGGTTTCGACGGATGGAGACAGCATGGCATGAAGATGAGCAACTTGTTCCTGAACCAAGACAGAATATTTTTAAAATTCCCCTATCAACTTTGCTTTTCGGTATCTTTTTTTTTTTTAATTTATTTATTTTTGACTGCGTTGGGTCTTCATTGCTGCACACAGGCTTTCTATAGTTGCGGCGAGCGCAGGCTACTCTATGTTGCAGTGCGCAGGCTTCTCGCTGCAGTGGCTTCTCTTGTTGTGGAGCACGGGCTCTAGGCGCGTGGGCTCAGTAGTTGTGGCTCGCGGGCTCTAGAGCGCAGGCTCAGTAGTTGTGGCACACGGGCTTAGTTGCTCCGTGGCATGTGGGATCTTCCCGGACCAGGGCTCGAACCCGTGTCCCCTGCATTGGCAGGCGGATTCTTAACCACTGCGCCACCAGGGAAGCCCTGCTTTTCAGTATCTTAATGTAATATAACCAAATCCAAGTTCATGATATAACTCCATGGAAAGAAGCAAATGAGCAGGCAGAGGTCAGAAATAAATGGGGCGTGTCCACAAAATGCCATTTTGAAGTTTGTGGTTTCAAGTTTGGAATGCTTTTTCCCAGAGGAAAACAAAGCAATGTTCAAAATGGTCGTTAGATTTCTAGGCTAGATCTCAAACTTCTATATAAGTCATATTATGGCTGAAATACCCATATCTTATAATTAAAAATTAGTAGGGAACAAAATGTCATTTTACAATAATAATTGTTTTAAAAAAACAAAGAAAAAACAATTTCAGAACAGAAAATAGGACAGGTTTTATTCATCTGAATCACTAGTACTTTAAAAAAAACAAAACAAAAAACAGACTTAATAGAAAGTAGGAAAGAAGCCATTAACTTTTAGGAAGATTTTAATAGGTACTTCTGGGAACTTTCAAAGGGTTTAAGGACTTGAAGTCACTGGTTCTTTTTGCCTAATTTTAGTTCACAATTTATGGCCTTTTCTTTTTTCAGTACAATCATAGCCCTAAAACTGCTATGGTTTAACATCAGCCGTGGTTAGGTGGGGTTTGGGCTAGTACATGGAATTAAAAGAGGGAGAGATGTTACTGAACTATGTACTAGTAGGAAAGAAGCTCTAGGTAAAAGGTGAGGGAGGACATAAGTGAAAAAAGATAGTCTGAGGTGGAATTATTTTGTGTGGCATGGTAATGGATGGCGGTGAGAAAAAAGAATGGTGAGGGAAAGAAAGCTTGGGTCCGCCAGTGCCGTCGTCTACAGAATGGCTCCTCAGGGCCTGAGAGCTTGGGTGCTGTACCTGGTGTTGGGAAAGGCATGGAAGGCACCATGTATATCCCACCACTCACAAATAAGACCTGCTTTAATACTGGTGTTTGAAACCGAGAGTACGCCTGCTCCGTAGTGCTGCAATGGACTGGTATTCATGCTCTCAGATCCCGGCTGACCCTGGGACTTGCTTTTTGGCTAACAGAATGCTGTGGAATGACACTGTGTGACTTCCGAGGCTAGGTCCTAGGAAGTCTTGCAGCTGCCACCTGGGTCTCTTGGAACATGTGCTCTGGGAAAAGCCAGCTGCCATGCTGGCTTCAGGAAGCTGAAGTACTTGGAGACTGTCATGCTGTAAGGAAGCTCACAACTGCTTTCCAGCGACTCCGGCCCAGGGGCCAGACGTGCGTGAATAAGATTCAGATAAGTCCAGCCTTATCCATCATCTGACTGCAACCAAACTCAGAACCTCAAGGAAGCACCGAACAGCTGAGCCTGTTATCATCCCCCAGAACTGCGTGGAATAATAAATAAATGGTTGTTTTAAGCCACTCAGTTTTGGGGTATCTTTTACACAGCAATAGATAATCAGAACCCAGATTAAGCCCAAAACTTGCTTTCCTACAAAGTGCACCAACATTTCAGTTCCAAACTACTGTCTCCTCCCATGAGGATGTGCTGACTCATCCTTCCACATGCTAAGCACAAGGGAACATCAAGAATCTCCCCAGCATTTATACCTCAGCTTTTAGATCTCAATTAGTTTCTCCTTAGATCTTACTCGTGGGCCCTTTGCTAGGCTGGAATTCTTGCGATTACAGTTAAGGAAAATAAATTAAGTAATAACAACCATGAACCTCTTGAATGAATAAAGGTAACATTAGCTACTGGTAGCATTCTGGTAGGGCAGCCTTGGTGGAACCCCAGAAGTAACTCTGGGCCAATGTTCCAGAGCTGACGGGAAAAACAGTTTCCTGTTGCTACAATTTCACCGCTATTAGTTAAAATCATGTTTCTCCAGGATCTCTTTCTAAGAACTGGGTCCTTCTGGAGACATAGAGCAGTACATGTGTTTTTCAGATACTGGCTTAAGGAACTGAGTAAAGAAAGACCAGCTGGGCACACTGCCTGAGATTCCTTGAGCTACGGAAATGACTTTAGCAGAGCAGTCATTTTCTTGCTGAGTTTTCACTGGGTTGTTGTTTTTGATGACGAGGCTGGCACACTCATCGTTGAACAATTACACAAATGAAGGCAGTCAGGACAACACAGTCATCGAGCTGACTGAGAGATCCCAGCTTCACCAATTCCCTCCTCTCGGAACAAACGAAACGTGATTACGTTAGTGGAGCTGATAAGACACAAAGAATTTGTCCAGGGGTCAGCGTCCCCCACAGGGTAGGTTATCAACAGGAGTTGCTTTCCTCCTTCTACCTGGAATGCTGTCATGAAACACAGATGGTACTCAAAAATGTCTGCCTAATGAATGAATCTATGACTTAGAAGTCCTGAAACTGAGTAGCTTGGAGTCAGGTAACCCACAGGGATACTATAAATAGCCGGACTGAAAACAGCTCCATTCACACTGTAATTGAGTCACACCCTAGCTAATTATACAGGGTATTCAACCAGGATGGAAACAAGCAAAAATATAGAATGTCATCAGGACATCATCAGGAAAAAAAAAAAGCGTCTTTGTTTCCAGACTTCATGGATGCCCTGTATATTAACACCAAACATTTCTGATCTTTTACTGGTTTGATCTCAGAGGATGTAACAAATCTTTTTTGTGTGTTGGAAGGCTTTGTTCAAAACCCTGTGCGGCATAAACCGTATTGTCAGCACCGCCAAGGGGCCTCACACAGAGTAGAGACTCAGAAGTGACAAAGGTGCTTGCTTGTGAGCTGGATTGTGACAGCTGGTTTCTCTTGGGCTCCCAAGGGCATGACGAGGGTATAAGCAGGCAGCCAGAGAAGCCGGCAGACAGAAGCCCACTAGGAAGGGTTTACATGGCTCCAGTCCTTCCCCAGCAGTGTCGGGCTGGAGGCCCAATGGCCGATGGCAGGGAAACCAGAAGCAGAACAAGAAGAGGCCTGATCCCACCCCCACAGCCACAGACTCCCAGATCTTTCTCGAGAAACATTTTCCCTAAGGGGACTTGCCTTTCTTTTCTCTCTGCTTCCCCATCCAACCGCTGCTGGGTCCCCTCAACTGGAGGACCTAGGAGAAATGTTCCTCCTAATGTTGAAATCCCAACTCCCAAGGTGATGAAATTAGGAGCTGGGGCCTTTGGGAGGTGATTAGGTCATGAGGGCAGAGCCCTTATGAATGGGATTAGTGCCCTTGTAAAAAGAGACCCCAGAGAGCTCCCTAGCCCCTTGCGTCAAGTGAGGACACAGCAAGAAGATGATCTTCTAGGAACTAAGAAATGGGTTCTCACCAGACACTGAATCTGCCAGCGCCTTGATCTTGGACTTCCAGGCTCCAGAACTGGGAGAAATAAATGTCTGTTGTTTATGTCACCCAGTCTGTGGTATTTTGTTATAGCAGCCTGAAAGGACTAAGACAGTTCTCCAGCTGTCCTTGTGATGAGGTCAAGAAATAATACAAACTTGTGATGGTTAATTAACCACCAAGTAAGGAGCCCAGCCTGCTATTAAAGTTAGGTTAACTGAAGAGCATGATTGTCCAATAAACCTTTGGGGGAAATGACAAGAGGAAAGTTCAGCACGTATGTTACTGACTAGTTTACATTTCTGGACACTCTCTATTCATCTTCCAGGATCCTCAGAAAACACTTCACCCAACATTTGTCAGAAGAGTTTGCCAAGGAGGAAGGCGATGATGATTTCACTAACCAGGAAGAAAGGAAAGGAGACGGGATTGGTATTAGGCCTTTAAAAGAAATCGGCTCCCACCTTTACCACCACAAAACAATAACAAAAGGATTACATCTTTAAAGACACCTTTGAAGCCTCTAGATATATTTTAATTGCCTCAAGGTTCTCACAAATCACACATAAGAAGCAGTATTTAAAAGAGAGGGAGTACATAAAGAAAAAACAAAGTTGCAAGTCAGAAATGCTAACTGGTTTCTTTTTTAGAAAACAATCTTTTTTAAATTAGAAAAAAATTTTAAATTGAAGTATAGTTTGATTTACAATTTTATATTAGTTTCAGGTGCATAAAAACTTTTAATTTTGAAATAATTATAGATTCACAGGGAATTACATAACACTACAAAATGAAAATCAGGAAATGTAAAATCCACAGATTTTATTCAGATTTCATGAGTTTTACATGCACTCATTTGTGTGTGTGCATGTGTGTGTGTATGTGTGTGTATAGCTCTGTGCAAAGCTATCACATGTGTAGCTTTGTGTAACCACCACTGCGATCAAGACACTGAGCTCTACCATCTCCACAAGGCTCCCTCAGGTTATTCCTTTATTGCCACACCCATCCCTCTTACCTCTCCCATCCCAACCCCCTGGCAATACTAAGCCATTCTCCATCTCTAGAATTATGTTATTCCATTAAGGTCCATTAAGGTTCCACAAATGGAACCATGCAGTATGTATCCTTTTGAGATTGGCTTTTTTTTTTTCACTCAACATAATTCCCTGAAGATATGTCCATCTAGTTGTGGTATGTCCAATATGCCTTAGCTTAGGTGGCTGTAACAAAATACAACAGACTGGGTGGCTTAAACAATTGACATTTATTTCTCACAGTTCTGGAGGCTGGAAGTCCAAGATCAAGATATGGCAGATTCAGTTCTTGGTGAAGGCCCTTTTCCTGGCTTGCAGACAGCTGCCTTCTTGCTATGTCCTCACATGGCCTTTCGTCTGTGTGTAGGATGGCAGGGAAGGGAGGGAGAGAGAGGGACAGCGAGCGCAAGCACACTCTGGTGTCTCTTGCTCTTTTTTTTTTTTTTTTTTTTTTTAAAGATTTATTTATTTAATTGATTGATTGGTTGTTATGTTGGGTCTTCGTTTCTGTGCTAGGGCTTTCTCTAGTTGCGGCAAGCGGGGGCTACTCTTCATCGCGGTGCGCGGGCCTCTCAGTATCGCGGCCTCTCTTGTTGCGGAGCACAGGCTCCAGACGCGCAGGCTCAGTAGTTGTGGCTCACGGGCCCAGTCGCTCCGCGGCATGTGGGATCTTCCCAGACCAGGGCTCGAACCCGTGTCCCCTGCATTCGCAGGCAGATTCTCAACCACTGCGCCACCAGGGAAGCCCTCTTGCTCTTTTTATAAGGGCACCAATCCCATCATGAGGGTCCCACCCTCAAAACCTCATCTAAACCTAATGACCTCCCAAAGGCCCCACCTCCAAACATCATCTCACCGTGGGGTGGGGCGGGGGGTGGGGACTAGGGCTTCAACATATCAACTTTGCGGGGGGGACACAAACATTGAGTCCATAATTCAATAGTTTGCTGTTTTTATTGTTGAGTAGTATTCCATGGTATGGATGTACCATAGTTTAACCAGTCACCCATTGAAAGACATTTGGGTAGCTTTCAGTCTTTGACTATTACAAATAAAGCTGCTATGATGTTTGTGTAGAAGTTTCTGTGTGAAAACAAGTTTTCATTTCTCTGGGAAAAATGCCTGAGTGCAAGGGCTGGGTTGTACGGTAAGTCCATTTTTAGTTTTTTATTTTTTTAATTTTTAAAATTATTTTTTTAATTTTTGGCTACACCACACAGCATGTGGAACTTCCCTGACCAGGGATAGAACCCGTGCCCCCTGCAGTGGAAGCGCAGAGTCTTAACCACTGGACCACCACGGAAGTCCCACTTTTAGTTTTAAAAGGACCTGCCCAACTGTTTTCCAGAGTGGCTGCATCATTTTACATTCCCACCAGCAACATAAGAGAGATTCCGTTTCTCTGCATCCTCTCCAGCATTTGGTGTTGTGATGATTTTTTAAATTTCAGCCATTCTGATACATAAGCTTTTTTGTAAATTTATTTATTTATTTTTGGCTGCGTTGGGTCTTCGCTGCTACGTGCGGGCTTTCTCTAGTTGAAGCGAGTGAGGGCTATTCTCTGTTGCGGTGCACGGGCTTCTCATTGCAGTGGCTTCTCTTATTGCGGAGCACGAGCTCTAGGCTCGCGGGCTTCAGTAGTTGTGGCTCGTGGGCTCCAGAGCACAGGCTCAGTAGCTGTGGTGCATAAGCTTAGTTGCTCCGCGGCACATGGGATCTTCCCAGTCCAGGACTCGAACCTGTGTCTCCTGCATTGTCAGGCGGATTCCCAACCACTGCACCACCAGGGAAGCCCCCAGCCATTCTGATAGGTGTGTGGTACTATCTCATTGTGGTTTTAATGTGTATTTCTGTAATGGATAATGATGTTGGACAACTTTTCATGTGCTCATTTGCCATCTGTATACTCTCTTCAGTGAAATATCTGTTCATGTCTTTTGTCTACTTTCTGATTGGATTATTTATTATCATTAAGTTTTGAGAGTTTTTTATATTGTAGATACAAGTACTTTGTCAGATGTATGATTTGTAAATATTTTCTCCCAGTTGTTAACTTGTCTCTTTTTCTTCTTACCAGGGTCTTTGGCAGAGCAAAGTTTGAAATTTTGATGTGGTTTCATTTTAAAGTTAAAAAAAATATATAGTGATCTCCTGGCCTGCCCTGAATTCCATGCCAAATAAGGGCATGTACATATTTCATCCATCTGTCTATCCAACCATCCATCCATCCAATGTTTTTATTGAGCACCTACTGTGTTCCAGGTTCAGTGCCAGGTACTAGTGATCTGAAAAGGAATAAAGTACAGTTGCCCCTCAAGTGTTCACAGTCTAGTGGGGATGGGGACATGGAGCACATGCCTTCCATCGACATGTGGTAAGGGATGGAAAGCAGGCTGTGGGAGCCCAAGATAGAGCATGTGCTCTGGCCGGGGGAGGTGGGAAAGCTGATCCTTGCATGCCTCTTTCATACAGTTTCTGAGGGACTGTCACTTATGGACCAGTTGAAATCCTACTATTATTCTAGCTATATACAGGTCATAGTGTATTTTGTAAAAACATGTCCATGCATTTTTCTCATGAAAATTACCACTGGTTCATTTTCTAGAATATTCTTTCTACATCCCCCAGTGACTAATACTCAAACTGAGATCCTATGAGATTAATGGAGAATTCACCCCTGCATGTGAACGTTTTTCAAAAATAAAATGACACCTGTTAGTTCAACAGGTGGTCTTCACTGAGAAGTTCAGGCATCAAGGAAAGGTGTAGCTGGGTCTTGTTGCATAACAGTCCTTGGTCTTAATATAGCAACATTCATCCGAGAAGCTTAAAGGACTTGACTCACATGACAAGCTGCCTCATTTTGCACTGACTCTTCGAAGAAATGCAGTGGCCTATATTCCAAGTAAAGTATTATGTTCCCTACCCAGGTACCTAGAAGAGTATGTCCAGTGACACATTTGGGAGGAACCTAGTGATTCTTAAGTGAGAAGAGAGGATTGAACCAGTGGTTTAGGCCACAGTTTTCCCCCAAGAATTTTTTAAGTAGAAGGCCTGATCAAATTATCATTATAACAAATACTTGAGGCTCAAAACGTGAGAATGCTTTCTGTTCTTATGTCTAATCAATACTTCATTCTCTTAATTCTCCCTTGGGGAAGTTGCTCCCTTATATTCTCCCTTCTTATTCCTACCACAGTTTGGTATGGGGACACTTGACATCCAGCTGCCCAGCTTCAGCTTCTCTGCCCCAACCCATCCTTTACACTCTAGACTGAAAGTTTGTGTCCTCCCAAATTCATATGTTGAAGCCTAATCCCCAATGTGATGGCATTAAGAGGTGGGGCCTTTGGGAGGTGATTAGGTCCTGGGGGTGGAGCCCTCATGAATGGGATCAGTGCCCTTATAAAAGAAACCCGAGAGCTCCCTTGTCTCTTCCACCATGTGAAGGCATGGTGAGAAGGCCTCTTCTATGAACCAGAAAGTGGACCCTTACCAGACACCAAATCTGCTGGTGCCTTGATCTTGAACCTTCAGCTTCCAGCACCTACAAGAAGTAAATGTGTGTTGTTCATAAGCTACCCAGTCTGTGGCATTCTGTGATAGCAGTGCCAGCTAAGATAGCAACAACAATAGATTTACATCTCAAATGCAATACTTCCTCCTGTCACTCCCCTGCTTAGAAATATTTAGTTGCTCTCCACCACTTACAAAATAAAGTCCAAATGCTTCATTCTCCACAATCAGCCTCAATCTACCCTTCTTTTTTTCTTCTTACCTTTTTTCTACTTACCTTTTAATCTCCCCCTATTTTTCTAAACACCCATTTAAACACCGTAGTCAACAGATGGCCAGCTCCATGACGTCAAGGACTGTAGTCTTGCTCATTCACCACTGTATTCCTGCTTTGTGGGTTTTGTTGAGTGAACGAACAAACCGTCCCCTCCAATTGTTTCTAAAACTCACTGTTTCCAAAAATTCCCTGGCCATTCCTACACCCCAGCCCACAAGTTTCCACATACTAGGTGTCTTCTCCCTCATCCCCACAGCTACCTGCACCAGAAACAGCCTTTCCCCTCTGCTCTGATAATCTGAATCCTATCCATGTCTCCAGGTTTGACTCAAGCTCCAACTTTGAAGGCTTCTGGAACTTCCTAGCCCACCATGGTATCTTCCTCCTTAGAGGAGCTATTGCACTTTTGGCACCACTCATTCATTCCTTCCACATTTAACAAGATGAACAGAATGCACGCCTGCAGTAGAGGAGCTCACAGTCTAGATGGTATTTACCACATACTGCCTCATGTTGGGTCAATGACTTTTTTAAAAATTAATTAATTTGTTTATTTATTTTTGGCTGCATTCGGTCTTTGTTGCTGCGTGCCGGCCTTCTCTAGTTGAGGTGAGTGGAGGCTACTCTTTGTTGCGGTGCACGGGCTTCTCATTGTGGTGGCTTCTCTTGTAGCGGAGCATGGGCTCTAGGTGCGTGGGCTTCAGTAGTTGTGGCACGGGGTCTCAGTAGCTGTAGCTCGCGGGCTCTAGAGCGCAGGTTCAGTAGTTGTGGCGCACGGGCTTAGTTGCTCCGCGGCATGTGGGATCTCCCCGGACCAGGGCTCGATCCCATGTTCCCTGCATTGGCAGGTGGATTCTTAACTACTGCACCACCAGGGAAGTCCGGGTCAATGACTTTTTGTGCTTATGTGTTGTCTCCCCAGTTCTGTGATGGCAGAGGCCATGTTTTAAACTTATTTGTCTCCCCCTCACCCCCAGCTCTTATCAAGGTGTTCAACAAACATCTTTTGTAAGCGAGCAGGACCCTATGCGGCCTTCCTGGGGCAGGCCCCTCCCCCATATCCTTAGCTTTAGCTCCTCTCTGAAGGAGGTGGGGCCTTTGGGAGGTGATACCTAGATAATAATATCTGAGTTGTTTTACAGATGTGAAAACTCCCCACCAAATGGAATATGTTAACTACGTGATGACCATGAGCACATAGTCCCCCAAGGCCTACTGGAGCCTAAGAATTGATAATGTTAACCCCTGTGACACCTCCCTGTTACCTCACCATCAACCAATCAGAGAATCGTGCACAAGCAGATCACATACCCTGCGACCTCCCTCCCTCACCTGTCCTTTAAAAATACTTTCCTGAAACCCATCAGGGAGTTCAGGTTTTTTCAGCACTAGCTGGCCCAGACGACTTATATGGCTCCTTACAATAAATGCTGCACTTTCCTTCACCATAACCTGGTGCAGGGGAGCAGACCCAAGTTTGGTTTGGTAACAGAATGATTAAAATAATAATTTGATTTAATATTTTCCCCTCTCCGTGGTTTTCTTCCTCCACCCAGATAAAATAATTTCCAATCACCTATACATGATACTTAGGAGATGGTTCTCATCATCCTTATTTTATCAATGAGGTAACTGAGACACAGAATGGTGAAGTAACTTGTTCCAGGCTGTAAGTGGGTCATGGTTGCTTCATTCAAAATAGAGGTTGAACAGTTTTGGAACCAAAGACAGCGCGATCTCCATGGTGCCAGTATTTAGATATCTCTCTTAGATGCTGAGTACAAATTGTGCCCCATTTCACACACATACAGACTTCATCAAAATTGCAAAGAGGAACATGTATATGTTCGGAGTCAGAGCTTGGTTTGTGCAGTATAATTAATATCCTTCTATTCAAGATCAAGTTGTATGAAAGGTAACATATGATAGATTCAAAAACATTCCAGAGAGGAAAGAGTGGGTGGCAGCTGGTGAGCTGCAACATTTTTCCTTTCACAGAACAATTCTTGTGGAAGACACAGCATTGCTGCCTTTTTCTATTTTCAGCACAAAGTAACACTTAACTAATCCAATCATTATTCAAGAGAAGGTGTATAACCACAAGCCTTCATTTAATCTGCGAGTTTTGCAAAACAACAAACTAACATACAGCAGAGGATGCAGATGGGTGGTCTGCTGGCACAAGTGAACTCACATAAAGGGTTTACAGATTTTTCAGTTTAATTTGGAATGCACAGAAAGGGATATTTATAACATCTATGAGGCAAGAAGAATCAAGAAAAACAAACCCTCATGTACCCATCAACCCAGCTTAACAAATAGAACAGTACCAATAGCCCTGAAACCTTCTAGGCACACACAGTACATGAAATAATCTGAATGAGCTGCCAAGAGTTAAAAATTGGGGCATTTCACACAAAAATCTGGATGGCCAGCCTCTCTTGAAAAACCTGGCACCATTGGGCCTGCATTCCCCTAGGGAAATAATTGGTTGGCCCTGCGTGGGGTTGCCCCTCCAGTTCACCACGTCCTACCCCGTGTCTGCTATCTGGCTGCCTTCCTTCATCCACAGGACCTGTGTGGCCCCGAGGCATCTGAGTTCATAACCCCTGGCACATGTGTTTCCTTTCTGGGTTGGTTTTCTCCCCTTTTGCACTGTTCAAGCCCTCCGTTTCCCCAGTTCTCCTGTCTCTGCTTTGGGTCACCTCTTTTCTGGGTGAAGCAGGACCTTTAAGAGGCACTGGGCTCTATGGAGATGTACAGATAAGAAAGTGTCTCTGTCTTGTCTTTTTGACAGGCAAATTAGAGAGGAATTCTGTGTGCTCCAGAGAGATCTCTGTAGAAGTAAGCCTCTATAGAGGCCCCCATTGCCTGCAGAAGTGACTTCTGTAACACACAGTCATATGTCCTCCATCCCTCTCCCAACTTTCTCATTTCTGCTTCCAAATAAAATAAACTACTTGCACTCCCCCCCCCAAAAAAAAAGAAAGAAACTGTCTCTGCCCTCAGTGGACGTGTAACCACGGAGGTACTGACCTGTGTACGATTGCATATTACACAAGACAGGCAGCAATGGAAACAGAGAAAGGGTTGCAGGAGCACAGAACAGGGAGAAACTGTGTGTTAGTCAGGGTTTTCCAGAGAAACAGAACCAATAGGGTTCTGTGTGTGTGTGTGTGTGTGTGTGTGTGTGTGTGTGTGTGTGTGTGTGTGTGTGTGTGTGTCTATCTATACTTCTGTCTATCAAGAGATGGATTTTAGGGAATTGGCTCGTGTGATGTAGGGGCTGCCAAGTCTGAAATCTACAGGGTGGGCTGAGAGGCTGGAGACCCAGGACGGAGCTGCTGTTGCAGCTCGAGTCCAAAGCCCTTCTTTTCTGCTAGCAGAATTCCCTCTTTCTTGGGGGACCTCTGTCTTTTTCTCTAAAGGCTTTCAACTGATTGGATGCGACCCACGTACATTATGGAGGGTTACCTGCTTTATTCAAAGTCTACTGACCTAAAAGTTATTCTCATCTGAAAAATACCTTCACAGCAACATCTAGACTGGATTTGACCAAATATCTGTGTACCATGGCCTAGCCAAGTGGACACATCGCAGGCTGCATGGGTGTGGGCGGGTGTGCATGTGTGCATGTGAAGGTTCAGGTAGGAATCTGAGAGGTGGAAGCACAGGGGAAGAACATTTCGTGTGGAGGGAACATTGTGAACAGAAGGAACAGAGGTGGAGAAAACTGAGTCTGAGTCTGTGCAGAGTACTGATCGGTGAAGGTGCTGGGGCGTGCGGCAGGGGGGCAAGGTGCGCAGGTGGGGTGGGGAATGGTGCGGAAAGGGAGAAAATGTAATTGGAGAGCTTGATGGGAGCTAGGTCGGGAATGACCTTGGATGCAAAGGGAGGTGTCAAAAGTTTCTGAGGGGCTTCCCTGGTGGCGCAGTGGTTGAGAATCTGCCTGCCAATGCAGGGGACACGGGTTCGAGCCCTGGTCTGGGAAGATCCCACATGCCGCGGAGCAACTAGGCCCGTGAGCCACAACTACTGAGCCTGCGCGTCTGGAGCCTGTGCTCCGCAATAAGAGAGGCCGCGATAATGAGAGGCCCGCGCACCGCGATGAAGAGTGGCCCCCACTTGCCGCAACTAGAGAAAGCCCTCGCACAGAAACGAAGACCCAACACAGCCAAAAATAAATAAATAAATAAATAAATAAATAAATAAATTTATAAAAAAAAAAAAAAGTTTCTGAGGAGGGAAGTGGCACATTAGGACTCTTTTAAGAAGAAAACTCTGGCAGACATGTAAAGGGTGGGGTAGAGGGGGAAAGAGGGAGGCAGGAAAGGCAGTGAGGAAGTTCCTGGGATAATCAAGAGCAGGCTTGAGGGACTTCCCTGGTGGCACAGTGGTTAAGAATCTGCCTGCCAATGCGGGGGACATGGGTTCGAGACCTGGTCCAGGAAGATCCCACATGCCGTGGAGCAACTAAGCCCGTGAGCCACAACTGCTGAAGCCCGCATGCCTGGAGCCCATGCACCACAACAAGAGAGACCACTGCAATGAGAGGCCCAAGCACCACAACGAAGAGTGGCCCCCGCTCGCCGCAACTAGAGAAAGCCCGCACCCAGCAACAAAGACCCAATGCAGCCAAAAATAAATAAATAAATTTATAAAAAAAAACAAAAAAGAGCAGGCTTGAGCAATGCTCGAATTATCAGGGAGAATATACAGTTTTTTTTCTACGTAGGAAAAGACAGCTTATAAACATGTATATTGTTCTTAAATTGACACTCATGCAAAAAAAAAAAAAAAAAAAAAGGGTGCTCACTACTGATGTGGAGGTAAAAAAAGGCCTGAACTTGGCAGTGAGACAAGGAGACCAATTTGAGAGGCATAAGGTGGGAAGGAGGAAGGTACTGTTTATGGATAGCAGAGAGGAGAGAAGAGACGCAGTCAAGAAATCAGAGGTGCTAAGTTTGGGTGTGAGAAATGATGACGCTATTATCCGAGATAAAGACCAGAGGAGGAAGTCATTTTGGGAGATGAGGAATCCTGTTTAGGACTGGCTGAGCTTGAGGGGTCTGAGACGCCATGGTTAACAGCGTGGCCCTGGCTTCACTCGGTCCCACCACTCACTAGCCTCACTAGCCTTATGTGTGAACCACAGCAAGTCCTGGGGCCTCCCATCTGTATACTGGGGGGAACGGTACCTTCCTTCTAGGGCTGCTGTAAGGATTAGACGAGCTAATACGTCTGAAGTACTTAAAATAGTGCTTCTAAATAGACACAGGAAACAGTTGAAGATGCAGCTCTTCATCTTCCCAGAGAATGTCAAGAAGAGTTCCAAAGCACCTTCCCTTCTGGTCTCCACATCCCAGGAGGGGGCACCTGCCCTGTGTGCCTGGTGACACTCACAGACTGTCTGTAATTAAACTGTATTTCCAGGATGAATCTTCCCTGTCTTTTGCTTCATAACATTAGAATGGCCAATTTGAAGGAAGAATTCATAGAAGGTCTGGGGTTCTACCTAAGAACTCAATTCCATATTTCTTAAAAGAGAACACTGGGTTGGACAGTAGGATTCTGGCTCTAATTACAATGTATGTTTTTTCCCATACCACCGAGCAATTCTCTGACACCAGCTGGGTGTCCTACAACTCAACTCTGACACTATCTACCTGGAGAATTAGGTCCCACAGGCTAAGGGGCTCAGCCCCACAAGACTGCCCCTCCTCCACTTCAGAAGCCAATCGCAAATCCAGGTGTCATCTCTGCTTCTGACCAACCAGCTATAGAATGGAGGTTTCAACCTCTCCACCCCCCAACGCTGGGTTCAATTAATTTGCTAGAGCAGCTCACAGAACTCAGAGAAACATTTTACTTAGTAGATTACCAATTTATTATAAAAGGATATAACTCAGGAACAGCCAGATGGGAGAGATGCATAGGGTAAGTTATGGGAAAAGGGCACGAGCTTCCACGCCAGCCTGGAAGCTCTTTGAACCCCATCTTTTTGGGTGTTTATGGAGGTTTCATTATGTAGGCATGATGGATTAAATCATTGGCCGTTGGTGACTGAACTCAATCCCAGCCTCTCTCCCCTCCCTAGAGGCGAGGGTGTGGGATTGAAAGTTCCCACCCTCTAATCACGTGGTTGGCTCCTCTGGCAACCAGCTCCCATCCTTAGCTGCCGTCCAAAAGCCACCTCATTAACATAACAAAAGACCTTTAATCACTCTCGTCACAGGAAATTCCTAGGGTTTTAGGAGCTCTGTGCCGGGAACAGGGTCAAAGACCAAATACTGTATATATTTATGATAAATCACAAGATTACAGTCAAAACTAGATGTCTTTGGAGAAATAAAAATTAAAACATTGAAAAGATTTTAAAAACTTTAAAAATGATTAAGCCTAGCAGCTCTCAAGGTCTATAAGACAATGACAGTAATAATCACTAAGAAAGAAGGTGTAGGAGAAAGAGTGAATTAATTTTTAGGAAGGTGTAGGGGAAAGAGTGAATTAATTTTAGGAAGCTCAGAGTACGTACAGTCGGCCCTCCATATCTGAGTTCTGTATCCCAGGATGGAAAACATTTGGGAAAAAAAATTCCATAAAGTTTCCCGAGGCAAAACTTGAATTTGCCCTGTGCCAGCAACTATTTACATAGCATTTACATTGTATTTACAACCATTTACATAGCCTTTATATTGTATTAGGTTTTATAAGTAATCTAGAGATGGTTTAAAGCACAGGCATACCTCTTTTTATTGTGCTTCCAAGATATTTCGTTTTTTACAAATTGAAGGTTTGTGGCAACCCCGCATCGAGCAAGTCTATGGGCGTCTTTTTTCCAACAGCATTTGCTCGCTTTGTGTCTCTGTGTCATATTTTGGTAATTCTCACAATATTTCTAACTTTTTAATTATTTGTTATGGTGATCTGTGATCTCTGATGTTACTATTGCAAAAAGATTATGACTCTCTGAAGGCTCAGATGATGGTTAACATTTTTTAGTAATAAAGTATTTTCAAATTAAGGTATGTCCATTGTTTTTTTAGACATAATGCTATTGCACACTTAATACACTACAGTGTAAGTATAGTGGAAACATAACTTTTTTTTTTTTGGCAGCACCGCGCGGCTTGTGGAATCTTAGTTCCCTGACCACCGACCAGGGATTGAACCCAGGCCCTCAGCAGTGAAAGCGCAGAATCCTAACCACTGGACTGCCAGGGAATTCCCAACATAACTTTTATATGCACTGAGAAAGTAAAAAATTTGTGACTTGTGTTATTGCAATATTCGCTTTATCACGGTGCCCTGGAACCAAACCCGAAATACCTCCGAAGTCTGCCTGTATACGGGAGGATGTGTGTAGGTTATATGCAAATACTATGCCATTTTATATAAAGGACTTGAGCATCTGAGGATTTTGGTATTTGAGCATGGTCCTGGAACCAATTCCCCCTGGATACAGAGGGACAACTGTAATTCCAACACAAGGACTGCTACTCAGCCGTATCTGTGAGGTCATGGCCAAGTTCTACATCACCTGAGAGAGAAACTGCTAAAAATGCCCCTATTATCTAAGACACAGCATGGAATCTTGAAAGTATGTGACCCCCTTTGCTGTATTTCCAAGATTCTTTGTCTTCTCTCCCAAAGCAAGGCAGCCTCCTTGCCCCATTCCCTCCAGTTCAGAGCCTCTACCCAAGGCTTCCCTGTTATTTATTCCTTGTACTGCCCAGTCACTTTGCATGAACGAAGGCAGAAGGACACTGGATTTTTGTCTGAAAATATTTTTAGCAACGTTAGTGGTAGAGAAGATGCCCTCCAATATAATTTTGTTTTTCACCTTGCCATCTTTGTGAGAGGAAAGCAGACTCCAGGCCAGATCTGCTATTTGGGAGTATAATAATTGTCTAAAACAAACCTGGTTTTGTATGTACCAGCTCTTGTCCTTGGAGAATAAAAGTGTACAGCAATATCCTAGTGCCTAAGACTCCTCTTTTCTCTTTAGAACTTTTATCAGCCTTCATAGTAACATCTTCCTAATTACTGTAAATTACCTGGCATTGGAAGCTTAACCTGCTGTATCTGAAGTCACAAACAAACAAACAAACACTCAAAAAGGCAATTACACTTTAAAACATAAAAGGAGACTCAGTAGGCAACTGCTTTTACCTCCACACCTATAATTATCGTTCTGATTACAGGGGAGTTCCGCCCTCCTTGAACTTTATCCCCTACCCACACTAAAGGGAAGTGTGGGTCAGTTGAACCCAGAAGGCTCCCTGGACCTTGCAGAAAAATGACTGGCAATCATGAAGTTGATTAAAGGCTCTGAGGTTTCTGTCTCTTGGAATTCCTCTTATTACTGCTTTTCTTCAAGTTGCAGACTAGTATAATTATCTTTCTACAAGCTTTTAGGCTACTTGGACACATTATTTGCATCACGATAATGTGATTTCAGTCTATTTTAGTCTCAGAGAGTGGTGATGAAATTTACTTAAAGCCACGTGTGGAAGCAAAATAATGGATCTAGACCTGTTAACATGCCCCACATTACAACTTGCAGAGGCCGGGCATCTGCATTATTCACTCATCTTCAACATCTACTGGACCTCTGTGTGCCACACCTTGTACAGTCCTGGGGTGGGACAAGTTCCCTTCCCTCCGTGGGCTCACACAGAACTGCAGTATAACACAGTGAGTGTTACAGGGGAGACTTGAACAGCGAGTGCTCTGGGAGCCCAGTGCCAGAGCAACCCACTCTGCTGGGGAAGTTGAAACGATGGGGAGATAGACGTGCAAGTATATCCACCATGTACTAAAGTCTCACTCCTTTCATGCATGAGCCCTTGAATCCCAACCATGCAGAAAATATTTTTACTCTAACTTTATAGACGAGGAACCTGAGGCCCTAAGATGTCAAATAAGTTGCCCCCAGTCACACAGCTTGTAAGCAGTAGAGCAGTGATTTGAACTGCTAGTTCAAGGGTCTACAGTTCCTAGGTTCTGGTAAGCTCTTGATGGAGGGGTGGGGTGAAGATGGGAATGGGGGTGGTGCAAATAGCATATTTGCTTCAACATGGGTGCTCAGCTTAACAATGCCTGGGAATGTAAGAAAAGGAGCATGTGAAAAGAGTTTCCCTGGTTTCAGCTTTTCTTCTTTTTAGGTCCCTTCAAATAAAATTTGCAAAGGCGAGCCTTGTGGAAAAGATATACAAATGACTGCTTAGTGGCATGTAACGTCATTCGGAGCTCTGTGAAATTTGGCTCATTTATCTACTTCAAGTGCGCCCAATCTTTTTCAGAATGAATGTGTTTGAAGACAAAGCTTTACGTTACCCTGCTTTCTTTCCAAATTGATATTCCAATTATAACAAAATAACAAAACACCCCGGTGGTTTGAACTGAGTAAGCCTATGAGCAGGGGGTAACTGAAAATAGGAAACGGCTATGTATTTTAATTTTTTTAGGTACTGCCATGGCAGTACCCTATAAACCGGCTCTACTCAAAAGCAAAATAAAGCCCAGAACCTGGGTACTCGGTACATCCCATCGTTGCTATATGCGGTTTGAACTGTCGGAACTCACAGCTTTCGAATGTTTACCCTGGTCTATATGAAAGGGAAGCAAAACCAAGCAAAAACACACCTCACCCGTGCTCTATAAGAATCCATGAATCTTAGGGCTGAAACGGATCTTAATGATCATTAAGCTTAATAGTTCTCAAGGGGGCACTGTGGAAATGTTTTTTTCGTTGTTGCCATGGCTGGCAAGGGCTACGGGAAGTTAGTGAGCGGAGACCAGGCATACTAGATATTCTACAATCCTGGACAGTACCATACAGCGAAGAATTGACCCGCCAGATACTCACATTAAGTGAAAAACTAGTTCATCATGATATAAGCCTAGAACTAACACTATTTTACATATAACCAAAAGTATTTTTACCCAGTTTCGATATAAATACACTGAATTCTCTAGGAATGTAACTACTGTATCAACTGAGGGAAGACTATTGTGTTTTGTTTCAAACATTACCAAGAATTCGCCATTTTGGAAAATAAGGTCACCAATGGAGACGTTGCTTATGGTACTTGAGTTGTGAAAACACACTTTTTCAGTTTGCATTTGTGATTGCACTGGGGAGATATCATCATTTAGTGTCCTTGTGTGGGAGCATTCACATAAAATACATCGCTTTATTATAATTGGTTTTATTCTCCAGTTAGGTCCTGTTTTTTTAAAGTGTGTGTTGTTAAGTTTAGGTTATATTATCTATGATTTGTTATTTCAGTATGGTTAAAGGGTGCATTACAAAATACTCGTTATAAAAAGGAGTTGGGTCTTTCACAGGGTCATGTAGTCCAGCTCCTTTTATAGATGAGGAAATTGAGACCCAAAGCAGTTAAGCAACTTGCCCAGGACACAAATGTTATATTATCTCCCTATCTCGTTAGAATTTCAGTTTCAATTTTAAAAATTGGAAAGGGAGAAAAGTTAAGTGGTAGATCACGTAATGAGAACTAGCTATCTGAATTCTGGCAGCAGAATGATCCTTTGGGGGATGGTGAAAAACTCTGTATATTATTTCTGTCAGGCTGAGGGTCAGAGGAGAGGGGGGAAAACGTTTTTCAGAACCACGTTTGTGAGGCAGCTCGCTTAAAGCCACGGATCCATTAGTCAACACATCTTCTATTTAAGGTTCTGTAGCACCGAGGCTGGGACTAGGGGTCACTTCCTTAGGAGGGCATCAGAAGAAGGGGTTCCTCCGATGGCACAAACCCATTTCCTCCCATTCCCCATCCACCGCGGTGGCCCGAGGGTCACCCCGAACCCAGGCCGATAATGCTGTAGACTTCCTTAGTCACGCCCAGATTGCGCCCAGCCACAAACACCCCCGACTCCCTAGGAGAGCCGTTCTCCATCCCCAGGGTCCTCTGGCTTTGAGGGAGGCAGCACCACGCCGGTGGCCATCGGCCCTCAGCCGCTGGACACCCCGCAGGAGGAAACTAGGGGCCTAATTCAGCGGTCGTGCTGGCGGAGGGCTGGGGTCTCAGGAGGGTGCGCTACCACCCACTCTAGTTCAGCGCGTGACTGTCTCATTGTTTCCTCACCGCGGGGGGCGGGGACGCGCGCGACAGAGCGCTCTCGTTTGGGGGGGCGCGGGGTCGGCGGACTGTAGGGAACCTGAAGGGCTCTGGCTTTCCTAGGCGGTGCCCCCGCTGCCTAGGCAACCGCGCGGTAAAGCGTCTCACCACCTGCGCGCGCCGCCGGCTCCCCTCCACTCCTCTCCCCCGTCCCCTGGTCACCATCCCGCTCTCTTCCCTCCTCCTTCCTCTTTTTTCCCCTCCTCCTCTCCCCCCTCTTCCCGCCTCCTCCCTCCCTCCCCTCTCCTCCCCCGATTCCGAGCACTCTATTTAAAACCAGTTTCCTGCTCCACAAAATGGCCTCCGCGTTCGACACCTGCAGTCACGTGACCCGCCGCCCCCTGGGCTTTGGGCCTCTCTTGGCCTAACTCCGATTTCGGGGAGTCTGCCCGCGAAAACGCTAGGGCCAATTAGTTTGGAGAAATCTCACAACATCAACAAGTCCGGGGGACTGAGAGAGAAAGGAGAGAGCGCTCCCAAGAAACAATGGAACTGCGAAAACCGGGGACGTTTCGAAAAGAAAGGGGGAAAAGGCCTGTATTAGATTTTAAGGTTTCCCAGCTGGCGGAAAGCGGGAGGTGAGGAATTCTCGCGAGATCTCGAGACCTAGACCTGGCTAGGGTAATAGCGGAGGACATGGGAAGTGGAACTCAAGCGAACTAGGACAGCATTTGGCGCTCTCAGTGCCAAGGTAGGACGACGAGCCGGGGACGCGACCGACTAGGAAATCCCGCGAGGTTAGGACTAAACGAGAGCGCAGTAGCTAGGCAGAAGTCGTAGCGGCGGGAGGAGTGCGGGTGTGAGAGGGAGGGCACACGTCTTACGTGCTGACGTAGCAGCCGTTCCAGCGGGTATATTAGATCCGTGGCCGCGCCGTGCGCCTCAGAGCCGCAGTTCTCCCGTGAGAGGGCCTTTGCGGTGAGCCAAACACATTAGCTCAGCAGCGGAAGACTCCGAGTTCTCGGTACTCTTCAGGGATGAGTCATGTGGCGGTGGAAAATGCGCTCGGGCTGGACCAGCAGGTGAGCCGCAAGGAGCCTACCAGGGTTGTTGCCGCATGAATTCCCTCCCCTCACTTAACCTGGTTTGTGGCGCAGTGCTAGCTGGTATCCTCAGTTCCCATTTGCTGGGTCCCTCGGGCTGGTGAGTGTGAATGCCCCAGGGCTGTGGGGGAACGGGAAGGTGACAGGAATGCTACTTGTAGCTGTCGCTGGGGCCCCTGCTTGGCTCGCGGTATTGTCCCCGGCCTGAGCACAATGGCGGCTTTTGTGTGTGCGTGCGCAGGCGGGCGGAGGGGGAGGGGGCGCGCGCTCTCGCGGAGGCGCGCACGCGCGAACCTCGACTGACTAGTGACCCATGGGGGGGGGGGTGGCGCGGCGGTTCACGAATGGGGACCTTTTTGGTCCTGAGGGCTCCGGCGGTCGCGGCGTGCGCGGCTCGGATTCCTGTCAGAGCCGAGCGGCGTTGGCGTGTGTGTGTGCACGCGCGTGTGAGCGGGAGGAGGAACGCGGCCCTGGAATGTGGGAGGGGGCGGCGCGGGGGGTGGCCTTCGCGCGGGGTAATGGCGGCGGCCTCCTTTGTGTGGTGTCGGGTGGCTGGGCGGCGCTGCGGCCCACGAGCGGGAGAGGCCGGGCCGCCGAGGGCCCGGAAACGGGGATGGATGGGCATCTTGTTCCTCCCGGGCTTCCTTCCGCAGGCCTTTTTCGCTCCAGCCCGGCTTCCGCAGGCCGGGAGCCACGGCCCGTGAGGCCGCGTTTCCGGAGTGGAAAGTTTTGTGACGCAGAAGATTAGGGGGGGAGGGGGGGGAGAGGGGGAAGGGAGGGAGGGAGGGAGGGAGGGAAGAATGGGCCGCTGCGTGCGCGGTGGCGCCGGGCTCTAGAGTTCGAGGTTGAACGCGGTGGGGAGACGTCAGGGGGGTTTGCGGCCGCCCCGCTTCACATGCTCACGGTAGTCACTGTGTGGCGATTTAGCCCAGGGCCGCGCGTCGTTTGGGGGGAGGGGGTGCCACGGAGTGTACGAGTGTCCTCAGGGTTAGGCCACTTTGATGCGGGCGTTTGATTAGGGACTCGGCCAGAGGAAAACACCCGGAATGTGGTTTGGGGAGAAATAAACAATTTTGTTGTTGACTTGTTGCTGCTTGTGGAGTGAAATTTTGAAATAGGTCAGAGGCTCCGGGTCTGTCGTCTTAACCGGAACGCCCTCTTCTAAGGGTTTAGAGGTAGAGGAGAGGTTCTGGGCTGAGGTGGCAGGAAGTCTGCATCCCTCAGCAACAGTGGCACCGCGCTTCAGAGAAGCTCTTCAGTGCGATGTTTGTTGCCTTTAAGTAAACTTCTGCCTACCACGAGCTCCGAAATTCTGAAACGAAGTCGAGTGACGCAAATGAATTGTCAGTAGACTTTAATGTAGTCGTGTGTAATATGTTTTTAAGGACTTAGTGACCTGTTTTGGGGGGGGCATTTTTTCCATTAATGAATCAGTTTGAATTCTCCAAATTGCTGACGCGTCATATGTTAAATGGAGCAGAGACATAAAAAATCTGTTATCAAGAGCCTAGGCTGTTCCCACTTTTAACATTTGCCGTGTAGGTAGTGCTGTATTTAAGATTCTAGGCAGGAATGAAATTTGTAATCGAAGTAATTGGAAAAAGTATGCAGAGTCGTTAGAATTAAGCAGCAAGCTAATTTCACAACTGAGAAAATTGCAATAACGTAATCCTAACAGTTTACAGTAGCATTTAGTGTTTGCCAAGTGTAAAATTAATAACAAAACGTACTACAACAAGTGCAAAAAGAAAGTTTGTTCCTATTGTGCGTTAAAGTATCAGTCTGTTGTTGAGATAACTAGTGCCGAGAAAACATGACAGCATTTTTGCTGATAGAAATTAGGAAATGAGCTGCCTTACCGTACTCATTTTTTTTCAAGATTTAGCATCTGCTTCCAATTTTCGGTGCCTCCATTGATGATGCTTGCAATTTGACAGTATAACCTTGAGCTTTTAACAGAGAACTCAAACGTTATGGTATAGCGTATCACCTTTGCAAACAGGTGGCAATAGTGCTGTGACTGGGTACATTAAAAAAATGAAACACTGCTTTTGGCACATATAGTTTTCCCCCTATTGCTTGTAAATAGTTTGCTTAGTTATTACAGAATGCGAACAAGATAGATCTCTTTTTTAGAATGTTGAGGCTTTGAGCTACCAGTGTAAAGGGACGGGTAGACGTGGAGATAAAGGCAGTAAAATGTGTCCTACTCATTAAGGACACTAAATGCCAGTTGTGCCATTTATGTCCGAAGTGTTCTGAACTTAACTGTGAAAGTGGGAGAACAAGTAGGTACCTACTTCATAGGGTTGTGCTTAGTAGTGCTCAGTAAGTGGTGGTTATATTAATTTTTGTTCTGAAGAGTGCTACTCTAATTTAAAATATTTGTGCAGTATTTAGGGATAAAGGAACTACGAAATGGTCGATAAAATTTTTGTTCTGACATTCTTCAGGTGTGCTTTGTAGGTTTAAAATAATTCCAAGTAGAAAGCTGGGGGCATTGAAAACATTTGTTTCCAAATGTTTGGAGCCAAAATGAATCCAATGACTATTTGACATTTTAAAATAATTTAAATTTCTTGAACTTTTACTATGGAAAACGTTACAGGGAAGATTCATTTTGAATGAATGACTTAAATTTGGACCCAGTTTCTCCTGGATAGCACCACCATCTTGGTGTGGTACCTTCTGCAGTATATACAGTAGTACTGTAGTAAAGTATTTTGCATTTGCTTACAACCTAATTGTCTCCGAAGCACATTCCTAGTCACATTCTCCTTAAGAGTTTCACATCCCCGGTGAGGCAGACAGGGCAACTAGTGCTAGTAAATGCTAGAGAGCAAGACTAGTTTTCTCTTAGTGTAATATTTCTGCACATGGGCTGCTAACCAAAGTTTAACTCTTTTCTAGTTTGCTGGCCTAGACCTGAACTCTTCTGATAATCAGAGTGGAGGAAGTACCGCCAGCAGTAAGTAAAACATTTTATGGATTTACTGTGAATATTAGGGCTTTTTAAAAAAAAATTATTTCATTGAAATATAGTTGATTTACAATGCTGTGTTACTGAGTATTAGAGCTTTAATACCTTAATATTTCGTTGGATTTGTTTAAAATTTAAGAATTTCTCTGCCAATTTTTACTGTGTAAAGAATTAGGTGGGTAGCATTGGGGTTTTTTTTTTTTTTTTTTTTTTTCTTTTTGGCCGTACCGCGCAGCATGCAGGATCTTAGTTCCCCGACCAGGGGTACAACCCATGCCCCTTGCAGTGGAAGTCCCGCTTTGTGGTCTTTTTATAACAAAACGGAATAGTTTTCTTGAATGAAAACAATCATTAAGGACCTTATACAAAACACAAATTATCTCTAGAAGGGTTTGATTATGTCCATTATGAATCCTGAGCCCAGCTTAAAGGTGATGGGAATGTGTATATCACTATTAGAGTGAATCTACCAGAATTAAACTGAATAAAGGGAACATTCACATTCATCAGCTACAGCTATCCCTTTCCCATGAAGAACGTGAGACTTAATAATAGAACAAAGCTAGGGACTTCCCTGGTGGCCCAGTGGTTAAGAATCTGCACTCCCAATGCAGGGGGCCCGGGTTCGATCCCTGGTCAGGGAACTAGATCCTGCATGCCACAACTAAAGATCCCGCATGTTGTAACTAAGACCTGGTGCGGCCAAATAAATAAATATTAAAAAAAAAATAATAGAACAAGGTCATAATGAATCTTGGGGTGGTGGTTAGGATTTTAAATGCTGAATTGTTGTATTCTTTTGAAGAGTTAGATATAGAAGTTTTAATTTTTTTTTTTCTTAAAAGGGTTTTTTGGATACTTGGTAGAGATTAGTATTAAGGTGTAGGGGATCTTGGTGGTTTATTATTGGCAATAGACCTGCTTTGGCTCAGGTCTCTTCCTACCCTATTAACCAAAAAGAGAAAAAAAAATGTGTATCGGCTGTATGTAAGGTCTGAAAGCACCATTTCTTCAAGCTCTCTTTGTTGCATAGTAAAGGGCAGGTCTTCATTTTTAGGCAAGGAGGGCCTCACTGGGCACAGTTACTTGGTATTTGTCTTAAATTTCACTTTATTTGGCATGCTAAGAATCATTTAGGACTTGATCATTCTAATAGAGATCTTTAATAATTTATTCAACCCAGAAGTGAAAAAGTTAAATTGCAGATTAACTAGTAATAAAGCAAGTTGACTTTACTTGGTGGATATATACATTATTTGCTTTTGATTCTCATCCATTGTCTAGGCTGTATTCTTGTGCATACAGAAAAACAGTTGACTTTCCTTAAACTCTGCAAGTCTCGAATTAAAATTCACAGTTCCTTGAAATCATTCCCCCTCTTGCAACTTTCCTATGTTACATATGTATTCTATGTCTTGGAACTTAACCAGGGTAGAAACAAAAAAGCCTCTTAGTGGCTAGTTACATGTTTATTACTTTTGGGTTGTTATAGTAACACTTCTGCTATATGTTAAATGATTTATTTGTTACATGTTTTTTAGGTTATTGTAGTAATACTTAACGTTGTAACTCTGTTAGTTTGTGACAATTCTCTGAAATCATAGCAGGCCTTTTAAAATATTGTGTTAAATTAACCACTAGTGACAAGTTAAATTTATGTATTTGTAGATTTCAACTATTAGGTTCCAAGTCAAACCTAGGGAAAGGGAAAGTTCTCCTTTCCCTTTTAAAATTCTACTTATTAACGCATTAACCCGTTTAAAATAAAAGTAGATTTGTTTTTTCCCCACTTCTCAATTTCCAAGTACATAGTCAGACTGGAGGACTATAGATTTAAAAAATCTCTTTCCAGGACTGTTTTTTAATAGCACAAATTTTGGCCAAAAAGCTTTAACTTAAAGTTTTATGGAATATGAAGTTTAACTTTGTTAATTTCTTTTAGAAGGGCGCTATATTCCTCCTCACTTAAGGAACAGAGAAGCTACTAAAGGTAAGTCCTTTGAACAACTTGGTATACCTAATTCTTGCTGCATTTAGAAGTTGGAGCCTAGGGAAAATGAGACACCTGGAGAAGTCTGTAAACATTGTGCCTCACCTCTGCTACTGGCAGAACTATTTCAGATATTAGGGTTTACTCATTTTGGAAAAACTCATCTAATGTCAGACAGTGGAAAACTGCATTTCCTATGTCCAACTCTTCTGAGGCCAAGGGCATGGTTTTGTACAATTTCATTAGTCTTGTGCTTAACCTGTGTTTGTAATCATTCACAGCATGATTTCAATTTGAAAAAGGTGATTGGGCACCCATTACTGTGTAAACCAAACTGCTGCATAGTGATGACAACCCAGTTATTTCTGTCTTGCAGAGGTGCCAAAATGAAGATGGGGTTATTGGGGATAGTTAACAAGCATTGGGCACGCTCCCAATAGATGGGAGTGATTCTCTGGCTTCATCTCTTTGCCTTAACTGCTTCATTTGAAGGGTCTTGTCTAAAAGGTATCACAACAGCTGGTCTTTTCCCATTAACTTTGTAAATAAGTGACAGAGAACTAGTATATGGCTCATATTATGGGACAATTGGACAATTGTTTGGGTGCTGTGTATTCCATAAAATAGGTGATCTGAGATTTGGAGGAAAAGGGGAAGGTCAGGAAAACTGAAGGGCAAGAAGAGGGAAGATAGTGGATAAGGAAGGCAGGATTGGAAGGGTGGAGAGTCCACAGAAGCACATGGTTTGCTGTCGTTTCTCCATATCCATAGGTAGTCCGTGTTAGCTTCACTGTCCCTGGCAATACATGGAATATAAAATCTGTATTATAATTTCTTAGCTATCATATCATTGCTTTTTTTTTTTTTTTGGATTCCATAGGTATTTATTTGTAGCCAGCATTCACTTTGTCTACTGTAAGATAAACCCTATATCAAATGCTATTAATACACCATCTTATTTAATCTTTATAACAAACCATCTGATATTTATCATCAGTCCTGTTTTACAGATATCATATCATTGCTTTTATTTACTGTAGAGTCTTTATCGTCATGGGTGCTCATTTCTTAGAATGCAGTAGCTGAAATTGACTCCTATGTATATTTAGTGCTTTTCTCCCTTTGTTGCAATGACAGGAATCAGCAGGGAGAGAGGCAGTATCATATAGGAGTTAGAGCTGAAAGAGATCTTAGAAATCTAACTCAGCTCTTTATTGGTAGCTAAGACTGTTGATCACCTGGCTGGTAGAGGCAGGAGGTGGAAGGAAAGTAACTTAACTTATAAACTATCTCTGACTGTTTAATAAAGTGTCACTGAAGCTAGTTAAACCCTCTACTTGTCTTTAAACCGTCTACCTGTTGGGATAATTTACACCTTTGTCATCCCCTCTTACTGAATGTTTATAGCTGTACCCTAGGAACCTGTCTACACTGAGTTGTGTAGGGATGAGGATTTTCCTTTTTTCTATATATTCCTAATTCTCATCTGGTAGTATGTACTTCATGTGAACAGAGCACTGTTCTTAAACTTTTTACTGTTGAAACTAAGAAATACTGTATTAATCCAAGTAAACTGACATTCTTAATGTTTTAAATGAATGTCACTTTTAAGAGACATTGAAATAATGGTAACTCCTAGTAAACTCATTCACACTTATAAAATGAATGGAAGTTAAATTGTGATGGTCATGTAACAATACCATAATCATTGTGTTACAGGCAAAGCTATTGACCTTTTAGAAGTGGTATTCATTCAGAACATTTTCAGACTGTCGATTGCTTTGTTTAGTGCACAGTATATTCTAGTGCCGTGGTAGGAATATTTCCATTGTCCCTCTGGTCCAGAGACGGGATAGTCAGTTAGAGGGCTTCAGATTCGGAAACATGTTTTAAAGTATTGTCATTTTCTAAATAATATAATAAAATGGGTTTGCTTTTTTTTTTTTTTTTTTTTTTGAAGGATTCTATGATAAAGACAGTTCAGGGTGGAGTTCTAGTAAAGATAAGGATGCATACAGCAGTTTTGGTTGCCGTAGTGATTCAAGAGGGAAGTCTAGTTTCTTCAGTGATCGTGGAAGTGGATCAAGGGGAAGGTGAGTGATTTCTTATTTTCTTGCCTTTTTTACATGTACAATACAACAATTTAGAAATTGGTATTATGTCTGTTTAATCATATTTATGTATTAACTGTAAGAGGTCTACTAAATTGAACTTGTTATTCAAGAATTAGAAGAACATGCCTTTTGGCATAATGAAATCAGTTATTTTTATATTTCTCTAGTTTTACATATTCTACTTAAAAGAGTTTTAGTGAATGGCCTAATTTGGTTGACATTTTTGTGGATATTCTATATGACGATTTTTAAACACCTTATATTTTTGATTACACAAGTGTGGTGAACTGACCTCATGCGCCTAATAGCTGTGGTTAGTCCTCTGTGTCCTGATTTTTCGAAAACAGGCCTAAAACTAAAAACATCTTAATTCAGGTAAGGATTATTTTCTACCTTTTTATCCAAAGTTTGTCACACAGGTGAATTGTCCTTTAAGTAGCATCCTGATATAACTGGGACAATTGATATTTGGTGTGATACTTTCCTCTTTTCCCTACCACTAGAAATATTTGGATGAGAACATTTAAAGGTGTAAGTTATATGCTGGTTTCATGTGTATAAGACTGATTCTTCCCCCCCCCCCCCCCGCCCCTCCCAAGCGTAGTTTGTTTTTATTGAACTACAGTTGATTTACAATACTCTATTAGTTTCAAGTATAAAGACGTGATTCAATTTCAACATGTATGACGCCTGTGTAATAAGAATAAAGAAGGATACTGAATTTAGAAAATACGTAAATGATACAATCTGGTTAGAGGGCCTTATTTGTCCAAATAAGAGTAAGCCTGAGCTGGACTGTTGACATCCTTGAAATTAGCCATAATGAACTTCTCTTCAGGCACAGTTTCTAGAGTAGTGGTAGGAATCTGATAATGGTTAAATGATAAGATTCTGATTAATTGCTTGTGCTGTTCAGGTTTGATGATCGTGGACGAGGTGACTATGACAGCATTGGCAGCCGTGGTGAAAGAGGTGGCTTTGGAAAATATGAACGTGGCGGAAATAGTCGCTGGTGTGACAAATCAGATGAAGATGATTGGTCAAAACCACTCCCGCCAAGTGAACGCTTGGAACAGTAAGTTTTTGAAATGTATGTTAATTGTGATGAAGCCTTATTGGCTAGTATAACAAACTTACAGATCTTCTGATTCCAGAGAACTTTTTTCTGGAGGCAACACCGGGATTAACTTTGAAAAATACGATGACATTCCAGTTGAGGCAACAGGCAACAACTGTCCTCCACACATTGAAAGTGTAAGTATTTTTGCTTGACCTTTAAGACAGAGGGAAGTGTAAGTATTTTCACAGCACATCAAGATGAGATGGGCTTCCTAAAGGCCTATATAGACCATGCCTGCTTTATGTTAACAATCTTTTAAAGTTACTCTAAAAGCCTGCCTCGTTGGTTTGTGGAAAGGGGGAGATTGAGTTCAATGTTACCATTACTAAAATTTGAAATAGAAAATAGGTCAGACATGGGAGGAACCCAAAAACTTTTCTAGTGTAGGTTAAGCTTAGGGGGTTGTTGTTGTTGTTTTTTCCCCCTGCCCCTCAAAATGTAACACGATAACTTTTATTTAAAGCAGCTGTAAACTAAAGTACAAGTTGGTTGATAGGGGTTTTTTCCCCCATTGTATTTGTATAAAGCAAAATGGCTCCAGGTAGCATTTCTACCTATTTAACCCTGATGAATTTCTTGACAGTTCAGTGATGTTGAGATGGGAGAAATTATTATGGGAAACATTGAGCTTACTCGCTACACTCGTCCGACTCCAGTGCAAAAGCATGCTATTCCTATTATCAAAGAGAAGAGAGACTTGATGGCTTGTGCCCAAACAGGTAAGCAGACTTGATAAAATAAAAAGTTGTCCAGAATACCTTAACTCTGCTTGCTCTCATAAAACCAATACCAAAAAAATACGCATGAAGTATCTAAATTTCATGAGGAAGCTCGAGTCCTGTTTGTAGCCTGACTAGTGTACTTTGATATAGATAAGGAGTAGCTGGATGGTATCTCTTTTGTCTTAGCCCTTTGGATCCTGTATTACCTCTAGTGTTTCCATTAGGGTGTCTTGGGGATAGCCTATAGAAAGTCATGACCCTGATATTGCTGCAACAGGGATAGGTTATTGTGATTGCAGTGGTGGGAAAGTTAGCACTATAACATTATTGTATCTGGGATAAGAAGGATAAGATTAGAGAATAGCTTGCGATCCATGGGAATGTGGCCAAGGGAAGGGTCCTTACCTCCCATCTTTTGGGAATGGGGGTAGTTATAGCCTCTGAATTGAGAACAGGCTTTATTATATCTGTGTGAGTTTGGCCAGTTTGAAAGAGTGACAAGATTCTCCCAATAAAAATATATGGCACTTGAATAATTTGGTATCTTTCTTTCCCTATGGAAGAGTGAGAATGTCATCCTTTATACATTATCAGTATGTACAGTACCTTCAAGGAAGTGTTAAAAAAATTGAAATTGACACCAGTTTTGAGACAGAATTTCTGCTCTCTTTGCACAAATGCGAAGAAGTGAATACTACTACATTGTGAGTGACCAGAGTTTGGTATACATTTTCTGTAAATGAACAAAATATTTTTTTGGATTATGGACCATGTGGTCTCTGTTGCAACCATTCAGCTCTGCTGTTGTATGAAGGCAGCCATAGATGATATGTAAAATTATTGGTCACAGCTGTATTCCAGTAAAGCTTTATTTACAAAGATACAGGTTGGGCCTTAGTTTGCTAACTCCTATTACAGATTGATCAGTTGTCACTTGGTATTTTTTTAATTAGCCATTAATTTTTAGAAAATTAATTTGGGAATAAAGTAAAATTGCTAATTAATTGTTAAGTTGTTGGGCAGTTAAAAAAAAACACTGTCATCTACCAATATATATTCAAAAATAATAAGCAGGTTTTTCTGTGGTTAAATGAATATGCTTTCTTTTAAACAGGGTCTGGAAAAACTGCAGCATTTCTTTTGCCCATCTTGAGTCAGATTTATTCTGATGGTCCAGGCGAGGCTTTGAGGGCCATGAAGGTAAATATTTCTATATAAAATGGGAAATGATTGTAGAACCTTCTAGGTAGCTGTTGAGAAAGCTTTCTAAATGACAGTAAGACTTGTATTCTAACCTATATAATTAGAAACAGTTTTTACATATAATCCGTGAATTACAGAAGGGAATTATGTGTAATGAACCTTTAAAAAAGGATGTTAAGAGTTTAACTTATAAATTATTTCTTAGGAAAATGGACGGTATGGGCGCCGCAAACAATACCCAATCTCCTTGGTGTTAGCACCAACTAGAGAATTGGCTGTACAGATCTACGAGGAAGCCAGGAAAGTAAGTATGCATTTCAGAGATCATCGGCTTTCTCATTGATTCTGATGCAGTGTTCTATGACCATGTAAAAATCTTGGCCTTAAAGTTGATAAAATTTCTTTGCTTACAGTTTTCATACCGATCTAGAGTTCGTCCTTGCGTGGTTTATGGTGGTGCTGATATTGGTCAGCAAATTCGAGACTTAGAACGTGGATGCCACTTGTTAGTAGCCACTCCAGGACGTCTAGTGGATATGATGGAAAGAGGGAAGATTGGATTAGACTTCTGCAAGTATGTTAATTTTTAAATGTGTGGAATGCATTAATTTAAAAAATTACTGGCCATTAGTTTTGTGGAACTTGTCCATAAATTTTAAGATGGAGAAGAGATTTATTTTAGTCTTCCAGCTTTTCCAGAAAGTTTGCTCATTGTAATTTTAATGTTGAAAAATCAGTGACATTTTTAGTAGAGTCTGAGAATGACCAGACTTTGGGACTAGAGTCAAGTATAAGAGCTAATTTGGGTGTACTGTCTTGGACCATTTATTCAGTGGCAAAGATCCTGTGCTTTGTCTCACGTACATGGGTCAAATTGTGTGGTGTGAGGAATTTAACTACCTGAATGAATAATTAATTGTGCTTATAGAAACAGCTGTATTAAAACTGTCTTTTCTCCTCAAATTCTAAACTGGATTTTTTTTTTTTTCATGGCAGATACTTGGTGTTAGATGAAGCTGATCGGATGTTGGATATGGGGTTTGAGCCTCAAATACGTAGGATCGTTGAACAAGATACTATGCCACCAAAGGGAGTTCGCCACACTATGATGTTTAGTGCTACTTTCCCGAAGGAAATACAGGTATTGTTTGATGCTGCAAATCTTATTTAGTTAGGAATTTGTTTATCTCAATAGATAATAAAATAATTTTTTTTCTTTCAGATGCTTGCTCGTGATTTCTTGGATGAGTATATCTTTCTGGCCGTAGGAAGAGTTGGCTCTACCTCTGAGAACATCACACAGAAAGTAGTCTGGGTGGAAGAGTCAGACAAACGGTCATTTCTGCTTGACCTTCTAAATGCAACAGGTATAATTTTAGCATCACTCTGGTGGTTTAGGTAATAAATCCATTTGGATCACCTTTATTGCTTTTCCTCCTCATCCAAAACATTCTGTTGAAAGGGTCTATTTTAATTGCCTCTATTTGCAAGTTTATTAAGTGCAAAGAGAACCAAGCCACTCTTAGTGACAGAAACCTTGTAATATTTTAACTTCAGGCAAAGATTCACTGACCTTAGTGTTTGTGGAGACCAAAAAGGGTGCAGATTCTCTAGAGGATTTCTTGTACCATGAAGGATATGCCTGTACGAGTATCCATGGAGACCGATCTCAGAGAGATAGAGAAGAGGCTCTTCATCAGTTCCGCTCAGGAAAAAGCCCGATTCTAGTGGCTACAGCAGTATGTATAATATAATCTTATTCTCAAGGTCGCCATGTTCAACTATTTGCTTTCTTTTAAATGGACCATATGTAACAGAAGTTATTTTCTAGGTAGCAGCAAGAGGACTGGACATTTCAAATGTGAAACATGTTATCAATTTTGACTTGCCCAGTGATATTGAAGAATATGTACATCGCATTGGCCGTACAGGACGTGTCGGAAACCTTGGTAAGTGTGTGGTTACTTGATGGTGTGGTGGTTTCTGATTTTCAGTGTGATTCTTGCAGCAAAGAACTTTCAGGATCTTATTAGAAGAACTCCTATTTTCAAGGAATGCGATTAAGATATATCTTAGCAGAAGTGGAAGGAAAAGTCAGGGTTTGTTCAAAGAACTTTGAGTTGGTTAAATAGCAAATAGTAGTGCTTTTGTATAGTGCTGTTTTTTTAGTATTCTACTTAATACTCTAATATGAAAGTAATACTGTGCTACTTTATGGAAGACCTTAATTTATGTACTTTTTGGAACTGTTTTAGGCCTTGCCACCTCATTCTTTAATGAGAGGAACATAAATATTACCAAGGATTTGTTGGATCTTCTTGTTGAAGCTAAACAAGAAGTGCCATCTTGGTTAGAAAACATGGCTTATGAACACCACTACAAGGGTAGCAGTCGTGGACGATCCAAAAGGTGAGTTAACAAATGGTGTATAATGATGGGGATGGGTGCTATGTCCAAGGTTAACTTTTCAAGGTTATTTAAGTGACATTAAGTTGGTGTCAGCCTTTTCACAGCTAAGGCCTTTTAAAAATCACTATTAGGGAAGATAGGGCTGGATGGAATTGTTTGAATTGGAAAATCAGATATTGGTCATTGGGAAGTTTTAACAAGATTTGGGTTATCTGGTCGGAATTTCATCTTTATGTGAACTCTAACACATTTTGTCCTTGTAGTAGTAGATTCAGTGGAGGATTTGGTGCCAGAGACTATCGACAGAGTAGTGGTCCCAGCAGTTCCAGCTTTGGCAGCAGCCGCGCCAGCAGCAGCCGCAGTGGTGGAGGCGGCCATGGCAGCAGCAGAGGGTTTGGTGGAGGTAATGTTTATTTTTAACCTCATATCTTTGGGAAGGGGTTTTTATTCTTTTCCATCTTTTTCAAAGCATAATTTAAATATTGGGAAGTTCGGCCCTGTAGATTGCTTTCTGTAATTTTGCATCAAAAATAAAGAAGGGAAAGATTGTATTAAATAGTGGATGACTTAATTAATTTTTCTCTTTTTTAAATCTTTCATTAGGTGGCTATGGAGGCTTTTACAACAGTGATGGATATGGAGGAAATTATAACTCCCAGGGGGTTGACTGGTGGGGTAACTGAACCTGCTTTGCAGTAGGTCACCCTGCCAAACAAGCTAATATGGAAACCACATGTAACTTAGCCAGACTATACCTTGTGTAGCTTCAAGAACTCGCAGTACATTACCAGCTGTGATTCTCCACTGAAATTTTTTTTTTAAGGGAGCTCAAGGTCACATGAAGAGTTGAAAGGAACAATCAGCAGCCCTGTTCAGAAGGTGGTTTGAAGACTTCATTGCTGTAGTTTGGATTAACTCCCCTCCCAACCCCCATCCCAAACTGCATTTATAATTTTGTGACTGAGGATCATTTGTTTGTTAATGTACTGTGCCTTTAACTTTAGACAACTTTTTATTTTGATGTCCTGTTGGCTCAGTAATGCTCAAGATACCAATTGTTTTGACAAAATAAATATACTGAACTTGGGCTAAAATCAAACCTTGGCACACAGGTGTGATACAACTTAACAGGAATCATCGATTCATCCATAAATATTATAAGGAAAAAACTTATGCGGTAGCCTGCATTAGGGCTTTTTGATACTTGCAGATTGGGGGAAAACAAACAACAAACGTCTTGAAGCATATTAATGGAATTAGTTTCTAATGTGGCAAACTGTATTAAGTTAAAGTTCTGATTTGCTCACTCTATCCTGGATAGGTATTTAGAACCTGATAGTCTTTAAACAAGCCATTCCAGTCATGATGAGGTGATGTATGAATACATGCATACATTCAAAGCACTGTTTTCAAAGTTAATGCAAGTAAATACAGCAATTCCTCTTTCAATGTTTAGGCAGATCATTAATTATGAGCTAGCCAGATGTGGGCATACTATTACAGGGAAAGTTTAAAGGTCTGATAACTTGAGATAGGTTTTTAGGAGAATTCATCTACTTAGACTTTTTAAATGCCTGCCATAAATGAAACTGAAATGGTAGAATGGCTGACCACAGCAATGACCAGCCCTCATTAGGGCCCTGGATGATTTTTGGTCTAATAACGCATGCTAGTGTTGATGTTTTTTGGTCAAGAGGGTATGAACAGGAAGAATTAATGCAGCAGGCTTTATTTTAAATGCCGATTTACATTACTCTGTTCAAGCTGCGTTGAGATGTTAAACTGGCTTACTATAGACTTTGTAAAAATGGCTCCAGAAGAGTAACAAACTGAAATCTTTGAGATCACACAGGTTGGAAATATGTACATAACTGCACAAGGTGTCAATTCTGCTATACAGTGCAGTTTTAGTCAGTTTTAGTTGCATAGGTTTCCATTGTATTTATAGTCTGTTTATGCTAAATCTGGCCAAAGATGAGCATTGTCCACCACTAAAATGCCTCTGCCACTTTGAATTCTGTGCTAATTTTGTGGCCAGAATGCGGTGATCAAAACGCTCAATCTTTTTACAGTGGCATAGGAAGATGGCAAAAATTTCCTAAAGTGCAATAGATTTTCAAGTGTATTGTGCCTTGTTCTAAAACTTTTATTAAGTAGGTGCACTTGACAGTATTGAGGTCATTTGTTATGGTGCTATTTCAATTAGTCTAGGTTTAGGCCCTTGTACATTTTGCCCATAACTTTTTACAAAGTACTTCTTTTATTGCACATTCAGAGAATTTTATATATATGTCTTGTGTGCGTGTCCTTATACTTCCAATCTTATTTTGTCTCTTGGAGATTGTTGAACGCAGCTTGTCTAGGAAGGGGATGGGACTAGATTCTAAAATTTATTTGGGACCATGGGAATGATAGTTGGGAAGAAAACTATTTGCACACGACAGATTTCTAGATACTTTTTGCTGCTAGTTTTATGTAATATTTATTGAACATTTTGACAAATATTTATTTTTGTAAGCCTAAAAGTGATTCTTTGAAAGTTTAAAGAAACTTGACCAAAAGACAGTACAAAAACACTGGCACTTGAATGTTGAATGTCACCGTATGCGTGAAATTATATATTTCGGGGTAGTGTGAGCTTTTAATGTTAAGTCATATTAAACTCTTAAGTCAAATTAAGCAGACCCGGCATTGGCAGTGTAGCCATAACTTTCTGATGTTAGTAAAAATAAAATTGGCGACTTTAAATTGAATCATGCCAAGGTTTTGATACACTTGTCTTAAGATATTAATGAAACACTTCAAAACACTGATACGAAGTGTCCAGATTCTCAGATATTGTGTGAGTTTTGTTTCGTTGTGTGTATTTTTTTTTTTTTTCAGTGAATGTCTGGCTCATTGCAATCCTCAAACATGTGGTTATCTTTGTTGTATTGGCATAATCAGTGACTTGTACATTCAGTGATAGCATTTGAGCAAGTTTTATCAGCAAGCAATATTTTCAGTTATAAGGTTTCAAAAATCACATAAGATGGATTTAAACTTGCTGAATGTGAAGATTGAACCTCAAGTCACTGTAGCTTTAGTAATTGCTTATTGTATTAGTTTAGATGCTAGCACTGCATGTGCTGTGCATATTCTGATTTTATTAAAATAAAAAGTTGAACTGCACAGTTTCTTTTGTTGTTGTCAATTGTGATTTATTATTAGAGGTGAAAATAAAGTTGTGCTCTTGCCTGAAGAGTTAGTTGTAAGATGTAATTTTTGGGGTTGCCATCCAGTGCTGATTTTGAAATGCCTCTTGGATACAGAATTACTCTGGTGCAATTTTAATAAATGATGAAGATGGTGTGTGTTTGGAGTAGAGTGAAAAAAGGATTTTTGTAATAGATGGAAATCTAAAAGGTCCTTATTATACACCTTATTGATTATAGTTTGAAATTTATGGGGGGGGGAATCTGTTCTTGGAAGCACTTGATACAAAGGATGGTTGAACAGTGGAAAAATGAATTGGGTAAAATTCAAATGTATTAGTAATCTAACAAGTGTGGTAAGTACTTAGGGATAAGAATGTATTTGGGGTCAGGTTGATAGAGATGGCCTGGGTGTGCCTTGTCTACCTTTAGTTTTATTTGCTGACATCCAGTTTCACCACACATTGCTGCAGGCAGCTGCTGCCAGTTAACAGGAGATGATACGAGAGCCTTAACTGGATAACTTCTAACAAGTTGTGATGAACCAAATTAAACGGTTATTCTGGTTTTGGGGGTCAAAAATGGTCAAATGTTGGCAATTTGGTATGGCTTCACTTAATGAAAGTACATGTATTCACCTTTTGTTGCAGTTTTGAGTTCTAGTTTTACAGTATGATTAAGAACTTTTTTGCATTGTAAAGACATACTTGGTTCTGGATAGTTATATTTTCGGAGCTTATCAGTCGTAATTTCAGAGCAGCAAGCCTAAATTTGTAGGGCAGAATTTTGGAGCATAATATGCTATACTGATTTTGGAGATACGAAGGTAGTTGAGTCAACTTAATCGAAAGCGTGGAAAGAGGTTGCCTTAGAATGGCAAGATGGAAAAGAGTCAAATGGCTGAAGGTGGTTCAAATAGAGTGAAATTGGATTCTAAGCGTGGTTCACTGGCCCTTTGATGTAAATTATGAGGAGTGAACACAAGATAACTGCTCTGGAGGAACTGCCTAAATTCTTGAGATTATTTCTAGTCTAGCAGATGTTTACCCAAGTTTATTAACATTTCTGTAGATACTTAAATACATAAATTCATTATTTCCCCACTTTTAAAGTGTTCCTGGGTTAGTTCCATCTCAGCTGAATTTCAACATCAGATAATATTTTTCAAAAAACGATTTACAGGGGTCATGTTTGAAAATATCCAGTGTCTTGATGCTTAGACGTAAATTTGTTCCGATGGCTTTTTTTCTTGCCCTTTTTAAGTGACCTGGTTGAAGTGGTCACAGGTGCATTCTGAAGTTCAGTAACTTAAGATATCTGGGTGTTGACTGCTCTTAATCCCCCTCTCCACCAGATTGCAGAGATTTCATTCACTGCAGTTACGGGTTCAGTTTGGGATTTTTTTTTTTTTTTTCCTCAACATTTCTGTTCTCATTGAACACGATTCTGGGTATGTTTTAAACTGCTTTGCTGCTGCTTCTCATGTCAGTTTATAGTCTACTTTTCAGCATGTTTAGTCTGATTCTAATGCGGCTCTCCTCTAGTGACTTCTCCATTTCTTTCTGATTCATTTTTATCTCCATTTTCCCTACCTACATCTGACTGGGTTGTGTTTAGAGTAATTCCAGAAATAAGATTATTTTGATACAGCACTATGTTTAGCTGTATTGTGGAAGAAAATTTCATGACATGGAAACGTTTATTATGGGAGGAAACAACAGGTCAACACATTAAGAGGAGGTGTCTCAAAACAAAAGTTAAACATGGAGGTTTTGGGGTTTTTTTTAAACAGAATTATATGATTCAGCAGTTCTACTCCTAGGAGAATTCTACCCAGGAGAAAGAATCTACAGCTTAGGCTTGCATGTGAATGTTCGTAGCATTATTCACAACCCAAAAGTGGAAACAACCCAAATGCTAGTGAACTGGTGGATGAAGAATAAAGTACTGATGTTATCTCTATCCTCTGGGCACCCAACCACATCCCTAATTTCCTTCCTCTTCAAAGGATCACTAGGTGGGACTGTTAGCCATGTGACACTTGGGTTTTCTGTGGATGAATGCCCTGTTTCAGTTCTGATTTTATTGTATTTTGCAGATACAGTCATGGTTTATAATTGGGGTTGCCCCTCTTTTCCTTGTAACACTGAAGATGACATTTTTAAAAGAGAAAAGTAGAATAAAAAATACCTCTTCCATCTTGGGCTGGAAATTCTCATTCTTCATTTTCCACTCATCCTAATATGGGTGCACTCCACACCTAGGGTTTCAACAGTCCATCTCATTTACCTAACACCAGTTGATTAATGGTATGCCAAAAGGTCTCGGAGCCTCAACTTCTGACCCAGTCACCTGATAGGCTCTAGTGGGTTATTTAGTAGACATTTGCAAGGCAAAGGTTGATTTAAGTTTCATTCAAAAACTGATTTGGGGTCTGCTGAGTATTGGGCATTGGGGAATGTAACAGTGAACTCAGGTGTAGTCCTTGTCCTCTCGGAACCTAGTTTTTCTTTTGTGGTTTCCCAGCTGGGTTGCAACAGAAGTACCTGGGAAGTGATTCTGGGGCAACTGTCCTAATAAAATTTCTGGGGTTCCCTCAGGGATCTTGTGTTTTGCTTTTGCTTTTTTGTTCCTAAAGCTCCCTAGGTAATGCTGATGCAGCAAAATTAGAATGGAGTCTACTGTTCTCTACCCTTTATCATTTGTTCCAAATACCATTATCATGCTTCAGGTAGTTCATGGCAGAATCATCTCTATATTCCAAATTATAATACAACCAAATTAATGGCAGTCTATTAAGTGGCCCCTATGGTGTGGTACTAGTCTACCTTTGCAGCTTTTATTTCTCATGCCTTAAACAGTAGCCGAATATGCTGTTGTCCAGGTGCGTCCCACACTCTGCCTCTGACTTAGTTTTTGTTCACCCTGTTCCTTCTAGCTGGAATTGGAGCTATATTAATGTTTAAAATAATTTTATGTATTGTACTCAGAATATTAAGCTGCCATTTACAATTATAACGGATGTGGAGAAAATAATTTCTCTAATGGGTGGAAGAAAGGGCAGGTTACAATTAGTGTAGAATGATCTCAACTATTTTGAAAATACATAGAAGGGAATGCTAAAATAATGACAATACTTGCTTCTGACTAAAAGATTTTCTGTTGCTTCTTATTGAACAAATTTTATATAATTAGAATATATATTCTTTTTTAAAAATTTTATTTATTTTTGGCTGCGTTGGGTCTTCGTTGCTGTGCGTGGGCTTTCTCTAGTTGTGGCGAGCGGGGGATAATCTGTTGCGGTGCGCGGGCTTCTCCTTGCAGTGGCTTCTCTTGTTGCGGAGCATGGGCTGTAGAGCGCAGGCTCAGTAGTTGTGGCACACGGACTTAGTTGCTCCGTGGCATGTGGGATCTTCCTGGACCAGGGCTCAAACCCGTGTCCCCTGCATTGGCAGGCGGATTCTTAACCGCTGCGCCACCAGGGAAGCCCTAGAATATATATTCTAATAAAACTTAGTTTTTTGGTTTTTGTTTTTTCTTTTTTTTTTCACCACACTGCATGGCTTGCAGGATCTTAATTCTCCGACCAGGAATTGAACTGGGGGCCGTGGCAGTGAAAGTGCTGAGTCCAAACCACTGGACTGCCAGGGAACTCCCAAAACTTAGGTTTAAAATTTTTTTTTAGTTTGAAATGATTACAGATTCACAGGAAGTTTCAAAAATAGTACAGAGAAGTCCTGAGTACCCTTCCCCAAGTTTCCCCAGTGGTTACATCCGGCATAACTGTAATACAACATCAAAACCAGGAAATTGATGGTGGTACAATCCACAGACCTTATTCAGATGTCATCAGTTTTACATGGATTTATATAATTCTATGCAGTTTTATCATGTGTTGATTTGTGTTCCATCATCACCAAGATCTCCCTCATGCTACCTCTTTGTAGTCACACCTGTCCCCTTCCTGCCTCCCCACCCTGTCACCAACCCCTGGCAAATACTCACCTGTTTTCCATCTCTAAAATGTCATTTCAAAATTGTTGTGTAAATGGAATTGCTCAGTATGTGACCTTTTGAGACCGGGGTTTTTTGTCACTCAGCATAAGGCCCTTGAGAGCCATCCAGGTTTTTGCAAATAATTTGTTCCTTTTTATTGCTGAGTAGTATGGATGTTCCATGGTTTGTTTATCCACTCAGCCATTGAAGGACATTTGGCTTGTTTCCCATTTTTGACTGTTACAAATTAAAGCTGCTGTGAGCATTTGTGTACTGGTTTTTGTGTGGACATAAGTTTTCACTTTTCTGGCATAAATGCCCAGGAGTGCAATTGCTAGATTGTATGGTAAGTTATGTTTAGTTTAACAACCCATCAAACCATTTTCCAGAGTGGCTGTACCATTTTACATTCCCACCAGCAATGCATATGAGAGATCCAGTTTCTCTGTGTCCTCGCCAGCATTTGGTATTTTCACATTTTATTTTGGCTGTTCTAATTGGTGTGAAGTGATATCTCATTGTGGTCTTAATCTGCATTTCCCTAATGGCTAGTGATGTTGAACATCTTTTCATGTGCTTATTTGCCATCTTTATATTCTCTTTGGTAAAATACATGTTCATGTCTTTTGCCCGTTTTTTAATTATTGTTTTTCACTGTTGAGTTTTGAGAGTTTTTATATATCATAGATACAAGTCCTTTGTCAGATATTGGATTTGCAAAGATTTTCTCCCAGTCTATATAGCGCGTCTTTTCGTTGTCTTTTTTTCCTTCAGCTGCATTGGGTCTTTGTTGCTGCGCCGAGCTTCCTCTAGTTGCCGCAAGCGGGGGCTACTCTTCGTTGTGATGCGTGGGCTTCTCATTTCGGTGCTTCTCTTGTTGTGGAGCACAGGCTCTAAAGGCACGAGGGCTTCCGTTGTTGCAGCATGCGGGCTCAATAGTTGGGGCACGCAGGCCCTAGAGCGCACGGGCTTTTTTTTTTAATTAATTAATTTATTTTTTTTTAATTTATTTATTTAGTTTTGGCTGCGTTGGGTCTTCGTTGCTGCGCGCGGGCTTTCTCTAGTTGCGGCGAGTGGGGGCTACCCTTCGTTGTGGTGCGCGGGCTTCTCATTGTGGTGGCTTCTCTTGTTGCGGAGCACGGGCTCTAGGCACACGGGCTTCAGTAGTTGTGGCTCACGGGCTCTAGAGCGCAGGCTCAGCAGTTGTGGCGCACGGGCTTAATGGCTCCGCGGCACGTGGGATCTTCCTGGACCAGGGCTCGAACCCGTGTCCCCTGCATTGGTAGACGGATTCTTAACCACTGTGCCACCAGGGAAGTCCCTTCATCTTCTTAACAGGGTCTTTTGTAGAACACTTTTAATTTTTTTAAAACGTTTAAAATTTTGATGCAGCCCAATTTATCAATATTTCCTTTTGTAGGTCTTGTTTTTGGTGTCATGTCTAAGAACTCTTCACTTAGTCCTAGGTCCTAAAGACTTTCTACTATTTTTTCTGATAATTTTATTGTTTTACATTTAAATTGATCTATTTTGACTCAGTTTTTACTGTGTGAGGTTTAGATTGAGATTTACTTTTTTATCTATGAATGTCCAATTGTTCTTTCTCCATTTGTTGAAAAGACTATCCTTCCTCCATTGAATTGCTTTTGCAACTTTGTCAAAAATCAGTTGTTTATCCCTGTGTGGGTCTATTTCTGGGCTCTCTGTTCTGTTTCATTGATCTATGTGTCTATCCTTCCACAAATACCAGAGTTTCAATTATGTTTCTAGCTATATAGTAAGTCTTAAAATTGGCTAGAGTGATTTCTCCCACTTTGTTCTTTTTCAGAACTGTTTTAGCTATTCTAGTTTTTGCCTTTCCATATTAATTTTAGAATAAGCTTTTCTACATCTACAAAAAATTTTGCTGGGATTTTGATGGTTATTGTCCTGAACTTATAGATCAATTTGGGAGAGAACTGACATCTTTACTATGCTGTGTCTAAAACATATATATATATTTTTTGAATTGAGGTATAATTGATGTACAGTATTATATGTTTTAGGTGTACAACAGTGATTCACACTTTTTAAAGGTTCTATTCCATTTATAGTTATTATAAAATATTGGCTGTGTTGTACAATATATCCTTGTAGCTTATTTATTTTATACATAGTAGTTTGTTCCTCTTAATCCCCTACCCCTATCTTGCCCCCTCCTCCCTCTCCCCACTGGTAACCACTAGTTTGTTTTCTATATCTGTGAGTCTGTTTCTTTTTTGTTATATTCACTAGTTTGTTTTATTTTTTGGATTCTACCTATAAGTGTTATCATACACTATTTGTCTTTCTCTCTCTGACTAATTTCACTTAGCATAATGCCCTCCAAGTCCATCCATATTTTTGCAACTGGCAAAATTTCATTCTTTTTTATGGCTGAGTAGTATTCCATTGTATATATGTACCATATCTTCTTTGTCCATTCATCTGTTAATGGACACTTAAGTTGCTTCCCTATCTTGGCAATTGTAAATAATGCTGCTATGAACATCGGGGTGCATGTATCTTTTATTTTTTTAATTTTATTTATTTATTTATTTATTTATGGCTGTGTTGGGTCTTCGTTTCTGTGCGAGGGCTTTCTCTAGTTGCGGCAAGTGGGGGCCACTCTTCATCGCGGTGCGCAGGCCTCTCACTATCGCGGCCTCTCTTGTTGCGGAGCACAGGCTCCAGACACGCAGGCTCAGTAGTTGTGGCTCATGGGCCTAGTTGCTCCACGGCATGTGGGATCTTCCCAGACCAGGGCTCAAACCCGTGTCCCCTGCATTGGCAGGCAGACTCTCAACCACTGCACCACCAGGGAAGCCCTATGTATCTTTTTGAATTAGTGCTAAAACTTATATCCAGCCAACAGGGAGATTATCTGGTACTTTTCACATGGAACACTCCCATTTATTCATCCTAGGATCATGCTTCCCTTTTGGAGCATGTCCATGGTGCAAGTGTCTCCATGAAAGGCCACATTTTGTGGAGAAAGTTCATGCAGGAATATTAAGGAGTCCAGCTGCTAGTCATGGCAGCCTGGGTATTTCAGACCAACCCTCCTGCTGAAGATTACCATAAAAATGCAAGTGTAAATTTCATGCTGTCAGTCATCCCTATTCTGAGCCAGTAAGCACCTTCTGGAAGGGTTCCTGTTAGGGAGAGAGACAGAGGTCTCCCAATAGCCAATTAAGTAAGTTAGTAACTGCCTGTGCAGAAATTGCAATATTCAGCTAATCCCAAACTTGGAAGAAACCTTACACCTTTTCAGTTTCATCTTCTTAAAACTCATTATTTTGAGAGTACTTTGGAGTCTTACTTGAATATTAATTCTCAGCATGCTTCAAACTTAATTACCATAATGTTCCAGAATTTTAATAACACAAAATTTTAATGGCAGTTTTCATCAAGGAACTGTGTCCTTGGAATGTACTGTGGAGACTTCCCGTAGGAGTTCTTTAGTTGGCATACACTCAGGCAGAGCCTTCTCTTTCACAAGGGGCACAGGAGCTGCCATGTGCAGTTCACACTCCTGTTCATTCTGTGGATTTCAAAGAGATCTACAGTGTTAACAGTTTATCTTGTAAGAGGACCTGTGGGATAAATTTATCTTGGTATTAGTGTAACAGATAGGCTTTGCTTCTAAGAAACATGTTTTTCTCTTCTGAACACTGTGGAAACTGTACATGATTTCACTCTCCACCTCCCCCCCCACCACCCCCGAGCCCCAGGTCTATGGCATTTACTGACGATACCCCTGGTTGAATCTTCACCTACTCATTTTTTCTTTTCCAGCTTTTTTTCATTTTCTTGCATGGACATTTATAAGTTGCCTCCAAATTTTAGAGATAAGGTATAAATATATAAAATGAAACTTAGCACTATTTTTTTTTTAGTGTATTGTTTTGGTTTCTTACCAAACAAGAAGGAATATCTTGAGGACAGGAATTTAGATTTAATGATGATAATAAAAATTACTTTTTAAGAATTAAAAAAAATTTTCCTGAAATTTGTCAGCACAGCAACTCAAGTAATCTTATTCATTTCTTGCTTAGGACTTGGGTAGGATACAACTCTTCAGGTTTTATCTCTAGAGGGAAGTTGGGTTTATCGTCCTGTCTTGTGGCTTTCCAGAAGCTCAGTCCTGGATGGTTCCTATGAATGTGTTATCTACTAGGGGAGATCAAACAACTAATGAGATTTGTTTTGAATGGTAGTGTCAGTAAGGTGGACATAGCTACAGGTTTACTATGTTTTAATGATCAAGCAGCCAAAATAAAGGTGTTTTTAAAGGTGTGTAGTACCAGAAGATAAGGCTATGTTTGGGTAACACCCCCGTTTAAAAGCTTAAGAAAGGAACTAGCATCATCACCCCTGGCCCTATCATGCTTTTTCTCCTCTCACATGTTTTCCTTCCTAGTGAAGGAAGCATGGAGGGTTCCTGTTTAAGGCCCAATCTTCTATTTGTGCCTTTCTCAAGAACCTAGCGCTGTGGTACTCTCTCATCTATTAATGCATCATCCATATTGCCCTCTCTCCCAGATCATTCCTTTATTATCTCCCATCTCAAAGCCCTCTCTTGATCTCATGTCCCTCTCCTGCTTGCTACTCCATTTTTCTCCCCCCCGCCCCGGCCTGTCTCCACAAAACCTCAAATTCACTGCATCTACTTCCTTACCTCTTGTATTTTTCTTTTACTCTAATCAGCTTTTCTTCTCCATCATTCCACTGAAGTGGCTCTTACTGAAGTCACAGTCACCTCTTCTTCCTCATCTTACTAGGCCTTTCAGCAGCCAGCGCTGACACTGAGCACTGTCTCGTTGACCCTTTTGTCCTAAGGCTCCCACAAGCTCACACTTACCTGGTTTTCCTCCTCCTTCAGTCTCTCGTGCTGAGTCCTCTTCCTCCTTCCCAACTCTTTAATATTGGAGGGCCCCAGGGTTCAGTCATTAATCAGCCTCTGTCTCCAGTCTCTCCCTAAGTGCTTTCATCCATCTTTATGGCCTTGGCTATCATCTCTTTTAATTATTTAATGTTTTATGTAGATAATACATTCACTTATTTCACGTGATATATGAAGTTATACAGTAAAGTTTTATTTCCACCTGCCCCATCCCAACTAGTAACCACATATTAGTTACTTGTATATCCTTCCAGAGTGTCCATATACAAAAGTAGCAATGTATGAATATACTTTCTCCTCATTTTACATGAAAGCACACTATAAACATTGTTCCATATCTTTTTCCTACTATACAGTATACACTGGAGATTTTTACATATCAGTACACAGAAAGAGTCCATTCTTCTTTACATTTGTATAATCAGAATAGTCTATTGTGTGGCTATACCATAATTATCCAACTATCCTCCTATTGATGACCATATAGGTAGTTTTCCATCATTTGCTATTACCAATGATTAACTTTGTACACATAAGTATGTCTGGAAATTTGGGTACATGTGAACAAGCTGTTCCCCACAGGAGTTGAATCAATTTGCACTTCCACCAGCAATGCACCAGAGTGCTTCTTTTCCCATATCTTTGTCTGTGAACACAGTGACAAACTTGTATTTTGGCCAGTGTGACTGATTCTATTTTTTACCTGTATGGTTTTAATGAATAGTTCTCTTCTGAGTGAGCTTAAACACCTTCCCGTATGTTTAAGGGCTATTTGCATTTCTTTTTCTGTGAATTATCCACAAATATCTCTTGCTTATTTTTCTTTTGTGTTAGTGGTCTATTTCTTATGGATTTGTAGAAGCTCTCTATATTAGGAAGATTCGTTCTTTGTTATACGAGTAGCCAATTTTTTTTTAACACTTTGTCATTTGTATTTTCACTTTCACATCATAGTTTTGTTTCTCAGCTATGCAGAGAGCTTTTTTTTTTCTGTGTAGTTTGTTTCATCTTTTCTTTTAGGACTTCTGAATATTGAGCCCTAGTTTTTTTCCTACTCCAACATGTTATCAAAGAATTCCTCTGTTTTCCTTTTTTTTTTTTTTTTTTTTGTCTGCGTTGGGTCTTTTGTTACAGCGAGCGGGGGCTACTCTTTGTTGTGGTGCGTGGCTTCTCATTGTGGTGGCTTCTCTTTTAAAAAAAATTTTTTTTTAAAATCTATGAAACAGATGGTTTACAGGGTACAAAGTGCCTTTGCACATCTATTATCTCATTTTTCGCTCTTTTTCACTCCAACAGTACTTTTTTGAGAGATATGCAGCAAAGTGCATAAATCCTAAGTGACCAGCTCAATGAATTCTGCCATGTGTATACACTTGGGTAGATCAAGCTATATATAGAACATTCCAGCACTCCTGAGAGTTCCCCCACATTATCTCCTTTTATCTTCATTGACAACCTCAGGCTAGCAGACCTGTTATTTGGCCCTGTAACCACTGAGGAACATCAGCCTGAGAGACCAAGACCTGGCTGCCCTCATGGCGGAGGGATGGCTGCGAGGCCCTCCATCTTGACCTTGCATCATTAGCCAATGAATTGAGCTCCTGGAAAAGGAGGCTCTGTCCCCCTTTCCACACAGCCAGGCAGGGAGTCAGAGTGGTGGGTTGGGAGACACTGTTTAGTTATTTTTAAACTTTGGTCATTTTCCAGAGCCATCTCCCAACCATCAACATTCTGGACGATGCCCTGGAGTCTGAGGGTTGTCAGTGCCAGGTGTGGGGATGCTAGTGCCAGGCTAGAAACTGCCCCCCGGGGACGCAGTGGCCCCCAACCCATCAAACTGGGTGGGCAGTGTGCCTGGTGAGGAACAAGGCAGCTCCAATCCACTGATGCTGCAAAGGAGCGAGGTCTGGAACGTGACTCCAGCCGAAGCTTCTGGAAGGTCAGTGTGGGTGCATTCAGAGTCCAAATTCTCACTGTCCCCCAATCCTGGCCTGGGGCTGGATGAGGTTGGAGGGCTGACCCTAAGCAAGCTAGAGTGAATAGAAGGTACGCCCTGAGCTCTCACATGGATTTCTCCCTCCAGTTCAAAGCCTTATCTCAAACAGCCTCTATCCCTAGGACATGGCCCTGGGGACATAGCCCGAGCACCTGCGTGGCCTCGGTTCCTCAGGGGTGACCTTGCTCGCTCTTCCTCAGAGCTCTGGGAATTTTCTCAGCCTACATAGGAGAAGCTGTCTTGACTCTTCCAGTCATGAACAGAGTTCCCCCTCCACCCCCTGGGACTGGAACTGTTTTCCAAAAGCTAGAAGACTGCCGAGTAGGCAGGGGGCAAAGGCCTCACCTGCTTTTCCCTCAGGGCAGAGTCCCCTTTAGCTCCACTCTCACTGGCTTCTGCAAGAGGGAGGCTGAGGAGCTGGGTGACTCATCTGATTTCTGGTAAGGAAAGTATCAGACGTTCCGATGGGCTTATTTATTTATGACTGAGATCCGGATGATGAGGCGACATGAGAAACATAGTCTCCATAAAATTTAGCAAAGACTTGGGCAGCAGCCCATGTGGAATCCATTTGTTTTTCTATTTAAAAAGGGGTGGGGGAAAGCCTTCATTCCATAGCCGCAAATGAACTTACACCATCTGCTCATCTCCCAGCCAAGGAATACAATTCCAGGAAGCAGGAGAAGGGAGGCTGATCAGTGATGGCTGTCAGCTGTGAACAGCTGTTTATTCTCAACGACTATTTCCACGTAGACCCATTGCAGGGATCTGCTGTCCTTTACATGGCAGAGACGAAACAAAACCCCCGATGCCCGCATACAGCAGTCACCCACCCCTTCCTCCGCCCTTTGACTGACACGCGGTGACCCTCGCTCAGTCCTGCCTGGGACTCGATGACAAGCCCAGGGACAAAGAAAAGCTGGGTCTCAACGGACTCTGACCGACCTCACAGGGAGTCTGTCCCGGCAAGGCAAGAAAACAGCCTTCAGTTGTTCCAGGGACTAAGGTTTCACTCTTCCTGTTGCCAGGAACTGAGCTTCTGAGTAGCAACTGTCCGCGTCCCACACAAATAACTTCGTCTGGATTTGCAGCAAGATCTGGGGTGGGGGCCTTTGCTATGAATTCTAACCCTGTGACTTCAGCACATGTCCCCTCGATGTTGTAAATGCGTGTGTGTGTTGGGGGGGGGACTAGAATCACTTCTGGACAGGAAGTTATACAGGCAAAGAAACAAGCAAAACAAAACAACCCCAAAACGAACAAAAAAGATGACGCTTTGCTGTGAGTACAAAGGAGCCACGGCTCAGCCTGACAGGTCCTTCCAGAGAGATAAGGAACTGGACAGCAAAAGTCACACGCGGCCCAAGCCTCAGTGAGGTCGAGGTGAAATGGAAACTTCCTGTTTATTTTAGTCCTTTAAAGCCCCGGGGGCGGGGATTTAAACCATGGCTGTGGCACTGGGAAGGAATCAGAACAGCTAGGTCAGTCCAGAAAATTGTGGCGTTGCCTAGCCCATCGACCACGCCCTCGCGTTCCCACCTGAGGACAAAACGGAGATAATAGCATAATCACGCAAAGGAGTGACCCAGAACTTGCACCATATGCTTTTTTTCCTTTTTTAAAAAAAATTTATATATATTTTTTATTTTTGGCTGCGTTGGGTCTTCGTTGCTGCACGCAGGCTTTCTCTAGTTGCGGCTAGTGGGGGCTACTCTTCCTTGTGGTGCGCGGGCTTCTCATTGCGGTGGTTTCTCTTGTTGCGGAGCACGGGCTCTAGGCGCGCGGGGCTTCAGTAGTTGTGGCTCGTGGGCTCTGGAGCGCAGGCTCAGTAGCTGTGGCACACGGGCTTAGTTGCTCCGTGGCATGGGGGATATTCCCGGACCAGGGCTCGAACCCATGTCCTCTACCATTGGCAGGTGGATTCTTAACCACTGCGCCACCAGGGAAGCCCCCTGTATGCTTTCGATTAACCAATTTTAACCTTACAACGTCCTTCTCGGGGTGGGGGTGGGGATGGGGAGCAGATACTATCCTCATTTTTTTTTTTTTTTTACATAATAGAGGCCTCCCAGGAGGCTAAGTGACCCAATCACACACAAACAGCAACTCAAAGGCTGAGTCAGGAACTGGCTTGGTCTCAGGCCCTCCCCCTAGCCCAGCTACTTCCGCCTAAATATCTCTAAGCACTCAGTTTCTTGGGCCTTTAGTTTTAGCACCTGGGCTGCAATGCTCACACTCATAGTCACGCCATTTCCACCACCCGCACTTGGGGATCTCTGCGGAAGTGAAACCGCACACCCCAGATTGGGATTCGAACCCACAGTCTCTGGCTTAGTGGGGGACTCGAACCCACAATCTCCCAGCTGAAACCGCACACCTCATCTCAGGACTTAATGAAGTTCAGGTTCTTTAGGTCTCGGCACAGGAGGAATTCAGCGAGAGGCAAAGTGATAGGTAAGTAGATTTATTGAGAGAGTTATGTACTCCATAGACAGCGTGTGGGCCATCTTGGAAAGGGAGAGGCCTGGGGGTTGTGGAGGTGGTTAGTTTTATGGGCTGTGTAATTTCATAGGCTAATGAGTGGATTATTCCAACTATTTTGGGGAAGGGGTGGGGATTTCCAGGATTTGGCCACCACCCACTTTTTGGCCTTTTATGGCTGGCCTCTGAACTGTCATGGTGCCTGTGG